>NW_011494753.1:933391-933667 GCF_000754665.1 Bison bison bison
GCGCTCAGCTTTCTTCACAGTCCAACTCTCACATCCATACATGACTACTGGAAAAACCATAGCCTTGACTAGACGGACCGTTGTTGGCAAAGTAATGTCTCGGCTTTTGTGCTGTCTAGGTTGGTCGTAACTTTTCTTCCAAGGAGTAAGCGTCTTTTAATTTCATGACTGCAATCAACATCTGCAGTGATTTTGGAGCCCAAAAAAATAAAGTCTGACACTGTTTCCGCTGTTTCCCCATCTATTTCCCATAAAGTGGTGGGACCAGATGCCATG
>NW_011494753.1:934309-974490 GCF_000754665.1 Bison bison bison
TTCTTAATATCTTCTGCTTCTGTTAGGTCCATACCATTTCTGTCCTTTATCGAACCCATCTTTGCATGAAATGTTCCCTTGGTGTCTCTAATTTTTTTGAAGAGATCTCTAGTCTTTCCCATTCTGTTGTTTTCCTCTGTTTCTTTGCATTGATCGCTGAGGAAGGCTTTCTTACCTCTCCTTGCTGTTCTTTGGAACTCTGCATTCAGATGCTTATATCTTTCCTTTTCTCCTTTGCTTTTCACTTCTCTTCTTTTCACAGCTATTTGTAAGGCCTCCCCAGACAGCCATTTTGCTTTTTTGTGTTTCTTTTCCATGGGAATGGTCTTGACCCTATCTCCTGTACAATGTCACGAACCTCCGTCCATAGTTCATCAGGCACTCTATCAAATCTAGTCCCTTAAATCTATTTCTCACTTCCACTGTGAGTTACATTAAATTCTTGAAAAGAATATCATACAAACTAGAAAGTTTTAAGCACAGACTTGTCTTCTGGCATACTATTTTTAGATTGTCATAGGTTAATCTGCTGGTTGTTTAATGGCTTGGAAAGGGGAAAGGAACTAATTTAAACTGGATTTGTGTGTTCTACACGTGTTAAAGCATTCCCAGATTCTAAAAATTAAAGATGGAGATACTGGTAATTTGATTTTTACATGGGTGATTGGATTTCATATAATTGATATATAAAGGTTCAGGGCTTGTTTTTGTGATGTGGGTAAATGCAAGTCAAGTATTAATCCATTATATAAATATTGGAGTGCCTAGAACACCTGTTCTATGTAGGTGTGCCAAATACTAGAAATTTAGAGGTTAGCAAGACAGATGGCTCCTAAAATATGTTGTTATCAAAATATAGTGGGGCTGAATTACATGGTCTAACTTTGACCACAAAAGTGACTTGTGTATTAACATGTCTTGGAGCCTTTTTTCATTTCTTTCTATAGCACTCCCTTTCTCTTCAAAGTTGGGACCTGTATAATACGGAAGAGCTAAGGAAATATGGCAAATACAGGTAAAGGTTCATGATTTGCTGTGTCCTGTATTAGAGGTTTGCTGGAAATTCAGACGAAGACCATGTTGATCTGACTTAATAGAGCTCTGAAGTGGGCTGTATTTTCTGACTCACATGTGTATGTGTTAACAGTCCCTTGGCAGTGTAGGTTAAGAGTTGATTTAGAAGCAGGTAGGTGATACCTGAAAATTTGCTCCCTGTCCTCCAAAATACATACACAGGTATACATACAGATGCCCATGTGCACATCCCATATTTGAGCTAGAGATTTTAGGTTTAAAATTGGATTAAATTTTTAGGCTTGAGTTGGTCATATTTCATTCACAGTATGAGTTGTTCTGATCCTTTTATTATAACTGTTTGCCTGCAGCATTTAGGGAATTGGAGTTTTGAATCGAGATCAGAGGAAAAGTTTGTAGAGCTAGCAGATAGGTTTGGTACTGGAGAGTATTTGACACATGCTATCTGAGAAAAAGTGAGAGAAGGCAGGGTTTGGGATAAAATAATTTTGCCTGTTTTCTAGTTGGGTAGAATCCATACTAGAAGGGTTAGATCCCTGGCTGGGGAAAATCCCCTGGAGAAGGAAATGGCTACCCACTCCAGTATTCTCACCTGAGAAATCCCAAGGACAGAGGAGCATGGTGCGCTACAGTCCCTGGGGTCACAAAGAGTCAGGCACAATTTAGCGACTAAACAACAACAGTTCTACAAGTGCCTATTCAAGTGCCTTTTTTTTAAACAAGGTAGCGTTTGGTGCTATATCAAAGATTAATCTGATACAGAGCTTGCCTGAAAGAAGGCCACGGTTCAGTAACAGTGCTCCTGACTTGGAATTAGCTTAAGGACCAGTGAATATTCTACCAGTTAGGTTGCTCATACCTGACAGAGGGTGTATCCAGATTAGTATAAGAGACTAAATCATCCCTTCTTCTTTGTCCTGACCCTTGTTTTCCCTCCAGTTCCTGCCTTTGTCTCTTTTAGGCTGTGAGCGAGGTGATGTGTTTTTCTGTTCCTTTTCAAGGTGAACCGTTTGTGAGATTTCCTACTAGAGAGACTACTGTTCTGGGCCTCCTGACAAGTAAAACAAAAATGGAGTATAGGCATAGGATGCAAATGATTGTGTAGTCAAAGCTGTGCTCTTAACAGCTCTTGCCATCTTGCGGAGACTGACTCTTACAGTTAGTAAAAGACAATTGAAGATAAATTAAAGTGAGGGAGAGTGTGTTAAGCCATTGGAGGGAAAGGAGAATGTGAAATCAGTGAAGTGGTATGTCGCTGTCAGGATTTTCTTCTTTCTTGCCTGTGTTCCTATTTTCTCTTTTTTTTTCTCCCCCTTTTTTCCTCCCTCTCTTTGTGGATTTAGACCACTGAAATGTTGTATATTATCCATTTATACCTGGGCCTCTCAGTGATAACATTCTCTTGTCTTTTCCAGGTGCTCTGTAGTCATTGTGGCATGTCCGCTTATTGTGGGCAGTGCAGGATTTGCTTGGGTGGGACGTTTGTTTTATTAACGGTATTTCCCTTGTAGGTTACTGATCACTGATTATCTCTTGGCTTTGGTAATGCTTTGCTACCTGGCATACCCAGAAATTAACTTAATTTGGAGTTTTTAGCAAGGACACACCCGCTACCGCGTATCCAGTTGAAGAATAGCTGTGCTGTCTTGTAGAAGTTTGTCTCTAACTGCATAGAGTAACAGGGTTGAGAAGAGGTGGACATTCACTTGAATCTTTAGCTCTCACATCGATGTTTTAAATGAGAGCACTGCTTCTTATAATTGATTAAAATGGATAGTCACAAATCAGTTTAGACTGCTGTTGGGTTGGATTTGAGTGTACAGAGATGGCTATAGGAAATGATGGTTCTCTTGTTCGGTATCTGGTTGAACTCCTTGAGAACATCAGGTCCAAATATTTATTTTTCTCAAGTATAATTTTGAAATTATAGAAAATTGCATTAATAATACAAATAGTTCCCATCTACCCCCTGGCAAGATTCACTCATTGTTAACATTTTGCTACATTTGGGCTATCACTTTATTTTTTTCTGAACTTTTTGAGAAGTTGTGTGCATCCTGTCCCTTTACCATGTAGTACCTAAAGACGTGTATTATCTAAGAACAGCATTCTTATAGTTTCAAGGACATTCCAGTTATCAAGGAAATTGATACAATACACTTCTTTAACACACAGCCCACATTCAGATTTCTCTAGTTTCCTCAGTAACGTTCTTTAATAAATTTTTTCCAGTCTAGGATCCAATCTTCAATCATTTATTGACTTGTCATGTCTCTAGTTTCCTTTAATCAGAACCCTATCCTTAGCCTTTCTTTGTCTTTTGTGACACTGACACTTCTGAAGAGTGACAGACCATTTATTTACGGAATCTCCCTCGATTGGGATCTGTCTGATGTGTCCTTGTGATTGAATGTAGGAGGTGTCGCAGTGATTGGATGTAAGAGGTGAGCAGGAATGCTGCGTTACTGCGTGTGATTCTCAGGGCCTCTCATCAGGAGGAGTGTGTCCACTTGTACTCTTTGCAGTGATACCAGCTTTGATCTTCCCATTAGTGTGGGAAAGTTACTGTTTTCCTTTTTCCAGTAAGCAATTTCTGGGGAGATACTTTGAGATTTAATATATGCTCTTCATCATCAAACTTTCATCCTCAAAAAATTTTAACATTCTTTGGCAGTTTTGCCAGAATCTATTGTTAGTATGGTGGTTGAAGTTCAAATCTTTGATTGCACAAACCCAGTAGTATAGGAGGGAGTCTGTTCCAGCTGTTGGTTTCCTTGGCTTTATAAAGTATTTTTTGTTGAACTGGATTTTCTCTTCTGAGACTTTGACACATTATTTCAAATTTTGTACTTCTATGCCACTTGTGAGATAAGCCTGCTGTTTTCTTCTTTGTAACAGCCCCTCAGAATGCATTCCACTTTTGTGTTTTCTCTCAGTTACTACTCCCATTTCTAACAGTTGTTTGTTGTGAGAGAGAGCTTTCCTGAGTTTATAATCATACTCTTGGTTTCCTGCTAACACTCATTTATTAATGTCATAGATCTAGCACCAAATCCAGATACCAGTTCCAGATATGGTTTATATCAGTTCCAGATACGGTTTATTCACTACAAAAGATTGCTGTTGCTTATAATCTAGTTTGAGCACAAGGCTTTGGAGTCAAATAAATCTGGATTCAAGTTCTGTCTCTTCAACTTATTAGCTCTGTCCTCTTCAGCAAGTTCGTAACGTCTCTGAACTTGAGTTCCATAATCTGAAAAGAGTTGGTAATAATTGCAGCTACCTTTTAGGGGGGAATGAGGATTAAGTGTGCATGTAAAATTCTGGGAATGGTGTCTGTTGCACTGTAATCACTCATCAAATGTTTATTGTTATTATATAGAAAGGATGCTTCTATTTTTACACCCAAGATTGGTGCAGTTTATTTTTAGCTGTTGTTTTTTATTGTAGGCTCATTTAAATCTGTGGTGAAAATGAGAACGTTTCAGTGTTACTGAAGCACAGTTAGACTCTTGAATAAATATTTTAACTTATGTGAATATTATTCTATCAGTGACAACTTTGATAAAGTTTAGAGTCATTTCTTAAATTATTTATATGTCCATTATAAGTAGATTATAAAGTAACAAACATTTGAGTTATTTTGACTGAATCCTAAAACCTTTAGCCTTTTAGTGCATAGCAAATACACAATCAGTTTTTCAGCATTAAATAATATTTTAAAAATTAGCCAGTGAATTTTGAGTGTTTGTATGCTATTTCTTACAGCATTTTAAAACCATGTTGTTAATATAAATAGTAAATTACTTTGTGAAATCCTAAAACTTTTCCTAAAATTTACTATGGAAACTGAGTTTATTAATACACACATATTGGGGGAACAGTTATCCAGGTATTTTAGGACATATTGATTGAACACAATTTTATTTTCCAGATAAGCTGTCTAGAACACTTGGAGAACCTGTTTCAATAATTATAATATAGGAATTTGAGTCTGTGGGGAAATGTGCTGTAACCTTTCATTGTAATGTTAGAAGTATAGCTCCTCTTTGTATCACAACAGGACCAAGAGTCTTATTCTCCTTAGTCAGAGGGTCCCCAGGGATATTCTTGGTACACTCAGGGCACCCCATTGACTGTCTCTTTATTAAAAAAGTTCTTTCATTGGTGGTTATTTATGCCAAAGAAATAAGCTAAACTTTAGGGAAAAAAAGAAAGACCTAGTTTTGCTTACTTTGAGTATAAATGATTATAAAAGGTAGGAAAATCTATATGTCACAGTTACATATTGTTCTGTTACATACATTGGTGTCAGACAGCAAGTGAAATGTTGTTCCTGATTTTACATTGCACCCCTTTTTATGTAGCTGTAAGAGTGAAAGCACTCCTTAAACTTGTAGACAATTAAAGTGTGCATAGTTAATTTGAACTGTCTCAACTCTCTTTCATGTTAAATGTGTTACAGGAATGAATCTGAAGTCTGCTGCAATAAAACACTGAAGGCTTTAAAATGTTTTCTTGCATAAAACTCAAACTTTAAGTAGCTGCTTATGAGGCTAGGGAAGGGAGGAAGCTAATGTCTGTCTCAAGATACAGGACAGCTGTTTGCTCATCAACCTCAACTGTGTGAGTAGACTTAAGCCTGTAACACTGTGTACTTAGGCATAATAATAACTTACAGTTTTAAAATCTAAAGTACTTAAAGATACACTTAAGTCAGCATGATGAGGTATTTTTTAGGGTCTATTTTTTTCTGGTGGGTAGAATGTTGAGGGTGGAATGGGTGATAGGTTTTTATTTATAAAGTATTTTTGAGAATAAAACTTAACAACTAAGTATCATTAGTGACCATGCTCTTTTTTCATTATTCTATTATTGTGAAGCAAAAGAACTCTATTTTATAGTTGATTTCATCCTTTTAAAATAAATATTTTAATCAATCATAAAATGTATTTTGGAAGTATGATGTGTTAGATATTATATAGAAAATAGTTCTTGGAAATAATTTAATAACTTAAATTGTAATTAATAATTTTTATAATGTCTGTGTTTAATCAGAGAGAGTATGTACTTCAAAATAAAGGAACTCTAGTTTATTGAATGTAGTTAGAAGTCTTTTACACTTGCCAACTTTGTTTTTAACATACTTAATATAAATTCCTGTGGAAAGAAGAATTCTCCTTTTTCTCTTACTAAAAGCTATCACCTTAAGAATCATTTTGGAATAGAGGGGTCTGATTTTTTTTTTCTACTTTCTTTTTTTGTTTTTGTATTGGGTTTTTTCCTCCTCCTTCATGGATTTAGGAGTAAGACTTTTTTTTTTTTTTAGGAGTAAGATTCTTAATTGAATGTTTCCCACAGTAGAGAAATGTATGGTTTTGTAGAAAAGATAATTAAAATATAAGACATTGCCATGAGCAGTGTGATGACCATGGAGGTTAAGATTTATCAAATCTTATTAACTATTTAGGGAACTATGAAATAAAAGAAATGCTGTTTGCAGTAAGATGAGCTTACTTTCTCTTTCACATCAGAATGTGTTGACTGAAGGAAAATAAAAATTGACTGATTTTAGAATCAGTGAGTGAGGAGGCTCTTAGAAAGCATAATGAAGAACATGTAGTGAATATGGATATTCTTATGAAAGTAGTCAAAGAGTACATGCCAGAAATGAAGAGAGGAATATAGATACATTCAAAAGTAGTTAAAAAACTTGAAGTTTCAGTCTGGTCGGTTTTTTTTTTTTTTTTCCTTTTCTGGGCTGGTCAGTAAATGGACAGTACTGTATGAATCCCCAGGGGTTACCTTAGTCCTAATTTTTCAGTAGCTCTAAAGAAATCATGTTTAATGATGACAAGTCTCACTTTAGTAAGGTTTTAAGGTCTATAATATGAGGTTTAACTCTACAGTTTACAGTCATTTGGTATTTCCCCTGTAAAGGGTGAGTTTAATTTGGTACTATTTTGTGCAGTACTCTAGCACTCTATGCTCTTCTCTTAGTGTTTCTTTATTGTCGAATAAAGAAAATGTAGGTGAAGGAAGCCTTTAGTACATACTTAGTGAAAGTTTGATTTATTTATTTTTTTATTGAAGGATAATTGCTTTACAGAATTTTGTTGTTTTCTGTCAAACCTCAACATGAATCAGCCATAGGCGAAAGTTAGATTTTTAAAGATAAAATTAGGCAGAAAGGACACACAGTAGGAAACAAGAGAAGCTTGTATATAACTATGGAGGATTTGGGGGAAACTGTATGCCAATAGATTGGTCCTGTTTACATTTCTCCTTCTATCGCTCTGAGATGATTCTTCGTGTCTGTGTTATTATTCTACTGAGCAGGTAGAGCAGAGTGCTGAGGAGCTAATTAAGTTTCCTGGGCTAGGAAGTGCTTGCAGGAGAGAGTGAGCACCATTCGTAAACTCTGCTTCTGCTCTGTCCCTGGCCTGCCCTACCCTTAGCATACCACATAGGCTTCTTTCTTGTTGATCTTGCACTCACTTCTGTGACAGAGTTTTGCCTAGATCATATGTATATTTTAACTTCTTATGTTGTTGTGTCTTGCAATATGCAGTAACATGGAGTTCCTGAGTTACACTGAAAGCCATGTAACATGCATGGTTAAGGGCCCAGGGTGTACAGTCAGGCTGCCGATTCAGATCCTAATATGATAGTGAACAAATGACTTAAACCTTTCTGTGACTCACTTTTCTAATCTGTAAAATAGATACAGTAATAATTTGTTACCTGATATGGGGTATTGTGAGGTTTAAGTGAGTCATCGATACTTGCAAATTATTACTTTTATTGTTAATCTTTTGTTTCTTCTTTGAGAGGAATAATAGTAAGTGGCCTATTCCAAGTCCTTAAAGTAATCAGTTGTAAGGCTTTAGGATCTAGAATTGGAAATTCAAAAAGGAGGGTATTTTCAGTTGGGTATCATGGAAGATCTCTCTTGATCAGTAGAATAGAGAACCTTACTCTCCTGCCTTCTGTTCTCCTTCTGCTGTATTAGCTAGCCAAGTTTCAGTTTTCAGTACACATATGTGGCTAAGTGTGTTGGACAGTGCTGTTCTAGATGGTTGGATTTGAATCTGTAATATATTTACTTTAAACATGGCATATCTTGATGACACGCAGCTGTATTTGTCTAGAACATGAAAGATTGGTCTTGGTGTCAGATGTAACTCCACACAAGAGGAAGAAAGGAAGGGAAAATACTTACTGAGGAATATTGGTTAAAGTTAGGAATATTTTCTCTGAGTTTTAGGTCAAGTGATTTTTAGGCACTTCAGCAAAGTCAGTATCAGTTTAGTCACTCAGTCGTGTCTGACTCTGTGACCCATGGACTGCAGCACACGAGACTTCCCTGTCCATAATCAGCTCCCGGAGCTTGCTCAAACTCATGTCCGTTGAGTTGGTGATGCCATCCAACCATCTCATCCTCTGTCATCCCTTTCCCCTCCTGCCTTCAGTCTTTCCCAGTATCAGAGTCTTTTCCATTGAATCAGTTCTTGGCATCAGGTGGCCAAAGTACTGGAGCTTCAGCATCAGTCCTTCCAATGAATATTCAGGACTGATTTCCTTTAGGATGGACTCACTGAATCTCCTTGCAGTCCAAGGGACTCTCAAGAGTCTTCTCCAACACCACAGTTCAAAAGCGTCAATTCTTTGGCACTCAGCTTTCTTTATGGTCCAGCTGTCACATCATACATGACTACTGGAAAAATCATAGCTTTGACTAGAGTCATTATAATGATATTTTAAAATAAGGCATGGATGGATGAACTAAGCAGTATTGAAGGTCTTGAGTTCTGTCAGTTTAATGCTGGAAGAGTGCTTTCTAATCTAGAAGCACCTTTGAAAGCTTGACAATGTAATGGATGGCAAACTTAAGTCTCTCAGGAAGGACTCAGTACCAGTGTTTTATTATAAGAGAATCTTCCTCTTTTGGAGATGGTCCTGCTAAACCTTAAAGTAGTCTGGAGTCAGCACTGGTCATCACTCATTGTGTGTGTAGAAATGTGTGTGTGTGTGTGTGTGTGTGTGTGTGTGTTTCTGCTGCTTCTAATAGGAAGAAATAGAAACATGGTTTTATGTTCTGTAAGATTTTGCTGTTTTCTGGAGTCTAAT
Source organism: Bison bison bison (assembly GCF_000754665.1). Taxonomy (NCBI): domain Eukaryota; kingdom Metazoa; phylum Chordata; class Mammalia; order Artiodactyla; family Bovidae; genus Bison; species Bison bison. Next base: position 943,475 of record NW_011494753.1, read on the forward strand.
CAGGGGCCAGAACACATTGGAACAGATATCCATTCTAACTGAAAAAGGGAAATGGGAGATTATTTTAAAAGAGATGTGAAAAATCTCAGGGAATTGGCAAGAAGTTTACAGCTTTGGTACCTTTTTCTGTGTTTGGTGTTCTTCCTCTTCTCCACCACCTTTTCAGATTGGGCCATTGGGTCAGGTTTTCCCCCCTCTCTACTTAACTTTTCTGGAAATATCCTGTGGTACCAGTGGGGCAGTTAGAGTTAAGACCTGAAGGTTGTACATATTGTATTAAAAGGGAGTTGAAGGAGTCAATTGACATGCCTAACTTCAGTTTCTTTAACTGATTAAAAAGAAGGGAGGAACTCTATGAAAGTAGAGTGTTTTGGGTGCATTTTATAGTTTTGTGGCTCATAGGGATTATTGAAATTAAAAGTGACATCTGTGTATATACATGAAAGTCACACATCCGTATTCCTATCCTAACACTTGCACTGATCCTTATAAGCAGAGCCGTCTGTCATAACTTTCATCTTTTATGGTACCTCAGAGAGCAGTAGGCAGCACAAGTGTATAAGCAAGGCCCCTTAAATGAAGAACTGGGATAAAAAGAAAAATCGACCTATAATCATTTAATTTTGCTGTATCTTTTCTGATCACACTCTAAACTGCATAGTTTTGAAGGTGTTTTTTCATGTCTTACATTTGAGTGCCTCTTGTGTACCTGCCATTGCTCTGGAACAGGAATTGGCAAACTGAAGCCCATTACCACCTCTTTTTGTTAATAAAAGTTTTATTGGAACAGAGCTATGCCCATTTATTTAGTCGTTTGGAGAAGAAAAGTAAATGAAAACACATAAATATGGGAACCAATGGGAAAATTTGAGTGGCTTCCCTATTTTGCAAAAAAAGGATATTGAATTGTTTTGTGCAGATAATGACTATGTCAAATTCTTTAAGATATGCAATATGGAACCTGCATAAAATTGAGAACATAAAATTGACTACAACTTTCATTATAAAATAACAACATGGTGTGCCAGCTTAAGCACATTGCTAAATGAAGCCCTCTCTGAGTGAACTGAATTAGAAAAAATACCCCGAAGCTCAAGAGAGTGAGGCTGAGCATCTTTGTTCAGGGCACAAACTGTATAACATTTAGTGGTCCTTGCTGGCAAACCTAGATCCTGTCTCGAACAGCAAATTCAGTTTCTTTAGAAGGAGCCTATTGCAGCCTATTTGCTTTGGGGTAAATGCTTATTTCCTGCAGGTTGTAGTACAAGGCTGCTACTTTGCAACACAGTTTAATTCACGTATTCAGCAAATACTGAATATCTACCATGTGCCAAGCATTTTTGTAAGTTATCAGTGGACAAAATGCACAGAGTCGCTGCTGTTACAGAGATAACATTTTAGTAGAGGGAAGATAGATGAAATAAGTGTAATTTAATAGTAAAGATTAAGATAAGGGCACTGAAGAAAAATAAAACTGGATAGGGTAATAAAGGATGCTGGTGGTTATTTCAAATAGGGGGATGAGGGAAACCCTCCTTCAGAAGATGACAGGTGAGCAAAGGCCTGAAGTAGATGAGGGACTCCTGTCCTCCTAGTGACTTCTGGAAGGTAGAAGTTATAGCAGTTACAAAGGCCTTAAGACCGGAGCATACCTGGCAGTGTATGTGATCCGGAGGAGTGGGAGAGAGGAGGTCAGGTAATGGGGGAACAGATTATAAAGCGCCTCTATGTCGGTAGGGAGTTTGGCTTTTACTTGGTCAACTGGAGGATTTTGAGCAAGCATGCAGTGTGCTTTTTTTAGATTTAACATGATCACTGGCTGCTGTGTTGAAAATACACCATAGGAAGGTAGTAAGAGAAGCAGGGGAGACAGATGTATCAATAACTGTATTGGTTATCAATAACCATATAGCACATTACCCCCAAAACTTAATGGCTTCAAACAACAAACGTTTATTGTCTCACATGGTTTCTGTGAGGAATAGAGAAGCGGCTTAGCTGTGTAATTTTGACTCAGGGTCTCTCATGAGGTTGCAGCTCAGATGTCAGCAGAGGTTGCAGTCATCTGAAGACTTCACCAGGACTGAAGGGTCTGCTTCCAGATTCACTCACATGCCTTGTGGCCTGAGGCCTCAGTGACTGAGCAGTTGGGTCCCTCCCTACAGCACCGTCGGGCCTTCCCCAGAGCGAGCGATCCACGAGAGAGAGCAGGGCAGCAGCCACAGCGTGCAGCGTCTGCCGTGACTACGGACCATCACGTGCACAGCATTCTTTTGTTATCCAGACCAACACCCAGAAAATGCGGGTGGGGACTACCAAGGGCCTGAATGCCAGGAATCCTGGGGCTCTCTGGGGGTCGCCTTGGAGGCTGGCACCTGGTTTACATGGTATTGTCTCAGTGTCATCACAGCAAAGCCTGCCTCTCTCTCAGCAGTACCAGTGAGTTCCAGGGAGGAGTGACTGAGTCATAGGCCAGACTCGGATCACATGCCCACCCCTGAGACAGGTCTGGCTCTGAGGAGGCGGGGTTAGACCTATCTCAGCAAGTGAGAGAGAGGTTCTACTATCTGAAAGGGTAAGGAGGAAAATGTACCAGGCAGACAGAAACTGTCAGTTCAGGAATATGATATCTTCATGTCCAGTTATTAAATGCTTTTATAATGATTAAGACACCATGGATGTTATTTATATAGCCTTGGTGAATAGAAAGCAGTGTGCTAAATAGAGGACAGTTTGTACCAAGAACCTTGCTGTCCTTTTTCCCATCATAGCTACAACTCTGTAAACTATACCTGCTGTTAAAGATTTGTGTGAAATATTGCCTTTCATAGTTTTTTCCCCTTATTGGGTGATGAACATATACTTAATTAAGAGATGAAGGTTAGGGAGCAAATAATACTTTAAATTTACATTGTCTGGATTAGAGAGAGTCCCACAGTTAGTAGGACCTCTGCCCCTGGGAGTCCCAGGCCCACCTAGACTCCCCACATTCTCTCCGGTGATGATTACATTAACACCATTTGCTTATTTAATCCAGGAATTGGCAGACTTTTCGTTCATCACCTATTTTTGTTCAGCACATGACCCAAGAATGGCTTTTGTATATTTAAGTGGTGAAGGTAAAAATCAAGAGGGACATTTTATAATGTGAAAATTCTAGGAAATTCAAATTTTGGTGGTCATTAAGTTCAGTTCTGTTGGAACATTGTTGGTGGCTGCTTTGATGTGACAACAGTGAATTGAATAATTGTAACAGGTTGCATGGCCTTGAAATCTAAAATATTTACTATTTGGTCATTTACAGAAAGGTTTGCTGGCCCCTGATTTACACATTTTTGAGTGCAGCAGAGTAGAGTCATCTAAGGTGGGAATGCCAGTCAGTTTTCCTGAAGCCTATCTTCTTCACCTGGAAGCACCATAGTGGCCTCAATTTGTGAGACCTGTTGTGCTGGTCAGTGAAAACGTCTTTATGTCAATAACCAGGGAAGTGAGGTTTGAGTATACTAGAATTGGCTCAGAGGTCTCTTATCCTTGTATAACTTAGTGTGTTGAAACTGATGGATTATTTGCAGGGAAGGAATATGTGGTATCCCCCAGGATGTCATCCTCGTGTTAGCTGGACTCAAGCCATTTTGTCCTTCAGCCCACACAGCAGCAGGAAAGACAAGCTAACATAGGGACCTAGGAACTGCTGTACAGAGAGAGAGCTGCAGGGCACCCTCAGTACAGTAGGGACCCTAACTCAGAGTGAACAGGGTAACCCTAGACTATCAGAGTGAACAGCATCATCACCACATCTTCTACTCTTTCATCTGTTCACTTTATAAATGTCCCTAGGTTTTCTATAACCTTTGCAGAGATTCTTGACCCCCAGAACATATGTCTCTTGCCTATATGATAGCTGATGGAGCCAAATGCTGAGAACCTCTGTGGGAAATTACTATATGCTATCAGGAGACATTAATCTCAAACACCTGTGACAGAATGGGTATTCTTCTTTGATCAATTATTATTAATAAAACAAATTATAGAAGAGTGTTCAACTACTTTGCTCTTTTCTGAGATTTCCATTTGATAAAATTGCAGAGGATTAGCCAGTTTTGAGTGGTAAAGGCCAGGGGCAAAGGGAAAGCTTGTCTTATCACTTTGCGCCTGCAGTTTTAGTTCGAAGTTTAGTAGGCATTCTTATGTAACTCAGCATGTATATTTCTTTCTTCTCCTGAAATAAATGGTAATGATTCCAAGTTGAAAAGGTTGTAGGTGTTAACCTAAGAATTAAAACTCTGATGCTTATGAGCCAGGTAACTAACTGAAAGTGAAGGTAGCCTTGAGTTGGAGAGTATAGGCTCTCTCTGAGAAGGATCCAAGCTGATAGGTTTAATTTTGGGAACATCGGTCTACTGTTGTCAGGTTTTGCTATTTTCAAGAGGAGCTGAAAATCTGAGATTTTTTATTTGACATTTCCCCAACTTTTGGAAGTTAACAACTAATTAAAAAAAAATTAATATGTGCTGGCTAACCAAACATGTCTGTGGGTCAGATTTCACTTGTTTGCCAGTTCACAACTTCTGTATTTAATTTGTCATTGTAAACCATATATCCTCCCTATTTATTTCAGGAGGAGGGAGAACAATGAAATGAAAAATTATACGTGCCTTTTATAACTGGTTTGGATTACTGATCATTCTTGCTGGGTGACTGTTTCAGTATATGAATCATGGGTACTGTGGTTGAAACATTTTTCATCAGTCTGTTTTCTCCCCCTTTCAATGGAAAATAACCCTTTTGGGGGGCCTGATGTGAATAGTCCAACAAAAATGAAATGTGTGTATTCAACAAAATACTTTGTATTATTCATAGTAGGCAAAAAGGGAATTTGAAAAGGGAAATGACTTGTGTACCTGTAAAGCATTTGAATAATGGGTGAGCTTAAGTGCCCCCAAAAGGTGGTACAGAGAGTGTGTGTTGGAATACAAAACAGAGGAGGATCGAGGTGGACAAAAACGAAACCAGAAGAGGTAGAATTTAAGCTGATTCCTGAATAGGATTGTTGTAGGCAAAGTGAAGAAGCGGACGGCATTTATGAAGGAAGGAGCAGTATGAGTTAGATTTTTGTTTCCAGCAATGAGCATGATTTGTTTCAAACAGATGGGAGCAAAGGAGCCTCTGCTTTTAGGCAGAGCAGAGATAGAGCAGTTACTGAGTTTCCACTCTGTGCCAGGTACTCTATGGATGCCTTCTGTATACATTGTATTACTTAATCTAGTTATATAAATATGAACACCCTTTTAAGGAGTTGAAACCTAGGGAAGTTTAGTAACGTGTTCAAGCTCTTATAGGCAATAAAAACAGCAAAGCTGGGCTCTGACCCCAAGCCTATTCACTTTGCACTCGGCATTTACTTTGCAGGGAAATTGGACTGGTTACGGTAAATTATGTAGAGCTCAGAATCCCAGGTCTAGTACTCCTTCCTGGGGCAAATATAGAATAACTAAACTGGAAGAAATATGATGAGAACTTGGTGTTCTAGGAGAATTTAAATAAGTGGATTTTGAGGAGAGGCAGTAGAACAGAAGGAAAAATACTATTAAAATAGCCCAGGTATGAAATGAGAATCAGAATTGGGATGAAAAGAAAAGAGCATGAGATATTTCCAAATGAAAATTATTGGAACTTGGTGACTGAAGTCTAGGGAATGAAGTAGAGTGAAATAAGTTTGACATGTATTTGCAGTTATAATTGAGTCTATGTTGCATTCATTCATTGCCGTTCTTTTGTCAGAATTTTAATAATTAGTAATGAACTTTCTTTGTCTTAAAAGTATTTGATCTTGAATTTTTTATGCTAATGAAAATTTCTTAGGTTAAAAGACATATAGGAAAAAAGTTTCTCAAGAACTTATTTAAGCTAATTAAAGCTGCATAATGAAAAATTTTAAAAAGCTGCATATTCAACCTTAAGGTTGAGTAAATGAATGAAATTTTAAATTATCTTTAAATGAAAAGAGTAAGAATTCGTGAATGTTCCCAAATTTGTAGGTTTGGCAGGACAGGATGGACTTTGAAAGTCATCCTCTTTTAATTTTGTTTTTGATTGGAAAAAAAAAAAAAAAGGACATTGACCTCAAAGCTTACAGATATGTGGCCTTGGGCAAGTTACTAACTTTCTTTGAATATCAGTTTTCTCATTTAAAATGGGGATATCACTAATACTGACATCATAGGGTTCTGGAGAGAATTAAGTGAGGTAATATAAATAAAACAATGAAAGTGGTTTGTGGCCCATAGTAAGCTCTGAGTAAGTATCTGAGGAAGGTAGAGGGGACAGTCAGGTGTGGATTTGATAATGAATGTTAAGAGTCAAATCACATTTTCTGAATTCTCTTCTAATTCGTACTTTTTTTTTTTTTTTCCAATTCCACCGTGCTGATCCATTTTTCTCTGGCGATCTCAGTCTTTACCTCCTTGGATTTGTGGTTCTATCTATAATCCCACAATACCTAGAGCAATCAAGGAATTGTTCTGCTTTCTCCTTCTCTTTCCTCTTTTCCTTCCTGAATGCCAGGTTTGTGGGCCCTTCCTAGTTACCTACCAAAAAAGTACCAGAGCATGGGGACACCAGACTTTCAGTTTCTCCAGAGCCACCCCATCTTTGCCACTACACTTAAAGATAAACTAGGACACCCTTTTGTGGCTCTTGGTCTTTTTTCTGAATCCTCATGAAAAGTTACATTTTGTGGCCTAACCATGAATAAATAAAACTGATTTTTTTCCTTTTATTTCTCTCTTCTTTTCCTGTGAAATCCTTTGTGCTTTTTATCTGCCATGATAATAGTTTTTGAAAGCTTTTGACTTAAAAAATTACTGCTGATTTGCTACTGTGCAGGGTATTTTGGCTTGGGGAAATTGTTACAACATTTTGAATTTTAGTCTTACTGTTCAAAAGCAGAGGTTGTGATACAAAAAGCTTCATGGTCATGTTGTACTTCTTACCTGTGACTCTCTGCTTGAGTTTTTATAGATATAAGATAGTTCTCTTTTCTGCTGCTGCTAAGTCACTTCAGTCGTGTCCGACTGTGTGACCCCATAGACGGCAGCCCACCAGGCTACTCTGTCCCTGGGATTCTCCAGGAAAGAATACTGGAGTGGGTTACCATTTCCTTCTCCAGTCTCTTTTCTGGATGCTTGTAATTGCCAGCATATACTGAAAAATTTGTCAGTACTGGTAGGGAAAGTTTTTAATTCTTATATAATTTTAATGTCATTAATATGCAGTATAGAATAGTTGGTGATTTAGAACAGTGTTTCCTGAGAATTCCCTGGCTGTCCAGTGGTTAGAACCCGGCACTTTAACTGCCCGGGCCCAGGTTTGATCTGTGGTTAGGGAACTAAGATCCAGCAAGCTGTGAAAATAAGTAAGAACACTGAGTCTCAATCTTTTTCCTTTATAGCCCCCCCACCCCACTCCCCAGAGTCTTTTGAAACAGTTTTTTCCTTATTGGCTTCCTACCTCCATAAAAATTTAATTCCACAGATGCAGTTATCTATAGTATATATTATATGTACATCTGTTTTATACATACAGAGTAAGGGGGTTTTGTATTCCCATCTCCAGGGTCAGAGTCTGTCTTCTTGAGCTGGTGCTGCTTGCCGTGCTGGTTACAGCAGCAGGTTCTCAGAATTTTTGGTTTCAGGACCTTTGAGTTCTCAAAAGTTATTGAGTACGTTGAAGACTTTTAGCCTTTGTCTGTCATATCTTGTGAAAATTTTATCATATTACAAATTAAAGTGTGAGAGAAGCACAAATATTTATTAGTTATTAATTTATTTAAAAGTTATTGTGAAAAATAACTCCACCTTCAAAGGGTTCAGTAAGAAACATGATATTGTTATGCATTTTTGCAAGTTCTTTAAGGTCTGGCTTAGAACAAACAGCTGGATTCTCATGGTTGCCTCCGTATTCAGGCTGTTGGTTCATGGGGTTGCAAAGAGTCAGACACGACTGAGCAACTGAACTGAACAATGTTTAAAAAAAGAAAGCTGGTGTCATACAGATATGTAGGAAAAGGGAGTATTTTGATAACCTTTTCAGATAGTAGATGTCTCTCTTCTTTGGTATTACACCAAAATGTGACAATTTGTAGTTTCTTAAAGGGATAAGTTACAGTGTAGAATCTCATACTGTGTAAAAATGTTTTGTCCTGTTACTCTGAAACCCATAGGTCTATCTTTCCCTTTGAGTGAGTGTTTTGTTCATGAATAATTTTGTACCGTAATATGTTGGTCATTTAGAAAATATTGATTTCCTGGCTTATGCAGATCTCCCAAATGTTGATAATAGAACCAGTACTCACATGTCATTAATATCACCACTAATCAGCTTCCCTGGTGGCTCAGATGGTAAAGAATCTGCCTGCAGTGCAGGAGACACGGGCTTGATTCTTGGGTTGGGAAGATGCCCTGGAGAAGGAAATGGCAGCCCACTCCAGTATGCTTACCTGGAGAACCCCATGGACAGAGGAGCCTGGTGGGCTACAGTCCATGGGGTCACAAAGACTAGGACATGGCGGGGCGACTAACACTTTCACTTTCACTTTTTTCACTAATCATTTTAAGAGACTCTCTAAAAATTATTTGTCAAGCTTTTTTACTTTATTATTTAAATATTGTCCTTGGCAATAAATACCATTAGTTATTTTTCTTGAAGTAACAGGCTTCATTCATTTCTGAGAAAATATCTGATATAATCAAGTCTGAATAATCAGAAACAAAAAACCTGTTCTGTGAAGATGACTCAGCTTGTAACTCAAATAATTGTTCAAGTGCTTTTTCTTCACTCACCATACCTCTGTATGCCACAGGAATGCTTTATGTGTATTTCCCAGTTTGTCACACAAAATATTAACAAGTTGTGTGTGTTCGGTCTCAGGATTTAATAAATTAAGAATTTTGCTGTGACAGTATGATGATCAAGAATTTAGTAATGGTACTGTATGTCATGGTTTGACTCCTTGATGAGGCTCCAGGTTCTTACCACCTTTGCTGTTTACTCATCATTGGATTCTGAGATGACTTGGCTTCATAAAGTAAAAAAGATGTTTTTCAAAATCTCAGATTCTATTCCTAGGCCTAAAGGTCTAAAGATTATCAACAGTTTTAGGTTTTTCTTTTTAAAGGTAAATGCTAAACCTAAACCTGCTTTGTTTTATAATTCAGTCAAATGCATTATTGCTCTTGGTTCTGAAATTTGCATTAAACCCACCCCATTCACCCCTCAATCCACAACAGTGTTTGCAAATAATTTAGGTGAAAAAAAAATCTGTTAGTGGGAAACAGTGAAGGTTTCTTTCATTGTTTATCAATTCGAGAAGACTTCAGTGGCAAAACACTGTCCTTCATTGTTAGTCTTATCATTTATGATGTTTGAACATAGACTTCTCTGTAAAGACACCTATACCCATTTTGGAGTAACCTTCATTTCATTTGGGAGGCTTTTTGTTGTTGTTATTTTTTAAATAAGATAGAACTTGTTATTACCTTCTGTCATGTTATTCATGCCAAAGAACCGCTTGCTGTATGGGAGGAATGGCACACAGGGTTCTTCTGTCTGCTGTAATTGATTATTGCCTGTGGTTCCCAAACAATTCCTCTGCCTGTTTTTAAATTTTAAGTACTTTAAATATTCTGTCCCCAATTATATAGTAGTATCTTCATTTAAGAGGATTTTAAAAGTACAAAGAAGATACACATTAGAAAAAAAAAAAATCTGTTAGCTTTCCCATCCTTAGATTTATTCTTTCTGATCCTTGTTGATGATTAATAGGTTTTTAAGCATTATAAATAAGCTGTGAAATACATGCCGTGTGTATATACACATAATGTATTTATAATTTTTTTCTGATTCTACCCAAGTTATTCTGTTGAAGGAGATGATGGGTTCAAAAGGGCAGTCTTTCACAAGGCTCTTAAGATGAATTGTCAATGTCGCTTTCTAAAATGGCTGACTCACTTTCTCATTTTACCAGTGTTCTATTTCTCCACATCTTCACCAGCATTGATATTATGTTAAATGCTTTTTAAACAGAAAACATTATGCAAGTTAAAACAAACTTTTTTAAGCAAAAGTTAAGTGATTAGGCCTTACTAATACAACAAAGAGAAAACTGTATTTCTCATTCCTAGGTGTCCAAGCTGAACTAGACTTAAAGGATTTTTCTTAACATTCTGATGGTGTGCAGTCTTTAGATCTTTCTCTAGTTCATAACATTGTTTGAGCCAGTACAATCCTCCTTTTGTACAGTGAGGGTCGGAGATAAAAGTTCAGTTTTTGTATCCTTTCGATATTTTTTTTTCCTCTCTCTATGCCAGACAGCTGTAGAGTGGTTTGGGGAGGAGTATATGTGCATTTTCCTTTATTACATAAAGCGGACTTGGATAATATATGATTGTAGTATGTATCAGAGTTCTCTGCTCATTCTGTGTAAATTTCAGGTGTGCAACAGAGGAACATGGCTCAAGAAACTAATCACAGCCAAGTGCCTATGCTTTGTTCCACTGGCTGCGGATTTTATGGAAACCCTCGTACGAACGGCATGTGTTCAGTGTGCTATAAAGAACATCTTCAAAGACAGAATAGTAGTAATGGTAGAATAAGCCCACCTGGTAAGTAGTTCTTACCTGGTAAGTAAAACACAGCGCTGTTCATAACTGAGATACACCTGAGTAGCACAGGATACCCAGCACCTCTTCCTGCTTCCACACTGTACTTAAATTACTACATTTACATCAGGAAAATGTCTCATTACATATTGTAATGATCAGTGGTAGGGCAAGAGAAAGAGGAGTATCTCCACTCATTGAAAGGAACTACTGTAGATCCATCTCAGTCTTACGTGCGGTGCTCAAGAACTCTTATCTTACTAATTAATAAAATAGATGCACACTCCAAGTATGTAGAGCTGTCTTGGAAAATAAGCTCTGAAGGAGTGGGGGCTGTAGGAGGACCTTGATTCTTTTCTCTAGGATGACTTCTGAGGCCAAGGTAGTTGGAGGAGAGAGTTCCACATGGATAGCCACAGATGATTTCAGAGAAAGCCTTCCTCCATTCTGCATAGGAAGGAGAGGTGGGGGCAGTTTGACTCAGAGAAAAGGGTGTTTGTTCATCCCCAGTTCACTTGAGTTTTTTATGCGTTTTTTTGTCAGAGGATTCTCCTGGAATTGATGTGGCTTTTGCTTCAATGATTGTGTAAAAAGGGATTTTGAACATGAACTTTACTCATTTAGGATAGTTCTCATGTAGGTTAATGCCTGAATGTAGGTTTCTGTGGTTAATGAAAGTGCAGGCTGTTACTTAGTTCATTTAAAATTGCTTGTGGAGTCTATTTCATCATTGCTTCCTGTTCAAGCTGGACTTTAAATTTTCTTGAGGCTAAAATCAAGTGAATATAAGTTACTATATTGTTTTGTAAAATCATTATCTACATTTTTGCCTTATGAAGAACAGGTAAAATAATATAACCTGAGTGCAGATTTTAATTCTGAACTTAACATTTGCCTTACTGCTGAATTCTTTTTTATTTTAAAGATCTCATTGTGCACTATTATTTGGAAGACATTTATGAATTAAAGAGTTTGTGCAATAATCCTAAAAAATAGTAGTTTAGGTCTTGACTATGTATATTTTGTATGTGGTAAAATTAGCATCCTTTTCATAGGAAAATTATTGAAAACTTTTAGCTAAAGTAATGAACTGGTATATTACATAGTAAAACAAAACCCGTATACTGTATTTCCTGGGAAACTGGTCTTGGTTTTTTTAGATAAGGTGCTGGCCCGCCCAGGGCACAGAGTCACTAACATGCGATGTGGTCCTGTTGCAGCGCCTTCTGTCACAAGTCTGTCTGAGTCCTTACCAGTCCAGTGCACAGACGGTAGTGTCCCAGAGGCTCAGTCAGCGCTAGACTCAACAGCTTCATCTATGCAGCCAAGGTAAGAGGCCGCCTCGGAACTGTGGCCAGAGAGCTATCAAAAAGTAAGGCATTTTTTCCATATCTGGTCAGTTCTGTTATTTAAGGAAAACTATTTAAAGTCACTTTAGGATTAACTAGCAGAAACTTATATCTATCTCATTATCACTGACTAGTCAAAAAAATCTTTTTATTGGTATTACATTACAGTGAGAGTAGGGAGTTGTCTTAAAATTTAATGAAAAGATTTTTTCAGACAGCTTTTTTCTTTATTTTTCTTCATATGTATCCTGACCAACCCCTGAAGTCCTTTTGAAGCATGTTAAGTTCTTCTAGTCATAGGCGTTTGATGGAAATACTAGTGCTTTGTATTAAAAAACGGTTTTGTCACAGGTTCTCTGTTTAATATCGTGTGATTCTGTTCTCTGTGTAATATCATGATGTCATCCTGGTATCTATTTGTATTGTAGTGTATTTTCTTTTTAACTGAAGTCTTTTAGAAGTTGGAAACACAGAAATATTTGTTTCATTCTTACCCTGCTGTTAGGAAACATATACTAAGTTTCTGCTGTGAAGTTCCTTTTTCCAGTTTTCCTGAGTCCATCAGTGCATCATATACAACTTTGTGTTAGGGTTCCTGAAGCATGTCTTTATCATACTAGTGTTCATTTAGTAAATTCATACACAGTGGACACGTACTATTGCTTTATTTCAAAATCAAAAAATTTCTGGTCCAAATTGGTCTCAAGTTTCAAAATTCTGTAGTTATGTGAAAGTTATTTTTTTAAAAAAAGCATTTCTGGTTAATTCCTGTCTTAATGATCTGCTTAGATATATTGAACTCTTACTTATTAATCACTTAGTTTTTAGTCATGAATAGAGATCATCTTTTAAAATCTAAATATTTTTGCTTTTCTAGCCCTGTGTCAAATCAGTCACTTTTATCAGAATCAGTAGCGTCTTCCCAAGTGGACAGTACATCTGTGGACAAAGCAATACCTGAAACAGAAGACCTGCAAGGTTTGCACATGATCTAGCACATGTTTGGTCATTTATTTAACGTTTGAGTATTCCTAGCCAGGCACTCTCCTAGATGCATGTGTTTTTAAAATTACCTGCCTGATACATATTTTTTATATTTGTTTTCTTTATGAGCAGGGTGTTTTACATTCTTAAGTATTTAATTGACTGAAATGTAGGGAGCCCTTTCCCACTTATATGTAATTAGGTCATCAGCATCAACATAGAAATTTAAAATCTGTTTTGTTTGAGCAATATAATTAAATGAATGAGTGGTTGTGTTATACTGTTCTCTTTTACTGTTTTGTCTGTTTTAACCTAAATATTCTTCCCTCTCCCATGAACCAGGGCTGCTGGTTTAAGAGGAATCTCTTGCTTTGGACTTGGATTATCTATTTACTTTGACTGGCAGTGACCCCCCCTTTCCCCACATGTGACTTCCAGGGCAGCAGTCACACTCAGTTACTCTTATTTATAGCATGGCATCTCAAGTTCTTGCCCATGCTCTTCGTATCCCCATTATGTGAACCAAAGTGAAGTGAATCTAGGAAGACTGGAATATGTGTATGAAGGCTTTCTTCATGGGCAGAGCTAGTAGAGGAGGCATTTAGGATGCTGTGAAAAATCTGTGCTTGGTTAATGATATTCTACTAGTGTGTGGAAACGATGTATTAATTGAGGAGGATACTCTGGAAAGAAGCCTGAAGATGAGCTGTGTGTCACTTGACCTGTGACGTGATTTAAACAGACACGATGCTGTACCTATTGAACCCTTCCACTGTACATGGTGTTCACAGGGTGACGACAGATATACCTGGCAATCTTAGCTGAAGTTTGCTAAAGTTTAGTTTAAAATTTAGTTAAGCTAGCTAATTCCCCTTCCTCTGATTTCATGCCCAACAAATGATTGGCATAATTTGCCTCCTTACACATTTTGCTGTAGAAAGAGAATGTAACTGTTTGATCAGGATAAATATTCCATGCAATTATGAATATTGTAAATATTCATGATTACTATAAGTGAATAATTTTTATTTTTAGTTAAATAGAAAAGTTTAAGGATGGGTGGAGACAAAGGGTATTTTTTAAAGGAGAAATAGAAAAATTCCCCAAATTTAGTTATCCATTAGACATGGGAAATAAGTAAAGGGTGATGTTAAAGCTTTCAGTTGGATGACAGTTGAAAACGGCAATGATGTGTTTGTTCTCAACAGGGAGGTTGAAAGAAGTGATGGTGAGACAAGATTTTAGATAGAGCAGATTGGAAGTGGTCACATTTCAAAACTTAAAGACTCAATTGGAGGCAGTAGATGGGTAAATGGGTGTTTAAATGTATGAGCAGTCTGAGGTTTGGAAGTCCTTGGCCCAGGTTGGAAGATGAGAGGCAGAATGGAGAAGAGCAGGTAGGGTACCAAGTCTGCACCGGGGAGAGGATACATTATCTGGATCCTGGTTACTTTCAGGCCCTAGATGCAGAGAATTGAGAAACAGGGGTTGCTTGGCAGTCTCCAGAGAGAGCTAGGGATGGAAGAATGAAAACAGGCTGCTAACTATGAAGGTGTTATTTACGTCTTAAAGTTGAACAAATTTTAGAATGTTGATAGTGGGAAGTTACATGCTGCTTAAGAATAAAACAGCAGTGGTTTTACAAGTTTGACCAAAAAAAAGATTTTAAGTTGGTAAACTGTTATAATACAAAGACCCATTTATGGTATATGGATAATAATAAGTTTTATTCGCCTAGTGCTGAGTACATTAATGGAAAAGATGGTCTTGATGCTATGTTAGGAGAAATTGTGCATGCTGAGTCGCTTCAGTTGTGTCCAAACTCTTTGCAACCCCATGGACTGTAGCCTGCCAGGCTTCTCTGTCTATAGGATTCTCCAGGAAAGAATACTGGACTGGGTTGCCATGCTCTCCTCCAGGAGATCTTCCTGACAAGGAATTGAACCCATGTCTCTTATGTCTCCTGCATTGGCGAGCGCTTTCTGTACCACTATTGAGGTTTTAAATAATGGGGTTTTAAACTGTATAGACTCCTTTTTTTTTCCACATGTAATTTCAGTGACTTAAGTTAAACCAGTATTAAGTACCTTTCAAGAACTTAGCATTCATAATTTCAGCATAGCAGAATTATTGAACAATCAGGTATAAGTTTCATATGAGTTTGAGAGGGTTAGTTTTCCATGTGTAAAATCTCTTAGGCTAGTTTTTTTTTTTTTTTAAGTCTTGCTTATACTGTTGAATTGAAAATGTTTTATTATAAACTTGCATACAACTGTGTATCTATACAGGTACACACACTCATGACACACAATATACCTGTGATTTCCCGATTTGATAGGAATAAATGCAGAGAATATTTTTTCCATCTACTTAATAGATGGACAAAAAGAAAAGATGTCTTTGACTCAAGTGCTGTAGTCATTTGAGCTGGAACTGGAACCTGGGCACCTGACTCCAGGCCATTATTCTTTCCACTAGACAGCTGTGGTGCTTCCTGGAGTAGGCTGTCTGTGTGTGTGTTCCTGCTGCCAGCTCCAGCCCCCCTCAGTTCCCAGGGTAGGGTCAGCTGGTTTGGTGACTTGCCCAGGTATCTGTTCTTTCTCTTCCTTATTGTTCCACTTGTATCCCTCAAGCAGAATTTATTGGATAGGAAAATCATCTCAGATGGAAGAAGGCACACGAGTAGCTGCTGTGTGCCTAAACCAGAATTCCCTAACATTGTTTATTGGAGTTTTCAGAGTGGTGTCCTTGAAACAGCTTTTTTAGATATTTTGCTTCTGTAGGTATTTTGCTCATAATCAGGATATGTTGCCACCAGGTGGGTGGTACTGCTTCCATTTGGTCCTCCTGACTCTGAAGAATTTTTTTCATGTTTAATTGGGAATTTACTGTGTTAAAACATCTTTCTCTTTTAATTATGCCTTGTGATTTAATAAACAGCAGTATCTCACTTATACAGTGAGGAATGTGTATCAGTTAGGAATGACAGGTTTCCAGTGACAGGTTTCCAGTTTATTAAACCCATAAGTTAGGGTGTAGGGGCAATAATTTGACCTGAATTTTGGTGCAGATGGCCTTGGGTTCACTACTTAATTTACTATCTTAATTGTAGTGTTTTAATCAATATATCTTATTCCCCATATTTTAAAGGTTTTATATGAAATATTCTGAGAATTTTGAACATAGTATTCCACTGAATCTTGGTTTTAGGATTTCTTTCCCTTGTACTCTTTGAAATCTACATAGTTCTGACTCAGCAATATTTAGAAGTTTGCATGTGACCATTTTCTTTGTTTCTCCCTTAGAATACCCAAGTAGTGTTTGTGTGTTGTATGTCTTTTATGGGTCAAATACATAATTACCAGAAAATTTTGAAAATACAGCACTTTCTAGAGTTATTGTTAAAATGTCAATGTATAGTTTAGCTCTTCTGCATGTGTGTATACATATGGAGAAAATATGTACATATTTTAACATACATATATGCAAAGGGGGTCATATTATATAAACTACATTGTAACTTAACTGTGGGCATCTTTCCATGCTAATAAATAAACACTCAATTATCTGAATAAACAGATCAGTGGGGGCAAGTTGGGGTAGCAACCACCTCTCCTCAGAATCTCATTGCACAAAGTTTCACTGCCTTCATATTTTTGTCAGCTTCAGTATCAGAAACGGCACAGCAGGCATCTGAAGAGCAAAGCAAGTCTCTTGAAAAACCAAAACAGAAAAAGAATCGCTGTTTCATGTGCAGAAAGAAAGTGGGACTTACTGGTAAGGGCCTGAGTCACAAGGTTTAAATTAAGATTTTATTTAAGATAATGTTTGACTTACTATTAATGGCTTCAATTAAGATTATTTCTGTTTCCATGTGAGTTAATAATGGATATGCTTCACCTCCTGAATTTTCTTAAGTAAAAGTGGCTTTAATTACATACCTAATAGTGAAATGAATAGCTTTTCTTTTGAAATTCATTTTAGCCACATTTGAGAATGTTAGACAAGTAAAGTCAGTATGCCAGGCTCTGTGAAAGGGCAGGGGTGTGTCTCCTGCCTTTAGAGAGCCAGAAATTGTTGTGTGAGAGAGGGTGTTTAAGTGCTTGGTGAGCTGTGTGTAAAACGGCCAGTCATTGGTTGGTGGTGCGGGCTCACAGAGTTCATACATGTAAGGTGATAGACCTGTCCTGCCACCCAGTAAGTAATCAGTACATGCTGACTGCTGTAACAGAGCTATTAGATGGTATTAAGAGAGGGGAAAATGTTCGAAATACTACTTGGCTATTTGGCAAAGCAAGTACATTTAAATCCAGTCAAGTAGATTGCTTTGGGAGTTCAGAGATGTGCTTAATTATTGATAATTCGTAGGAGAGGAGCAGAGGCCCATCAAAGAATCTGGAAGGTAGGATGTTTCAGCTGGGTCCTGAAAAGTGAGTAGGACTTATAACTGATGGACATAGGAGCATTTCAGGCAGGAAAAAAGATAGCTTGAATGAAAGCTCAGAGAAAGGAAAGAATAGGGCATGTTGAGGGACCATAAATAGGGAATGTAGCACAGAATATGTGCAGAAGGGTGTTTGAGACCATCAGACAAGGCTGATGATGTGTACTCTGGTTACCTGATGAGGAAGAGTGGCAGCTGTAAATAGTTTCCATTTATTGTTTACTGTGTGAAGGGCATTCTGCTGAATACTCTGCCTAAGAAACTGACTTAAGAATAGATAGGATTTTGAGCAAAATTATGTTTTAGGAGGGTTATATGACTAAGGAGTAAATAAAAGAGGAAAGGAGATTTATAGCCTGATATCAAAGATGTTTTAAGACTGGCTCATGCCTTGGCGAGTGTATTTATTTAAAGAATACAAACATGAAAAAATAAGGCATTTTAAAGTGTGTGTGTGTATATATATACTACCTAATATATATGTATAGTATCAAATACTGTCTTTCTAAATCTCAGAAACTTAGACTTCATGAATAGAAGGCTGTGACTTAGTAATTTCTATCTTGTCCAGTCTTGTTAGTCTGGTGTTACTTTTGTCTTCATTTTTCATTCATTATTACGAAGTCACAGGAGACTTCCTGGTGGTCCAGGAGTTAGGACTGCACACTTTCACTCCTGGGTTCAGTCCCTGGCTGGGGAACTAAGATCCCACAAGATATGTAGTGCAGCCAAAATAGTAATAATAAAATTTTAAAAATTGAATGTTATGAAGTTATAGAATATCTTTTGGAAGTTTTAAAAAAATGTGGTAAAGGAAGTTTGCATCAAATGTCAACATTTAAAATATTGATTGCTGTGTTCTAACAATTCCATCATATAGTAAAATCCTTTTTAGGGGTGCAGGACTAGTTTTATTTAAAGACTATTCACCCTGCTTATTTCTCTCTTTTGGCTTCAATTCTTGGGGCATTTCCCTAAAATAAGTAGCATTTATTGCATCTTCACTGTATGTTAGGCAGGTAATACTTCCTCGTTTAATTCTTACTATAACTGATTTCCAGAATTAGAGGTGCAGAAACTGGGGCTCAGGGAGGCTTGGAATTTTGCCTGTGTTAGTAAATAGATTCATGCTTAGGCAACCGCAACTGGATCTCATGCTCTTAGTCACTGAGCCAGATTACAGTTCATATCTCCATTAGAGATTGGCCAAGGAGAGCTGTTTACAGTTCATATCTCCATTAGAGATTGGCCAAGGAGAGCTGTTCTATTTGTTAACAGTTCTGTCCAAAGTTTCATCTTTCTTAACTAAATCTTAAGGTTGTCTTATGACAGTATGCTTATTTTTTCACATTTTAGTATTTGAGAAGTGTCTTACATTTTCAGTTTATCAGTCCTGTTTTTGATAGGAAGCAGTTGTGTTTCGGGTGAAGAAACTTGAGCTCAGAGAAGTGGCTGTGACTTGGGCTGGCACAGACCTGTGTTTGTAGGTGGTAACAAGAACTGAAGCCATCAGCTGGTGAATTTGAGAGTATACTAGGTTGTGCAACTGCTAGTTTGGAATGATTCTTTAGATTGCTGCCCTACAGGCATGATCTTTTTAACATTAATTATGTAGAGAGTTTAATATTTAGACCTTGCACTCAACTCATGTACGTGTATTGATCCATTTTCAGGGTTTGAATGCCGGTGTGGAAATGTTTACTGTGGTGTACACCGTTACTCAGATGTACACAATTGCTCTTACAATTACAAAGCTGATGCTGCTGAGAAAATCAGAAAAGAAAATCCAGTAGTTGTTGGTGAAAAGATCCAGAAGATTTGAACTCCTGATGGAATACAAAATCCTTTGACCATCTGCAAACTAAAAACTGACTTGAGGTTTTTTTTTCCTAGTCATTGGGAATGTAGAGCAATGTATCTTGCATAGACCTTTAATCATACATGTCATCAGAAGAATAGATTTTTGTTTTTGTTTTGAAAATGACTCTGAACATTTATTTCCATTGCAGTTTCTGTGGCTGAAAAAAGTAAACTTTACGAGTATTATCCTTTTAAGATCATTTAAATTTTAGTTGAGTGCAGAGGGCTTTTATAACAAATGTGGAGAAATTTTGGAGGGCTGTAATTTTTCCCAGTATTAAACATGCATGCTTTAATCTTGCAGTTTATTTTCTCATTGTGTATGTATATATAGCTTTTCTCTGCAGCACGATTTCTGTTTTGATAATGTCCTTTAAGGCACAGCTAGTTATCAGTAACTGAATGTATCTTAATCATTATGGCTGCTTCTGTTTTTCCTTAACAAAGGTTATACATATGTTAGCATATAGTTTCTTTGCACCCACTATTTATGTCTGAATCATTTGTCACAGGAGAGTGTGTGCTGATGAGATTCTAAGTTTGTGTGTTTTTAAGTTTTTTTGAGCAAAGGAAGGAAAAGCTGTATGCATTTCATTGCTGACTGCAGGTTTCTTTCAGATAATGTTCATTGGTCTGTGTGTATACAATATGAAGAATGATCTGAAGTAATTGTGCTGTATTTATGTTTATCCACCAGTCTTTGATTAAATAAAAAGGAAAACCATAACGTGCCCTTGTATTACTTTTTCTCCGTTACTCTTGCTGGTAGTTCATTTTGACTTCTGGTCCTTTAGTTTTCTGCTTTACTGATTTTGTGAGATGAGCTCTCATGTCTATCTGTGACTGATACTTAACGATGATAAATTGTGATCTTACATTCCCATGAGTTGAACATGTCATATTTTCAAGCTCTTGTTTGTTTCTCTGTTCTGAACTCTGTCACAACGAATTAGTATCTAGTAGAAGCTTCTTTTTCTAGTAGGATTAAAGAAACTGAAAGGGCACAACTCAAACACGGAGAGCTGGAGAACTGTGGAGTAGAAAGATCTCCAAAAAGCCGTTTGTTCTGTGGTTTTTAAACTTACCTGGCAGCCAGCCTTTTAAAAACTTGAAATAGTATGTAAAACAGATTAAATAGTATTTTACAATACAGATTTCTAAGGTTATATTTGTTTACTTAATACTTGTGTATTCTATCTTAGTATGTGTATTCTCCCTCCATATGTAATGATGACTTAGCATTGGAATCTGTAAATATTAAATAAGAGAAAACCATTATGACTGTCTTAGTAGATCCAATTAAAGTATATAACAGGATTTAACACCACCCAGTCATAATAAAAACTCTTGATAAATTAGGACTTGAAAGGAATTTCTTTAAGGTGATAGCTTCTGTGTAAATCTATAAAACAAAGAGCATCTACCACAAAGAGGAAATTTCATACCCTTTTAAATTCAGAAACAAAGGGCTGGTTTTCCACTATGACTGCTTATGTTCAAAAGTGTGTTGGAGATCCTAGTCAATAGAATAAAAAATTTTATAAGAAATAAAAAGTAGGAAACACTAATTATTTGTACATTACACGTTCTTATTTTGTAGAAAACTCAAATCTAAAGAGAAAGTACCAGAAATACCAGGGTTTCATTACAGAGGTAGGTGTAACATTAATTTTCTGAAGCCAGTTGCATTTCTTTGTATCAGTAACAATCAGAAAACTGGAGAGGACACGTTTTACAATAGTATTAACACCAAGTACCTAGGAAATTAACAATGTATGTTGAAGACCTCTTTTAAGAAAAAATTTTCCAACATTATTAAGAGATAATAACTAAGACCTGAAAAAGTAGGGACAGAGAGAAGTTTGCAGCTAGGCAGACAATGTCAAGAAGATGTATTTTGTACCCAAATAGCCCTATAGATTCAAAGCAGTCCCTATCAGAGTCCCATCAAGTTTCCTCCTGAAACTTGTTAAGGTGGTTCTAAATTAAAAGATAAAGACGAGCCCAAGGCTAGACATTTCAATAAAGAAAAATCAGGGAGGTGGGCATTTTTCCACTCTATGTAAGACTCATCATGAAGCCACGTTCATTAAAATAGCATGGTATTCACTAAGGGTCGTACAGAATCCTGATAGATTAGACCAGTATACCCCAAAAAAAGCCATGCATGAAATGAACTGGGTGTAAGAGATAAAGCACACCACATTGGGGGAAGGAGACTGTGATCATGATAGCTAGCCCAACTGGTCGTCAGCATAGAAAAGAGGTGAAAATTGCTCCCTATCTCATACCACAAGGAAAAAATTCATGTATTAAATGTAAAACACAATTTTCTAACTCTCAAAAAAAGATGATTACTGCTTCAACCTTGGATATAGAAGGACTGTTTAAGACAACAAAGCATTGACTGCAAGTGTTACTGATGAATTTGTCTATTAAAATGAGGCATTTTAAACCAAAAATACCATATGGTAAATCCATCAAAGAAAGTGAAAAGCCAAGTTACAAACCAGGAAAAGTTAAAATGCAAATTAAGACCACAATAAGATACTATTTTATACCCATTCAGTTGGCAAAGATTTAAAAGTGTTTGGCAGTATCTAGTTCTTAATGGCACCCCACTCCAGTGCTCTTGCCTGGAAAATCCCATGGACGGAGGACCCTGGTGGGCTGCAGTCCATGGAGTCGCTAAGAGTCGGACACGACTGAGCGACTTCACTTTCACTTCTCACTTTCATGCATTGGAGAAGGAAATGGCAACCCACTCCAGTGTTCTTGCCTGGAGAATCCCAGGGACTGGGGAGCCGGGTGGGCTGCTGTCTATGGGGTCGCAAGGAGTCGGACACGACTGAAGCGACTTAGCAGCAGTGTTTGAAAGGTTGCTGACATTAACCAAAAGTGGTTCAGTCTTTAGGACGGTTTGGAAACTAGTACCTTTTAAAATTGGACTTTTATACATCCTACAATCCACAAATTTTACTCCTCTAAGAAAAACCTGCATATAGAGAACAGTACACATGTACAGCAATTTTCAAAGCCTTGTTTACAGAAAGCAAAAATCCAGAAACCACTCAGTTCCACTTTGAAGAATGGATAAAATGTGACATATTCTTAAAATGGAGTATAAACTGATCAAAACTAGTGGGCCCTAGAGACAACAAAATAGAAGTACCCGAAGCCCAAGGTCTTAATTACAAGGATTTTTAGGTGACCACATGTTAAAGTCGGGAGTCTGGGTGATGGTTTTTTTGTTTTGATATGTTTTTCCCATGTACATCATTTATTCCTTAAAACTTCTAGGAAAAAGCCCCAGATACTTAAAGGAGGTCATCGTTTTTAAAGATTATTATACAAATTGCTTAATTGAGACTTTAGTTCTGAGTAACTCAGCTTACTAGTATGCCCACCGTTTCTAATGTAGACTGTTTCTAACGTTTAATGAAACACCAAAACCACGATTCATGGAAAGAAAAAAATGGGTAAGTTGAACTTCAAAGTTAAAAATTTCTCTGCAAAAGGCATTGCCAAGAGAACAGAAAGACAAGCCACAGACTGGGAGAAAATATTAGCAAAACACAGTGACAAAAGGCTTACCCTAAATAAAAAATAAGAAAACAAACCCAGTTAAAAAATGGTCCGAATATCTAGACACCTCATCAAAGAATACACAGATGGCAAATAAAACGAAAAGGTGGTCAATATGTCATTGGAGAATAGCAAATTAAAATGAGATGACACTAATACCTACAAGAATAGCTAAAATCCAAAATACAACACCAAATGCTATTGAGGATGTGGAGCAACAGGAATTTGAGTTCATTGGTGATGGGAACGAAACATGGGACAGAAGGAAGAAGTTGGGCAGTCTCTTAAAGTTAACCATAGTCTTACAAGCAATTAGGTAATTTGCATTCCTAGGTATTTGTCCAAATGAGTTAAAGACCATGTCCACACCAAAACCTGCACCCAAATGCTTTTAGCAGCTTTATCCATAATTGCCAAAAATTAGCCAAGATGTCCTTCATATGTACCGATAAACAGTGGTACATCTGTATAATGAAATGGTATTTAGCAATAAAAAAAAATGAGCCATCAAGGCACAAGAAGACGTGAAGGAACCTTAAATACATATTGCTCAGTGAAGCAGTCCAAAAAGACTTGCTAATATATGACATTATGGAAAAGGCAAAACTACAGTCAAGAGGTGCTCTGCGTTCAGGTAGAAAAAGGAAGGGATGAAAAGATGAAGCACAGGGGGTTTTAAGGCAGGGAAACAGCTTCCATGACACTGTAATGGTGGATACATAACTATGCATCTGTCCAAACTTGTAGAATCCTACAACACAAAAAGCAAAAACCCTGGGACTTAACCTGGCGGTCAGGGGTTTAGACCACCTTTCAACACAGAGAGTGCAGGTTTGATTCCTGGTCAGGGAGCTAATCCCATGGTGCCTCCAGGCCTAAAAACCAAAGCAAATCAGAAGTAATATTGTAACAAATGCAATAAAGACTTTAAAAATGGTCCAGTTAAAAAAGGCCAACTCAGCTGGCATGTGTTTAAAAAACAATGAGAAATAGCTTTGAGGCAGTATTCCATTAAAACATGGATGAACAGTATCTGCAACATTGGCTCAGACGGTAAAGTGTCTGTCTACGATGCAGGAGACCTGGGTTCGATCCCTGGGTTGGGAAGATCCCTTGGAGAAAGAAATGGCAATCCACTCCAGTACTATTGCCTGGAAAATCCCATGGACAGAAGAGCCTGGTAGGCTACAGCCCATGGGGTTGCAAAGAGTCGGACAGGACTGAGCAACTTCACGTTCACGTTCAAAGACAAAGAAAAAAAAGGCAGGAAAGAAGAAAATTTGCAGAAAACCCAGCCCTTGTTGACCTGGTTCATTTAGCTCTGTTCAGAACAGTCGAGAAAAAGAGGGAACTATGATAAAAGACAAAGCACTTCAATGAAGCAAATGTCTTTTCTTAAGGCTCAAGCTCAGAAATGCTTATAGTCCATATTTTAGAGGGCACACTGTGTGGGTCGGGCTTCCCAGGTGGCGCTAGTGGTTAAGAGTCCAGCTGCCAATGCAGGAGATGCAAGAGATCTGGAGAAGGAAATGTTAACCCACTCCCGTATTCTTGCATGGAAAATTCCGTGGACAGAGGATCCTGGTCGGCTACAGTCCATGGGATCCCAAAGAGTCGGACACAACTGAGCAGAGCAGTACACGTTTTCAAGGGCACACCATGTATTTGGCATGTATACCATACACTTTAGCATCAGAAAGATACATTGTGCAAACGTGAGTGACATTTGGTTCTTTGCAAGGAGTTCAACATTTAGAGAACCTTGGAAATGAGCTCAGGTAATTCGTGTGCAAGTGAAATTTGTAGGGTGGGGAGAAGGGGAATGGATGGACTCCTGAGTGTTGCCCAAAAAGGCTACTCCCCTGCTCCCAGTGCAGGCAGCTCCACATCCTACAAATTTGAATGGCAGGGGCCAGCCTCTAGCAAGACTTTTTCACTCTGTATTCAGAAAGCCCTCTCCAGTTCTCAGAGTCAGGGGCAGCTGCTGGAGTCTCCTGTGCTGCATTTTCACATCCGAGGGAGGCATTGAGCTTGGTGCTACAGAGGCTCAAACCAGCCCTTCATGATGGAGGTGCCAGACTCGCCTCCAGTCCTGAAAGCATCCAGACCCTGCCACCCAGGAATTTACACTCCAGCAGCAGAGTAGGAAAAGGAAAACATTTTGTGCGTGCAGATCTCCATGGCTCCAGTACTACAACAGTCTCAAGCACTGCAATTTCTTCAGCCGATGAAAATAATAACGAAGCTTATTTGGGCACAAGGAAAAATGTTCAGGAGAAAAGTCTAAGGAAAGACTGAAAATTAGCTTTGCTGTAAAGGTGGAAAAAATCATGCACATACAAATAGAATGAGCAAATAACGTGAAAACTGCAGGATGGTGGGGTTACAGACATGTTTTTCCTTAAAATTCTTTTTTATGATTGTTGTACATGCTTGACACACTCCCTCTCAGAAGAGGAGAAAGAAAATATAGTGTACTTGCAAGTTATTTACTTCAATTTTTTTCCAAACAGAGAACAGCTTTGGTACTTTTCAGACACTATATATAATTAGTGGGTTGGCAAGTCTATTTTAAAACTATGAAATCTTACTCTCCCTACAGCCATCTCACGCCCACACCCCTTCTCACACACACATCAGCCCTATGCCCTTCCCCCAAAAGGTTGATTTTCTCTCTACATGGCTTTTATCAGAGAAGGAAATGGCAATCCACTCCAGTGTTCTTGCCTGGAGAATCTCATGGACAGAGGAGCCTGGTGGACTACAGTCCATGGGGTCACAAAGAGTCTAACACAACTGAAGCTTTTGCAATCTAGGCTTTCACTAGGTTGTGTGTTCAGTGGAAGTTCCTGGCCCGTCGCTCACACAGCACACACTCAGTAAATAAGGAAGCAGTTGTGCACTATTCCCAATAGTGCCTGGATGAGGTGGGGGTGCTCATTGGTTATTGATTAATTGCCATTAGTCAACAGTTCTGTATTATTTACTTAAGTATTTATGGAGCACCTATTCTGTGCCAGACATTTTTGCTGGGCAATAACAAAGCTACAGAAAGAGTAAGACAGTTCCTGTCTCTAAGGGGAGAGACCAGGCCAGTATGGAACAAGCAAATAGTTCACTGTGTGTGCTTAGTCACATAGTCGTGTCCAACTCTTGGCCACTCTATGGACTATAGCCCACGAGGCTCCTCTGTCCATGGGATTCTCCAGGCAAGACTACTGGAGTGGGTTGCCATGCCCTCCTCCAGGGAATCGTCCCAACACAGGGATATAACCCAAGTCTCCTGTGTCTCTTGCATTGGCAGGCGAAATCTTTACCACTGAGCCATCCTGCTGCTGCTGCTGCTGCTGCTGCTGCTAAGTCACTTCAGTCGTGTCCAACTCTGTGTGACCCCATAGACAGCAGCCCACCAGGCTCCCCCGTCCCTGGGATTCTGCAGGCAAGAACACGAGTGGGTTGCCATTTCCTTCTCCAATACAGGAAAGTGAAAAGTGAAAGTGAAGTCGCTCAGTTGTGTCCAACCCTCAGCGACCCCATGGACTGCAGCCTTCCAGGCTCCTCCGTCCATGGGATTCTCCAGGCAAGAGTACTGGAGTGGGGTGCCATTGCCTTCTCCGCTGAGCCATCCTAGGAACCCCAAATAGTTCATTGCCTTATAGCTGAAGAGTCACTAGAATTCGGTAGATATTAGGTGGTACCTGGAAGGGGAACCAAAAATAAAGAGTCTGGCTGCTCCTCACTCAAAAGCCAGTGAAGAGGCCAGGTTGGTGGAAAGGAAAGTCTGCTTTATTTTGGATGCCAGCAGGGAGTGGGGTGGAGTAGGCAGATTCCTGTCCAAAGGCTGGCTGTGCCCCACTGACAGTCAGTGGGCAGGGCCTCTTATAGCCCAAGGGAGGGGGCTCCATGCAGAAACAACACAGTCAGCTCCGCAGTCATCTTCAAATTGGTCATGGGTGGTCTGACCAGAGTCATCTTGATTGTTTTAGGTACAGTTAATTTTCATTTCCAGAGTCAATTTGTTTCCATTTCTTTGAGGCCAATTCTTGGAAGTGTGTGGCTACAGTCTGATCATCATGTAGCTAACTTCTTCCACCTGGTACCGGTTTCAGTATCTATCAATACAAGAGAGCTCAAACAATATGGCTCAGAATATTATCTGTAGCCCTTGAGAAGGCATGAAAGGTCCTTGACTTTGTCTACTGCTTAAACTACTATTGTTTTGTCCTATTTGACTCCTTTTCTTTGCTTCTGCATTTTCTCACTTCTCTGATTTTAAAAGAGAGAAAAGGCAGGCTGCGGACAGGGGAGTGGAGGGGAAGAGGCCTTCTGCTCTGTTACTCCATTGCAGAAGGCCTCTGACAATAAAGCCACGGAACAGAGCTGGGACCCTTTCCTCTTTCTTTTCCCCCTTTCTGGAACCTGTGGAGAGGTTCCAGATCCAGAGCCCTGTGCCAGGGTCCTCTCAGAACTGACTGACCCCCATAGCACTTGTTGCCATGAGTCCCCCTGACCTAAGCTGACCTAAGTCCCTCCAGCTCCCTGACTCCAAATTAGGTAAAATACCCACTCTATAGGGTTTCCCCAGTGGCTCAGTAGTAAAGAATCTGCCTGCAATGCAGGAGCCACAGGAGACATGGGTTCAATCCCTGATTGGGAAGATCTCCTGGAGGAGGGCATGGCAACCCACCCCAGTATTCTTGCCTGGAGAATCCGTATGGACAGAGGAACCTGGCGGTTTACAGTCCATAGGGTCTCAAAGAGTCAGACACGACTGAAATGATTTGGCACGCACGCATGCACCCACGCTGTAGCATCCTAACAAATCACCTACTTAATGCCACCCTCCCAGCAGGAATTTTCTTTATCTTGAGGCTATAAAAATTGGTTACTAGCCCATGAAAAGCGTTGGCTCTCCCTTGAGCCTGCCTGTTGTTCCAACAGGGGCTCTACTCTAATAAACTGTTCTCCTCTCATTCCACCTTATGTCTGAAAATTCTTTTCCAACCTGCACAGGGACCACGACAGAACCACGACAGAAAATGAGTCAGACCACCTACCATTGCCAGAGACTGCCCTTCATGCCTTCTTTCCCAGGGCAGACTTAACTAAAACCAAGGCCCAGCCTTGGCAGAGGTACTCAGAACAGGAGATGAGAACAAGAACAAGAAGAACAAGAAGAGGCTGAGCCAGACTGAGCCTCTTACAGGGTAATCACTGGTCAGCCTCAATCATCACTGGGCCTACGGAAGGGGGTCAGCAGCCAGCCACTCTTGTAATGCCCCCTCATCCCAGGCCTTCTGATTCCAGGCCATCTTATCTCACATGTTCCCACCGACCCAGCCCCTCCTCCTTCCAAGCCAACCTGCAGGACAGCCTTCCGAACTCTGAAAATTTTTGTTTTAATTTTTAAAAATTGAAGTATAGTTATATACAATATGTTATAAGTGTATGATATAATGATACAATTTTAAAGCTTATATTCCATTTATAGTTATTATAAAATATTGGCTATATTCCCCATCTAACTCTGCAGAGTTTACCCTTGCCTGACTACTGACTCCTTTTTTTTAACTGTGCTAGGATCTGACAGCATCCTGGATGGTTAAGTGTGCCTGAACATTTTTTTGTGTACCTTTTGGCCATCTATATGTCTTCTTTGCAGAAATGTCTATTTAGGTCTTTTGTGCATTTGTGGATTGGATTGTTTGGATTTTTTGATATTGAGTTTCATGAGCTGTTTGTAAAACAGATAGCTAGCGGGAAGCTGCTGTATAGCACAGGGAGCTCAGTTCAATGCTCTGTGATGACGTAGAGGGGTGGGATGGGGGCGTGGGAGGGAGGCTCAAGAAGGGCAGGATATGTGTATACATATAGCTCCAACATGAATTTGAGCAAACTCCAGGAGATTAGTGAAGGACAGCATGGCATGCTGCAGTCCAGGGGATCGCAAAGAGTCCGTGGACTGAGCAACTGAACAACAATAGCTGATTCACTTTCCTTGTACAGCAGAAGCCAAGGCAACATTGTAAAGCAACTAAACCCCAATTTTAAAAAAGTGTGTCTGAAGCGCCCACACAGATAACCTTCTCATGTTGTGTTCTCAGAGCCCTGGATGTAACTTTGTTTCTGAAAAGTTCTAGCTGACTGGACAAGAGTGATGACAAACAAAACCTTGAACTCTCCCTAACATTCTTTTCTCCCTCCCTCCTCTCCCCTTTCCTTTCCTCCCCTTCCCTTTGATCCCCTCCCAGCTTCCCTCTTTACCTGTTACTCACAATTTTAGTACTTGATTTTAACAGCAAGATACTTGGTATGCACATTACTGCTGATATTATTGAAATGGCAGCATTGTTTTAGAGATGAGGACAGAGGCAGGAAGACAGGGAAGAACTGCTGGGGGATTTGGGACTGGCTGTTGACAAAAGCGTGCTTCAAGAATGAAGATAATTGAATCCGATTTAGGGAGCTGGACAGTGGATGACAGGAGATACAGGGCAAGATGTTGCGGGAAAAGGAGGTGCAACTTCTTATTTACTTTCTGATCTTTCTATTATTCATTATGAAATGTTTTTGAAGGGAAAGGGTTATATTTACAAACCTTAGGATGATTCTTCAATCTTTAAAATGCTCTTTAAAATAATTTCTAGGGGACTTCCCTGGTGGCCCAGTGGCTAAAACTCTGCGCTCCCAAAGCAGAGGGCCCAGGTTTGATCCCTGGTAGTGGGACTAGATCCCACATGCTGGAACTAAGAGTTCAAATGCTACAACTAAAGATTCCGTATGCCGCAACTAACACTGGGCACAGCCAAATAAATAAATAATAAAAAAATTTTTTTCAAATAATAGTTTGTAGGATTTTGGCTTAAATTTGTTTTCAAATGTATTCAGTCAGCTCTGCTTGCATATCAATTAATTCATTAACTTTTGCCTCTAAGGTTGTGAGAATTTCCAAGCAAATTAATCAAAAGCCGGTGTTTCAAATACTGGTTTGTGTGTTGATATGTATTGTGCAGCCTATACTTTAATAATTTTAACTCACTTAAAAAATACTTTGTGAGGTTTGTGAGAAATTTGCATTCCTATTATAAACATCAGTGCTGACCACTTTACCTTAACAGCTGTATTCTCTCCTTTTTTGATTGTCTTCTAAAGAAGAAAAGCAAAACTCAAGTACTAAGAAATGGTTACCTTTCTGGTTGGATGTCCCTTGGGAGGAAGAATTAGTTAATTGATAACCAAGTCTGTGCCAGGCTTTATTTGACTATCACAGAAATCCAATCTCTTTTTGGAGAAGGCTCTTGAGAGTCCCTTGGACAACAAGGAGATCAAGCCAGTCAATCCTAAGGGAAATCAACCCTGAATATTCATTGGAAGGACTGATGCTGAAGGTGAAGCTCCAATACCATGACCATCGGATGCAAAGAATCAGTTCATTGGAAATGACCGTAATGTTGGGAAAGACTGAAGGCAGGAGAAGGGAGTGACAGAGGATGAGATGGTTGGATGTCATCACCAACTCAATGGACAGGAGTTTGAGCAAATTCTGGGAGATAGTGAAGGATAGGGAAGCTTGGTGTGCTGCAGAGTCAGACGAGTGAGCAACTGAACAACAGTTCTTTAACAGATGAGGAAACTCATGATTGGAGAGGGTACTGTCAGAGGTGGCTCTCAAATCTTCATACTTTTAGCTTCATCCTTTCAGCTTCATTCTTTCCAGAACTGGAAAGAGTGTTACTGTGTAAATTTGTTCTTCCTCTCTCCCTCCCTTCTTTTTTCCTCCCTCATTCCCTTTCCTTCTCTTCCTTTTCTTTCTGTATTTTTCCCCCTCAGTCTCTCTTTTCAACCTTTACACACAAACACGTAGAGCTACTGTATGCCAGAAGCTCCACAGGTGCTCCACGATTCATTCAATTCTATCAACTCTGTGAAATAGGAACCATTATCATCAACCTCATTCAGAGAAGAGAGCTGAGACAGAAAGGGGTTCAGTAACTTGTCCAAGGTCAAACAGCTTATCAATGTCATTTAAACACTGGAATGTGAAATAAACAGGTGACATATTTTCTAGAATATTAATTTTCATTAGTTTAGGCCTTCCAAACAGGCATGCCTGTTCCTTTCACCGATAAAGTGGAA
>NW_011494753.1:974694-975460 GCF_000754665.1 Bison bison bison
CTTAAATGCCAAGATGGGTGTTGCTCTCGGTAGGAACAAGGGCCCTGTCCCTGGCAACTGGACTGAGGTCGGAGGGCCCTCAAAGAGGAAGCTGGGCTGCGCAGAGGTAAAGCTGTAGTGGGAGGGACAGGACGGATATTGAGGGGCTGGAATTTACTGAGGAACAGGCCTTGTGGAGGGGCGGGGCTCCAGGAGAGGCGGGGCCCGAGAAGGGGAGGTCTTGTGGTGGGCGGGGCCCCGGGAGGGGCGGTCTTGTGGTGGGCGGGGGCCCCGGGAGGGGCGTTCTCCTGGTGGGCGGGGCCCGGGAAGGCGCGGTCCCCTTAGTGGGCGGGGCTCCGTGAGGGACGTCTCTTGTGGGAGGGGTCGAGAAGGGGGGCCCTTGGTGGGCAGGGCTTCGTGAGGGGCGTCTCTTGTGGGAGGGGATCGGGAAGGGGCGGAGCCCTCGAAAGGGGCGGGCCGGGCCCTGGTGTGTCACCGGGTCAGCTCTGGCGGGAGGCGGGGGGGTCTGAGGGGGCGGAGTCCGCAAGGGGCGTGGCCCTGCCTGCCAATCTCTGCGAGTCCTGTCCAGCAGGCCGCGCGCACCTGCCTCCCTGTTCCTTGCTCGCCATTATGTCCTTCGTCCCGGTGGCCGAGGATTCTGACTTCCCCATCCACAACCTGCCCTACGGCGTCTTCTCCACCCGAGGCAACGTGAGCTGCAGCGCTCGCTTCCGGGCGCGGGGAGGGAGGGCGTCCCCTCCTCTCGGGACCCCCACCCTCCTGCCCC
>NW_011494753.1:975560-981259 GCF_000754665.1 Bison bison bison
GCCCCGCCCCTGGCCTCAGTCCAGCCTTGCCCCCTCTTGCCGGCACCCGACCGAGCTGGATGTGGGGCCCGGCTCGTCGCCCCTCGTGAAGACCCCCGGGGTCGCTTGGGCCCCATGAGCGGTGCCTCTCCTTCTCCTGGGAGGGGGCTGGAGGCTGGGGCTGATCGCCGAGGGTGAAAGTTGGTTCGGAACCTTCCTGCTGTTGGTTCAGATCCCTCCTGGTAGCTTTCCAGATGTGAGTTGTTGAAACCGTCAGCCTGTTTCTGCACATTTGCAAGAAAATTAAATGCAAAATGAAACGAAGCATGGCTCTCCCTCTCAGGCAAGCAGAGCAAGTTATATTAAATATTATTATTACAGAGAAGTTGAAGCGCAGTCATACTACCTACTCTGAAGTCATTTCGCTCTGTTTTCTTCCCTGGAGACACCACATTATGGCGGGTTGTTCATCCTCCATGTTAGCCCCTAACCCTAGAAATATCCATTGAACCGGTATATTTAGTAACTCAGAGGAATGAATTCATTCACATAAGAGCCCTGGGATCCAAGAGGTTAATTTCTTTACCTCCAACTGGCTTTCTTTCAGCTTCTTGGGCTTCTTGGCAATCAAAAGAAGCCCTTTACGGGGTAGGGAAATGAAATTTCACTTAGTGTAGTCTGATGGGCAGAAAGAAAACTGTGGGGTTTATCATCAAATATACAAGACTTTCCGTGGGTGGGAAAAGCAGATTCCCTTGGATTTATTCATGGCATTTTTGGCTTAGCTTTCTGCTCCCAACTTTCATGGTAAGCTCCTGATTAGCTCTGAGAAGCCTCGAACTCCCAAACCTGCTTGCACCCAACAATGTTCAGGAACCGTTTGCTAAACGGAGCCTGTGGCAGTTAGCACCTTCTGGAAAGTGGTTTCCTACCCCCATGACTGATCCTTGTCCCCATGTGCAGCAAATGCTTGGATCTAGAAGAGTCAGCGTGTGGTTTCACAACTGCCAAGCCTGACTAGATGTCGCAAGGATGCCAAAGGTTAACAGTCCCCTGAAGGGCCTGAGGCATGTTAAACCTTAACCTGTGTTGGCCAAGCACACTCTGTTGGCCAGCCCTCCCACTGCACTCCTCTGACATTCTGTTCTCAGCCAAGGGTCCGCACTTCTCCTCAGGGTGCACATCTGGAGGACAAATCGCATAGGCTGAAGCCTTTGCAAGAGGCAGGGGGCGTACTCTGACTTATCCCAGAGAACTCTAGAATGAATGCTCCTTAGAGTGTGGCCAGTGGCTTGCAGACTCCATACCCCAGCTGTTTTCATATTAGACTGTGCAAGGACAGCCACTGTACAGAGGTTCACTGCCTTCTGAAAAGAATGCTGAGGGTTGTGAGTTGGCTCCCTTGGCATTCCAGAAGGCTGAGGCCCTTCAAGTGGAACTGGCTGTGTTGAAGCTCTGGCTGCAGGCGCTGGACATTCCAGAGGTGGTGACCACCTCTCCAGACTGGTCAGGTCGCCAAGGCAGAGTCCTCCCTCTCCTCTATGCCAGAGGCCAACCATGCATCATTTGGGTGGAACAGTAGTGAACAAGGGTTCCCAGGTGGCGATAGTGGTAAAGAACCCGCCTGCCAATGCAGGAGATGTTAAGAGGCGTGGGTTTGATCTCTGGGTTGGGAAGATCCCTGGAGGAGGAAATGGCAACCCACTCCAGTATTCTTGACATATGTACACTACTAGTGGAAAGCTGTTGTTTAGCATAGGAAGCTCAGCTTGGTGCCCTGTGATGACTTAGAGGGGTGGGATGGAGATATATGTACATACGGCTGATTCACTTTGCTGTATAGCAGAAGCTAAACAAAACTGTAGAGCAAGTATACTGCCATAAAAAAAAGAGAAGTCCCAACAATTAATGGAAGGACTCGCTATCTCGAGTCCTAGGGTCAGGGTTGGTTGGACACACGGGCTGCTTCTCACCTTTATTTGCAGCCGAGGAAGCAGGCAGCCACCCTTATGATTAGGTCTTGGCTGCTGCTAGTGGCCTCAGCTCCCTTCTTCCTCCAGCAGAGTGTGGGTGCCAGGGTCAGAGAAATGGCTCAAGGGTCTACCAGCAGATCAGCCTCTTCCCAGTTGGCCTGGGGCCTCAGGCCTGGGTAAGGGTGTGGTTCTGGTCTACACCTGTCCCAGGGGCTGACGTGCATGGAGAGGTAACCATCTTCTCTTAGTCCCCGAAAATGAGCAGCCAGTGGAGATAAAGCCAGCCGTTAGCCCTACCTCTTAAACTCACTGGACATGAGATGGCAAAGCTGGTAGTTCAGGAGAACTGGAAGCTCAGCTCAGGACAAGCCCAGCTGGTTGAGTCTGTAGACATGCTCTCAGGTTCCTTCTTTGTTTGTTTGTTTTTTTAAAGCTTTACCAAGAGTCAAACACTTTCTGTTTATTTATTTGGCTGTGCCAGATCTTAGTTGTGGTTCGTAGGATCTTCATTGTGTCATATGGGGTCTTCAGTTGCTGCACACTGGCATGTGGGCTCAGTATTTGTGGCATGTGGGCTTAGATGCTCCATGGCATGAGGGATCCTAGTTCCCTGTCTAGGGATCAAACCTATGTCCCCTGTGTTGCAAGGCAGATTCCTAACCACTGGACCACCAGGGAAGTCCTTCTTGAATTCCTCGTTGATAAACCAAGTTCAGCACTGTGAGGACAAAGGCCAGACTTTGCCAAATACTTGAGACATCTTCATATTCAGGCTTGAAGCCTGGATCTGATGGTGCAGAAAGGAACTTCCCTTGAATGTTCTGAACAGTCTGGCTTCCTGCTTCCTCATGACCTGAACTCTGCTCTGATTGAGCCATAACAGAGTACATTAGCCCAAGCCCCTGACCCTCCTCTGTGCCTGGGACACTGTCTGCTCTGCTGTGCAGAGGAATTGCCCTAAGAAAAAGCCTAGGTTTAACCTAAGAAATAATCCAGTTGCCTGGTGAGGTGATGAGCTTTCTGTCACCAGAGGCATTTAAGTGACACCTGAGAAACTTTGTTGGGGACTTGGCCTAGATAAGGGTCTTGGACTATGCAGGAAACAGATTCTTTCCTCTCTGTGTCCTCGAGGCAGAGATGGTGCCAGGCTCTGCCCAGACAGAGATGACAAGGTCAATTTCAGCCCTCTGAGAGGCAAAAGCAGCTGGGGTATGGTGCTAAGGATCCAATTCCTCAGCCCCTCTCTACAGTGTGCATCCATGCATAGTCTTTTCAGTTGTGTTGGACTCTTTGCAACCCCATGATTGAGCCCCCCAGGTTTCTCTGTCCATGGGATTCTCCAGGCAAGAATACTGGAGTAGGTTGCCATGCCCTCCTCCAGGGGATCTTCCTGACCCGGCAGTAGAACCCAAGTCTCCTGTATCTGCTATATTGCAAGCAGATTCTTTATCCACTGAGCCACCTGGAAAGCCCTTCCTCTCCACAGAGGGCCATCTATAAAGCAGGGCCCTTGGGCTCTTAGATAGACAGATTTGCTGGGTAAGTGAGCCCAGCCTGGCCAACTGCTCCCAGTGATGACCGTGCCATCTTCCTTCCAGCCAAGACCGAGGATTGGCGTGGCCATTGGGGACCAGATCCTGGACCTCAGTGTCATCAAGCACCTCTTCACTGGGCCGATCCTCTCCAGACACCAGGATGTCTTCAATAAGGTAGAACATTGGGATGTGGCTTGCACTGGATCTCAGTGGCCATTTGTTGCAAATGCCACTAAGAAAATGGTCTTTACCTTCCATTTCTTTTCTTTTTAAAAATCTATTTATCTGTGCCAGGTCTTAGATATGGCAGGCAGGATCTTTGTTGCATAATGGGGATCTAGTTCCCTGACCAGAGATCAAATCCAGGCCCCCTGTATTGGCAGTGTGTAGTCTTGGACCACCAGAGAAGTCCCTGCCTTGCATTTCTGACAGCGGTGGTGCCTTGAGATCTCAGGGATTTTCCTTGGATAGTCAGTTATTCAGTTGTGTCCAGCTCTTTTCAATCCCATGGACTGTAGCTGGCCAGGCTCCTTTGTCCATGGGATTCTCCAGGCAAGAATACTGGAATGGGTTGCCATGCCATCCTACAGGGGATCTTCCTGGCCCAGGGATCAAACCTGGGTGTCCTGCGTTGCAGGTAGACTCCTTGGATAAGTTTGAGATTGTTATGAGATGGACAGTTTGGCAGGAGGCAGCCTTGGGACCCTGTAGGGTGAGTTCTGAGGTGAGATGACTGTCAGTCTCTCCACAGGCCTGGGCGCTCCCCAGTTGTCTCTGACATGAAGCTCTCCAATCCTCATTTTAAGACGCTTGAGTCTCTGCTTGTTCCAGGCTGAGTCTCTGCTTGTTCCAGGCTAGTGCCGGGCCCTCTGAGGGAGGGAGCCAGGAGCTCCGCTCTCTAGGTTTAAATACAGCCTAGGAGGAATGAACAGCTGGCCTCAAGTGCCCTCTGTGTTGCCACCACTTTAGAAGTCAGCCTGAAGGACAAGTACATGGGCAATGGATGTGAATGTACTTCCCTGTGAATGGTCAAATGCTCTTTTTAAAAAAATATTTATTTACTTATTTGCACAGGTCTTAGTTGCAGCACAGGGTATCTTTGTTGCTCTGTGTAGAGTCTTTGGAGCATGTGGGATCTAGTTCCCTGACCAGGGATCAAACTCAAGCCCCCTGCACTGGAAGTGCAGAATCTTAGCCACTGGAACACCAGGGAAGTCCCTGTCTAAGTGCTTTGATGTGCATCCTCTCCTTCCACGGAAGGAAGGTGATATTTATTGAGTACCTCCCTATGCGTCAGGAGTTTTACACATACCTCTCATTCAATGCTCACAATGACCCTCTGACATAGGACTGGCATCCTCATTAGATTTGATGAGGGTCTAACTTGAAACAAGACACAATTTTCCCAGGTCACATGGCTGCAAGGATTGGAGCCAGGACTGGAACTCTGGCCTTGAAAATCCACAAGTGCTTTTTAGGCTGCACCTCAGTGGCTCAGAAACCTCTTCTTAGCTTATGTGAAGGGGGTTGGTGCAAGACCCCTGCAGACTTAAGGCCTCCGCTGGAGGAACGGGCCATTTTCATTGCAGGCTGGGCCGAGCTTAACGGGGCAGCCATTCCAGAAAGCAGCTCTTGGGCTTAGCCAATTGCCTATAAGGCCATGTGGGGATGAAACCCCAATAGGAACAATGACACATCTCCTCCACTTGATGAACAAATGATGGAACTAAGAACTAAAGTCCTGAGGGTTTGAATGAACTGGAGATAAGTGACAGGGGCCCCAGAGAGCTGCTAGGCTGGCTCCTGTCAACAGGAGGGGTAGCGCAAGGTGCTTTCGCACCAGTGATCTCCTTTTCTTCTTCCCCATCTTGGTCCTAGCCAACTCTCAACAGCTTCATGGGCCTGGGTCAGGCTGCCTGGAAGGAGGCTAGAGCATTCTTGCAGAACCTGCTGTCTGCCAGCCAAGCCAGGCTCAGAGATGACGTGGAGCTTCGGCAGCGGTGAGGAGTCCGTGGTCCTTGGTGGGCAGGGATGAGGAGATCTGCCTGGGCAGAGGGGGACAGTGTGGTCATCAGGGACATTCTGAGTCATGGCCTGGCTGCTTTGGCCTCATCTGGCTCCCACCTGGGGTACATTTTGGTGGGAAGGCTCTGGGCCAACAGGAATTACTTCTCTGGCTGGACTGGGGTGTTCAGGCTATGTCTGGCCCCCT
>NW_011494753.1:981359-990065 GCF_000754665.1 Bison bison bison
GGGGAAGTTTGGTTTGTTTCCTAGAGTGGAACATAGAAGCAGGAGGGAGGCACCTTGCCTTTAGCAGGTGGACGTCCATCTTGGTGAGGCGCCAGGCCTGCCTGGAAGTGCTCGCTGCAGAGCATGAGCAGGGTTTGATCCAGGCTGAGTCTGTGGATGGCCAGAGCAGGGACCCTGCTTTGCTGCATGCTTGACCTTGATGCCCCTTCTTTGGTGTTTCAGTGCCTTCACATCCCAGGCTTCCGCTATGATGTATCTTCCGGCCACCATAGGTGAGTCTAGTCTCTTTAACAGGATGTGTTTGGAGCAGCTGCCTGCCCAGGGCCCTGTCCCTGCTTCCTGTGGGGAAGGTCACGGAGGAGGGACTCTGGGGCTGTCAGTGCCTCCCCATCAGGGACCCAGGCCCAGCGTTGACCCAGGCGTCTCTAAAAGCCAGCACTTTCACCAAGGGTAGTTGCTCACTGCTTAGATTTGTAGCTGGCTCCCTGGCTCCCTGGCTCCCTGTGTGTGCAGGAACTCACTCTCCTTTCCCAAAGGGCTGTGGTGGGGGTGCTCAGAGCTCAGTCCATGAGTCAGCAGCTTTGAGGAGAGAGGCCGGAGGGTCCTGGAGGGCCCCAGGTTGAGCCGTGTGTTGGATGTCTGATTGGAGTTTCAGTCTGAAATTTGCAGTTGTCCAGGGACTTTCCTGGGGGTCCAGTGGCTAGGAGTCCATGCTCCCAATGCAGGGGGCCCAGGTTCCATCCCTGATCAGGGAACTAGGTCCCACATGCCATAAGACCAGGCACAGCCAAATAAATTATATATATATGATGCTGCTGCTGCTGCTGCTGATACTTAGTCATGTCTGACTCTACAGGCTCCTCTGTCTGTGGAATTCTCCAGGCCAGAATACCGGAGTGGATTGCCAATTCCTCTTCCAGGGGATCTTCCTGACCCAGGGATCAAACCCACATCTCCTATACTGCGGGCAGATTCTTTACCCACTGAGCCATTCTGGAGAATTCCTACACATACACAAACACACACACACACACACACACACATAAAAGTACAGTTGTCCAAACCCTCTTGGCCCGATCAGGCAGAGGGCTGAGCCCTTCCTCCTTGTCCACCAGCCCAGGGGGTGGGCGCCTGCCTGCTGTGTCAGCCTGGGCTCCTGGGTGCTGAGAGGCCAGGTGGTCCTGCCAGTCCTTCTGGGAAGATGTGACTTCTGCCTCTGCCCTCGTTTCTGTGGGCCACGTCCTGGAGCAGCACCCCAAGGCCTGCCTTGAAGATAATCTTCCAGAAGACAGGCACACACGGGTTCAGTATATTTGCTGCCCCTCATCTAAGGGTTTGAGGATGCAAGGCAGTTGAGCTGCTGTGCTCAGAAGCTCATAGCTCAAACCTGAGTGTAGTGAGAATGGAATTGTTTCCCTTCTAATCATCACCCCTGGGCTCCCTGCTTCTCCTCCCATACCCCCTTCATGTCCTGTCTCTTGGTTCTTTTCTTTTTCGACTTCTTTCTAAATGCTCCGCCTTTGCAGCAGCTTTCCTGAGGTATGATTTACACAGCCCACAATTCTCCCATTGTCAGTGTGCAGTTTAATGAGTTTTAGACAATATATACCGCTGTGCAGTCATTCCCACCATCACATTGGAAAACACTCAGTCAGCACAAAGCCTCTGTTTGTAGTCGGTCCCTGCTGTCCCTCCAGGCAACCATGGCCTGTCCCCAGTTTTACCTCTAGTAATTTCATGTAAATAGCATTACCCCATACGCAGGTCTACTGTGTCTATCTCAGCTGGCATTCCCCCTCATTATTCTTCCCCTCATATTATTTTTTCATAACGTGTATTCTTTTATTAAATGAAAATCAGAGACTTCCCAGGTTGTTCAGTGCTTAGGACTCGACGCTTCCAATGCAGGGGGCACGGGTTCGATCCCTGGTCAGGGAACTAGAATCTCACATGCCATGTGGCACACACCCACATAGAACAAACCACTCAGCTTTGTAGTCTAAGAGGTCTTTAAAAAAATGTTCTAAAATTGTGGTGAAATACACATTATACAACGTTTACCATCTTCATGATTTTTAAGTGTATCACTGGTATCCAGTACATGACATTGTCCCCCATATTATTTTTAGCTTTTTGGAACAGGAGGTCCTGCCTGCTAAACTGGGCTGCGAGCACCACTGGCTGGGGTGTGGAGTGAGTGGGTGAGTGGCTGGGGTTCTTCCTCTCTCACTGTCTTATAGCCTGGCCTGGACACCATCTTTTCCCATCCTTTTTAAGTGATCATGAAATGGACTTTGTGTATAGATACTGAAAACCAACAAGGAAGTAGAAGCTGTTAATTTTCTTTGGCAGGAATGCTCTGAAATGTGTGCTGGTTCTACCCTGGGCTCCTACCTGGGCAGGTCTTACTGCAAAATTCAGCACCGTGTTGTTCTAAAGTAAATGCTGGAGCGACATAGACTTCTACGCTTTATAGTGTGTCAGACAAGTTTTTATAATTGTTTGGAAAGACTATGATTTAAAAAAAGATTCAGTCTTTGAGTCTGCCTGGATTCTCTCAAAGGAGAAATTGAAAGTGGAATAACCATGGCAGCAGTGACTCCCAGTGGGGGAAGGGAAGGGATTTTATTTGGGGCCTGCTATGTGCCAGGCATGGGCTTCCCTGATGGCTCAGTGGTCAAGACTTTGCCTGGGTTGGGAAGATCCTCTGGAGAAGGAAATGGCAACCCACTCCGGTATTCTTGCCTGGAGAATCTCATGGAAAGAGGAGCCTGGTGTGCTGTAGTCGATGGGGTTGCAAAGAGTTGGACGTGACTGAGCACAGCAAGAGCAACATTGTGCCAAGCACTATGATAAGATATATTATATAGATGTATTATTTCCTTTACTGTATCGATGTGCCTGTGATTGGCATCATTACTCCCAATGGAGAAACTGAGTTCTAAAGCATCAAAGGGACTATCTCAAGGCCACACATAGCCAAGAAACAGCAGAATCAGAATTCACAGGGAGGTTTGGGCATGTTGTCTACTGTGTGGGCCTTGCTTATCTGTGAACTAACAATAGAATGATCTACCTGAAGGCATCGTTTTAAAGCAGGTTCCTTCTGGCCCTGAGACCTATGATTTTATGAAATAAAAGGCACTTATTTCCATGTTTCTGTTACTAAGAGAAGAGCTATAATGTGGAGTTTTGTTTTTCTGTAAGTGATTTTCTGTGTCCCACATGCTTTCCATCATGCAAGAGAATTCCACATGTCCAGCGACAAATGGTAGGAACCCAGCCAGGCTTCCCCAGGGAGGGAGGAAGACAGGCAGGAGCCCAGGACCCCCTCCCTGACTCAGGTGGGCGCAGTCCAGCCACTTTTCATTTTTAAGATCCCAGATTATTTTTTTCCCCCAAAGACCTCTTCTTTAAAAATAATTTTTTTGTTAATTTTTGGCCACACATGTGGGATCTTAGTTCCCTGACCAGGGTTTGAACCTGTACCCAGTGCACCCCCTGCATTGGGGGCACGGAGTCTTAACCACTGGACTCCAGGGAAGTCCCCCAAAGACCCCTTCTTGATTTGTGGATGCAACATCCTTTTTTATTAGATATATTAAAGGATTCTTCTTCTTTTTTTTTTCCTGCCCCATCATAAGGCATATGGGATCTTAGTTCCCTGGCCAGGGATCAAACCTGCACCCCCTGCATTGGAAGCATGGAGTCTTAACCATTGGACCACCAGGGAGGTCCCCTAAAGGATGCTTCTTTTTCAGTCTCCTTCTGGTGTCTCTATTAATCCTGCTTCCTCTCTTCCATTTCTTTTGTGAGTTGAATTAGTACCTCTCTCATGGTGAGGATTCTTCCGGATGTTTGGTGAGTCTGGGTTTTTTTGTGCTCATCTCTTTTGGGGTTGCACTGGGTCTTCTTTGCAACATGCAGGCTTAGT
Organism: Bison bison bison; assembly: GCF_000754665.1. Taxonomy (NCBI): domain Eukaryota; kingdom Metazoa; phylum Chordata; class Mammalia; order Artiodactyla; family Bovidae; genus Bison; species Bison bison. The sequence goes on from NW_011494753.1 coordinate 985,294, forward strand.
TGCCCTGTAGCATGTGAGATCTTAGTTCTTTGGCCAAGGATTGAACCCACATCCTCTGCATTGGAAGGCAAATTCTTAACCACTGGACCACCAGGGGAGTCCCTTGTGCTCATCTTTATTTGGTTAGGAAACTCTCCTCCTTCAGGTGCTGGTGAATGCAGCTCTTCCTATAACCAGCCCCAAGGAAAGGGGCGTGGTCTACTTCTGATGGGGAGCTCTGGTTTTGTTTTGTGGTTGTGGGGAGACTGCCCTGCTTCTCCCTAGTGCTGAAGTCTCTGGGGGCATGACCTCGGCTCCCTGGACCCACCCCTTAGCCCGGGCACAGTCTCCTGCTATTGGCTGCTTGGGCGAAGCTGGGTAAAGATGGGGATGGCCAGCAGGGACTCAATCCCAGGCAGTCTCTTCAGCCCTGCCCTGCCTTCCCATCTTTCTGGCGGCCGCTGGATTTTGGCTCACTGCTTGACTTCCAGGATCCCTTACGATTTCCAGTTGGCCAGTGGTGCCTTCTTGTTATGGATTTATGCTTCTAACAAATATCTCAGCTGTTCTGTCTGTGCTTTGGGACTGAAGATGGAAAGCAGCCATGAAAGCTCAGGGTACCCCTGCTCTAACAGACCCTCGTAGACTTTTCTCTCTTCTCATCCTTCATCAGGTGGCTCAGTGGTAAAGGATCCGCCTGCAATGCAGGAGACTCAGGAGACCTGGGTTCGATCCCTGGGTCAGGAAGATCTCCTGGAGGAGGAAATGGCAACCCACTCCAGTATTCTTTCCTGGAAAATCCCATGGGCAGAGGAGCCTGGCAGGCTACAGTCCATGGGGTCGTAAAGGAGTCGGACACGACTGAGTGACTAAGCACACACTAAGCATGCATCCTTCACCACTGCCTTTTCTAGTCTAGGCTGTTGGTACTGGCCCTGTCCAACTTTTTATTTATCTAGTAGAAATAAATTTTTTTTTGAAGAGAGGTTGTGGAGGATAAACAGGCAAACTGCCCCGACTTACTATTTGTGCATATTTGAGCAGTGCCCTGTCTATGGGAGCCTGTGCCTATAGCGTGCAGCCCACCTCGTCTGCTCCAGTCTTTATCACCAGGCCCCACTGAGGCCTTGCTCTTGGCACTACGTGTGTGTTAGTTGCTCAGTCATGTCCAACTTTGCGACCCCAATAGACTGCAGCCCAGCAGGCTCCTCTGTCCATTGGATTCTCCAGGCAAGAATACTGGAGTGGGTTGCCATTCCTTTCTCTAGGAGATCTTCTTGATCCAGGGATTGAACCTGGGTCTCCTGCATTGCAGGCGGGTTCTTTACTATCTGAGCCACCAAGGAAGCCCCTTTGTTCTTGTCACTGAGAGAGAGTCGAACAAAATGCGGCCTGGGCTAGGCTGCTCTGAAATGACTTCAGTCTTGCAGAGGGATAAGACCTGCACACACATGACTGGGGCACAAGTGGGACATGGAACCCTCCGGCCGGGAGAAGGGCTGGCTTGGATGCTGAGTGGTCTTGGAGGAGGGGTGATCCAGCTAGGGAGAGTGGGTATGGCTTCATGCTCTAGCGGGGGGGGGCCTAAACTGAGCTGCCAGGATCTGGACACGCAGACACAAGGAAGACGCCAGTCCCCCCAGGGGTAGTCACAGCTTGAGCAAAGGCCTGGTAAACAGAGCTGGTGGGTGGGAGGGGTATCAGCTATTCATTCGCAAATTTCATTGTTTCAGGAAATCTATTTTATTTTTATTATTATCTTTACAAATTTAAGAACTTATTTTTTATTATTAACTTGGAACTATTTTTGATACCCTTTATTTATTTATTATTATTAGGCCATGAAGTGCTGCTTATAGGATCTTAGTTCCTGGACCAGGGATCAAACCCGTGCCCCTGCAGTGGGAAGCTTGAAGTCTTAACCACTGGACCTCCAGGGAAATCCCCTAATTTGTTTCTGATTTTTCAATTGGGAGTTCTCAAAACAAATTTTCAGTGGTGTGAATAGCTTTTGGATGTTCCAGTGTTGCCGGGCATGCGCCTCCAACCCCTGTTGGCTAGCCTTCCTGGCTCAACCGCCCGGACCCTGACCCTTGGAAGCGGCCCTTCCCCGTCCTTCAGCATCCAGGTTGCTGACAGCATCTCCGTCCTTTCCCCTGCAGGTGACTACACGGACTTCTATTCCTCTCGGCATCATGCCACCAATGTCGGGGTCATGTTCAGGGGCAAGGAGAATGCACTGATGCCAAACTGGTATGTCCTGTACCCTGGTGTGGCTGAGCTCCAAGTCTGTCTTTCTGTGTCCAGCAGCCTGTGGTTCTGGGAGCCGCCAGGTCCTCTCAGGTTAAAGGAACCAGGGAGGAAAGCCCACAAGGGTCATGACATCACCACATCTGGAAACAGTGACCCCAGCTTCTGGTTCTCCTCTCGGCTCAGCCCTGGACCTGCTGTGGAATCGCGGGGCAGTCCCTTGAGGCTTGATCTAGAGAACACGGGTTGGAATTAGATACTGAGTCACCAACATCCTTCCAGCTCCTTTGATTTGTAAGCTGTGAATTATAGTTCTATTGGTGAATTCTAGTGCTGGTTCCTCTGGGAGGCTCTAGGGGAAGAATCCATTTCCTTATCTATTCTGGCTTCCAGAGACTGCTTGCACTGCTTAGCTTGGGACCCCTTCCTCAGATGACTGCAGCCTCTCGGTTCCATCTGCAACAGTGCTAATTCCTCCTTTGACCTTCTTCCCTTTAAAAGGATCCTTCCAGGTGGCTCAGTGGTAAAGAACCCACCTGCCAATGTAGGAGACATAAGAGACTCAGGTTCAATCCCTGGGCTGGGAAGATCCCCTAGAGTAGGAAGTGGCAACCCACTCCAGTATTCTTGCCTGGGAAATCCCATGGACAGAGGAGCCTGACGGGCTGTAGTCCAAAGGGTCGCAAAGAGTTGGACATGACTGAGCAGCCACACACACACACACATGGTTACATGTAGGGACCACCTGATAATTCAGAGTAATCTCCATAATCTCATGATCATTGACTTAAGTCACATCTGCAAGTCTCTTTTACCTCAGAAGGTGATATTCACAGCTTCCAGAGGTTAAGACCTGGATATCTTATTTTTTTTTAATGTTGGAGTATAGTCGACTTACAATGGTGTGATGGTTTCAGGTGGACAGCGAAGGGACTCAGCCATATATACACATGGATCCATTCTTCCCCAAACTCCCCTCTAATCCAGGTTGTCACATAGCACTGAGCAGAAGTCCCTGTGCTGGACATGGATGTCTTTGCAGGGGCTATTATTTAGCCTCACACACATACATGCACACTCATACATGTACACACATACATACATACATATACCTACATACATACAGGCTTCTCATTGTGGTGGCTTCTTGTTGTGGAGCACAGGCTTTTAGGGCACATGGGCTTAGTTGCCACATGGTATCTGGTATCTGGCATGTGGTATCTTCCTGGAGGAGGGATTGAACCTGTGTCTCCTGCATTGGCAGGCAGTTTCTTAAGCACTGGACCACAAAGGAAATCCCTTCTTTTTAATGTTGAGCAATGGCCACCTGAGGCAAAGAGCTGACTCATTGGAAAAGACCCTGATGCTGGGAAAGATTGAAGGCAGGAGGAGAAGGGGATGGCAGAGAATGAGATGGTTGGATGGCATCATTGACTCAATGGACATGAGTTTGAGCAAAATCCAGGAGATGGTGAAGGACAGGGAAGCCTGACAGACTGAACAACAACAGAAAATATTCCATTGTCTTATCGAGACCACATTCTTGCTCATCCATTTATTTGTTTCTGGACACTTGGGAGTTCTTTTCGATATTTGAACCATATATGTGTTGACTCACTTTCATTTTTATTTTGAAAGCATCTTGAAATTTAGTCACTCAGTCGTGTCCGACTCTTTGCCACCCCATGGACTGTAGCCCACCAAGCTCCTCTGCCCATGGGATTTCTCAAGCAAGAATACTGGAGTGGGTTGCCATTTTCTACTCCAGGGGATCTTCCCACCCCAGGGATTGAACCTGCATCTCTTGCATCTCCTGCATTGGCAGATGGATTCTTTACCACTATGCCACCTGGGAAGCCCCAGGTCCTTATTACTTATCTATTTTATATATGTGTGTGCGTGCTAAGTTGCTTCAGTTATGTCAGACTCACTGTGACCCCTTGGACCATAGCCCACCAAGCTGCTCTGTCCAAGAGATTCTCCAGGCAAGAATACTGGAGTAGGTAGCCATTCCCTTCTCCAGGTGATCTTCCCAGATCTCCCACATTCTTTACCATCAGCCACCAGGGAAGCTCATGTATATATATGTTGACTCCCTTTCGTTTCATGTGAAAACATTTTGAAATTTCATTTGTACGTGTAACAGCATCAAAGCTTCCTCTCGCCTTCCTTCCTCAGGCTGCACCTGCCCGTGGGCTACCACGGCCGCGCTTCCTCCGTGGTGGTGTCTGGCACCCCGATCCGCAGGCCCCTGGGGCAGATGCGACCCGACGACTGTAAGTGCCCCCAGTGCCCAGGCCTTGCGGGGCTCCGCTCTTTGTCCCCACACGCCCAAGTCCATGCCTGGCACCCACTAACCTCTCTTTCTGCTGTTATTCCAGCTAAGCCTCCCGTTTATGGTGCCTGCAAACTCCTGGACTTCGAGTTGGAGATGGTAAGCCTTGTCTCGGTGTTTTACTGGCGTGGGGTCTGTATATACGCTAGGGCAAGAGGGCTCTCCCAGTGGCTGCCCCGGGCAATGGGGCCTTCCCTCCTCTCAACCC
>NW_011494753.1:990165-1002004 GCF_000754665.1 Bison bison bison
CTGGACAATGGGCCATTCCCTCATCTCAACCATGTTAATGGCAGTTCTGGGTCCCCACCTGGCCATCAGAAGTACCGTCCAGCCTCATTACTCACTGATTCTGTATGTGTAAGTTCATTAACAGTTCATTTGTAACCTCCAAATCAGTAGTCGGAGAGGTTTTGAGGGGTCACCTGAGGACACACACAGGGTGGCAGAAAATTTGAATCTCAGGTTTAGGTGGTCCTCAGAGTGTCTCCTGGTGTGGGTTCCCTGGTGTACGCTTTGGGGTCCCCTGGTTGGACTGTGAGCATGGGCCTCTAGGTTGATTGGAGGCAGGCTGGATCTCCGTGTATTTCCAATCCTGCCTGGTGATATCTTTGGATTCCATCCAGGGGAGACAAATAGTCACTAGTCCCAGGAGGGCATGCCGAGCCAGCCCTCTGCCTCTCACTGCCTTTGTGAGGCTGCCACGTGGCCCCTAAGAGACGGTCTCCCCAAGCCGGATGCCCCAGAGCAGGGTGCAGAGCCCCAGTTTAAATGGGACCAGGGTCTTCTCTCTGGGAGTATGGAGGACTTTGCAGGCAGATGCTTTACCTATGTTGGTTCCTGTCCGGGGGCAGAAGGGGTGGGCAGAAGGTAAATGGAAAGTCGGAGTGTGAAGAAACGGTGTATTGGGTGGGTAGCGAGCACAGATCATCTTGACGATGGTGGTGAGATTCTCTCTAAGACGGCATCTTTCTTTTTATAATCTTGACGAAAAATGTGCAATGTTTAAACACCATCATAGAATGAACATAACTGGGACTTGGGTCTTGCAAACGTCATAGTTGATTCTGTGCGCTTCTGGTAGTTATTTTCCCAACACGTTCCTGCAGTGATGTCTAGACGCTCTCTTGTTTCCTGGATGTTGTGTTAGCGATGCTTTCCTTTCACAGATATTCTCGGCTACTATCTGCCAGTTTTCTGCACAGTGCTCTCTTATCAGTTTGAAAGTCTGTTTTGTATTGAAGTGCTTCCCCGGGGGCTCAGATGGACAAGAACCCACCTGCCAGTGCAGGAGGTATAAAAGATGTGGGTTTGATCCCTGGGTCAGGAAGATCCCTTGGAGAAGGGAATGGCTATCCATTCCACTATTCTTGCCTGTAGAACCCCGTGGACAAGGGAGCCTGGTGGGCTATAGATTATGGGGTCACAAAGAGTCAGAAACGACTGAGCGACTAATACACTTTTGTATTTAATAGAAATTAACACTTCACTGTAATACATTGTAAATATGTTACTCCCAATGTGGTATCATTTTGCCTTTATTTGTTGTCTTTCTTTATGCAGAAATTTTACAGTTTTATAAAGTCAAACATGTCAATCACTTCCTTTATGGCATTTCCTTTTATGTCACCTTAGGGGTCGCTAAGAGTCGGACACGACTGAGCGACTTCACTTTCACTTTTCACTTTCATGTATTGGAGAAGGAAATGGCAACCCACTCCAGTGTTCTTGCCTGGAGAATCCCAGGGACAGGGAAGCCTGGTGGGCTGCTGTCTCTGGGCTTGCACAGAGTCGGACACGACTAAAGCGACTTAGCAGCAGCAGCAGCAGCAGACTCTCTCCACCTGAAGAATTTGAAGATTTGAGGGGTGTTTTGTTTTTCTAGTACTTGTTAGATAGAACCTTACTCTGCAAAAATTTAGATCTCTCATCTACTTGGAATTGTACGATGGGTTAAGGGGTGGAGTTTGCCCCCATGGGCTCTCTTTGCCACATCATGGAGTCAGCCTTCTGATTTTTTATGACATGAATACAAACCCTGGTATTTTCACTTTTCACAAGGCTTGTGAAATGCAGTGTGGGAAAGGGCAGAGGTGTGGGCTGAAGGAGATGAAGAGGGCTGCCGTGATCAGGGACCACGTGCAGGGGTCTTGGGTGGGCACTGGCCCGCTGCTGCTCACTATGGCCCCGGCTGTGAGCAGGGCTGTGAGCAGGGCTGTGAGCAGGGCTGTGGCTGTCTGTCAACTCAGGTGCAGTGTAGAAGTATGGTGGATTTGTACGTAGCAGTCCAGGTATCAGCCAGGGTTTGGAAATGCCTGACCTTTGCCTTCCAGGCAAGGGCAGCAGGTCAGAGCCAGATTCTCATCAGCTTTCCCATGTCAGGCTTTCTTTGTAGGCCCTGGGAACAAACTCGGAGAGCCAATCCCCATTTCCAAGGCCCACGAGCACATTTTTGGAATGGTCCTTATGAACGACTGGAGTGGTAATTATGGGGAGCCGGGCATCCTGGTATTGAGCATCCTGTGCACTCTTGGGTCTGGGGGAAGGCTGGGTGTTTGGGACACTTTTTGCAGAAGCCAAGGTGGTCTCCTGGCTCTGGTTTGGTCAGAGGCAGCAGGTGGTCAGTGGTTGAGAGCGCAGGCTTGGGTATCCAACAGACCTCTCGGCTCTGAGCTCTTGGCCAGTCACTTGACCTCTCTGAGCTCCAGTGTTCTTGTAAGTTGAACGGAGGGACATGACCAATATGTTTGAGCAATTTTGTGCCAGGCCCCAGGGCTGAACTCCTCCTGTGGACTCTCCTGCCAGATCCCAGTTGGGCACTAATAATATTTTTGTTGTTTAGTCACTAAGTCATGTCTGACTCTTGAGACCCGTTGGACTGTAGCCCACTAGGGTCCTCCATGGGATTCTCCAGGCAAGGATACTGGAGTGGGTTGCCATGCCCTTCTCCAAGGGATCTTCCCAACCCAGGGATTGAATCTACGTCTCTTATGACTGCTGCATTGGCAGGCACTTTACCACTAGTGCCAGCTGGGAAGCCCAATGATAATATTACTATTCCCATTTTACAGAGGTGAGGAATGAGGCACAGAGTGATTTCAGCTGGTTGCTGAGCTAAGATTTCAAACCAAACAGCTCCATTTCTGAGTTCGTCTCAACCCCTCTGCCTTATATAGGAGGAAACTGGTGCCAGGTATCCCAGGAACTATGAGGTTGAGATTCCAGACCCTTCATGAGGAAATATCCTGCCTGCACCTCCCTTTTAGTTAAACAGCAGGAAAACAAATATAATTTGTAAATACAGGAGTGCACAGAAGAGAATTAAGGAAGTGAACAAAGCAGGCAGATTTTATACCTTTTTACAAACAAATAATAAATTTGTAAACAACAGACAAAACACAGGATTTTGGGTCTGGGGTGCTAAATTATTGAAGAAGTAACAAGATTTGTTTGCAGTCTCTTCTTGGCCTTGAATTCCTGTCTTTTGTGACAAATATGTCTCTCTCCCTCCTGGTACTGGAAGAGTACTTTTCTTTTTCCTGCCCTTTGGTCATTTCACTCTTGGCCGCAGCCTGGCACGGTGACCTCAGAGGACCTCTGTCCTTGATCCCGGGGCAACCAGTTCATTGGGGTTGGAGCACCAGGGGTCAGCAAGGCTGAGCCAAGCGTCTGGTCCTTCGTCAAGGGGAGAGGGGAGACTTGGCCGGTGGCCCTGTCGGCTTCTGTCAGCCCTCCTTGTCCCTTCTCCTGTAGCTCGAGACATCCAGAAATGGGAGTACGTCCCACTTGGGCCGTTCCTTGGGAAGAGTTTTGGAACCACCATCTCTCCGTGGGTGGTGCCCATGGATGCCCTCATGCCCTTTGCTGTGTCCAACCCGGAGCAGGTAAGACGTCCTCTATGAGAAGTCCCAAACCCGGGCCCCTCTGCCTCCCAGCTGTTTACCCATCCAGTTTGGAGAGGGTCTGGAGGGTAAGTGCTGTGTCCCCAGCATGCCCACGTGCTTGGGGGTCTTGACTGCAGGGACCTCTAGGCAAGCATGGCGCCAGTCATTCTGCCTTGTTTTCCCTGTTCCTTGCACAGTTCTGGGAAAAAAACATGGAATTTTGTAACCTTTAGAATCCTCTGAGGCTACAGGAACTGGCCAGTTGGCAGGAGAAGGGGTCCCTTCCAGTATCACATTGCACAACCTCCCGGGTTGCCAAGTTGTGTTCTGTGTGATGGCGCCCCCTGGAGGCCGACTGACAGACTGCAGTGTGGAGTCAGACCACAGGGCATCCTGCTGCCGAGCCTCCTGGTCCCTGTACCACTGTCCTGGCCTGACTCCGGATCTTGGTCCTCACTCCTCAGGCTGTCACAGTCTGCTGCTGCCTCCATCCCATCACCCCCAGTGACCTCCACCAAAGTGCACTTGACCTTGACTGACGCCATGGTCTTGTGCCCTCTTCAGTATGGACCTCTTTGCTGTTGTCCAGTCGCTCAGTTGTATCTGACTCTGCGACCCCATGGACTGCTGCACACCAGACTTCCCTGTCCTTCACCATCTCCCGGAGTTTGCTCAAACTCATGTCCATCGAGTCTGTAATGCCATCCAACCATCTCATCCTCTGTCATCCCCTTCTCCTCTTGCCTTCAATCTTTCCCAGCATCAGGGTCTTTTTCAATGAGTCAGTTCTTCGCATCAGGTGGCCAAAGTGTTGGAGCTTCAGCTCTGGCATCGGTCCTTCCAGTGAATATTCCCAGGGTTGATTTCCCTTAGGATCGACTGGTTTGAAATTCTTTTGACCTTTTGGCAGCCCCCTACTGTTCCTAGACACTCTGCCCCTGGCTTCTGGCATGTGACCAGTCTCAGTCCTGTATCTTCTGCAATGCTCCAGTGGACTCTATTCTCCATGTGGGGGCAGCCCGGGCTGAGCGCTCAGCCTTGCTCTTCCCTCATTCCCAATCCTGCTCCCCTGAACATCTGACCCTGCTTGCTCATGGCCTCTGCCCCCACCTCACATGTGGCTCCCTGGACATGTCTCAGCCTGCTGTCTTCTCATGGAGCTGTACCGAAACACTGGGAGTCTTTCCCTGCAGACCAGTTCCTCGTGAGGCTCCGTCCTCCACCACTCCTGCCAGCATCTCCCTCCCCATCTTTTTCAGTCTCTGAGATTTGTCTCCTCCCTCCTCGGTGAGTCCCACTCTCCGAGGACTGCCTGGCCCGCAGTCACATCCCTGGCTTGTCCCCTCCAGGCTTTATCCCTGGTCCAGCTCTTTGCTCACAGGCACTGCTCACCCTCACCAAAGACCTTTGGGCTCTATCTCCTTATATACCAATCCTTCCCAAATACTGTTAAAGTGCAACCTTCAGGATTCTTGCCACTTGTGAATGATGACTTACTGAATGCTTTTCTTTTTCTTTCTTTTTATTTTCCCATCCCTACACTGGTTCTTTGGGCTTCCCTGGTGGCTCAGTGGTGAATCTCTCTGCCAATGCAAGAGAAGTGGGTTCAATCTCTGGGTTGGGAAGATCCCTTGGAGAAGGAAATGGCAACCCACTCCAGTATTCTTACCTGGAATATTCCATGGACAGATGAACCTGGTGGGCTACAGTCCATGGGGTTGCAAAAGAGTTGGTCATGACTTAGCAATTAAACAACAACAAGGGTTCTTTATATTGAGATTTTATGGTTACAACCCAAATAGTGCTAAAAAAGAATAAATCCATACACTGCAAAAATAGCCACAGAATTGTCTTAGATATAAATGTATGCAAACATCTGCAAAGGATGCAGGCTGAATGCTTTTCTTTAAAGCAGCTTCCATTTGAAAACATAGTATATTTAGAAAAGGAACTTCTAGGTCCCTATCCATGTAACTAGCCACCAAGTCAATCATGAAAAGAAACACATAATCATGAAAATAAAGTCACCCCACATTAGCTCATGGATCACTAGGGAGTCACAGATGGCTCTTGGGGGAGACATTGCTTTTGGACAAAGTACAGACCTTCTGGCCTGGCTGTCAAAGTGGCCTGTATCGCTGAGTCCAGGAGCACCAGGGGGACTGTGCACCCTTTGTTGATCACCCTGTCTTCTGCCACCCTCACCCCCCAGTGTCCAGGGACACAGCACTGTCCTGGAAAGAGGGGATGCCCCTTCTTCTCAGGTCGTCCTGGCCAGCTGCTCTGCGGTGGGGCCAGCCTGGCCAGCTCGGCCAGCCAACCCAGCCCCTCTGTGTTCCTCTGCCCTCACAGGACCCCAAGCCCCTGCCGTATCTCTGCCATGACCAGCCCTACACATTCGACATCAACCTCTCTGTTGCCCTGAAAGGTACTGCCTGGGGGTCAGAGGCTGTGTCAAACTGGGTGGACCCCTGAGGCTGCTCGGCTGGGCTGAGTTAAAGGCCAGTGGATCAGTAGTGAGAGAGCCCAGCTTTGAAGGCTACAGCTGAAGTTCAAGTCTTGGTTCTTCCCCTGACCAGCTCTGGGACTTTGGGCATATTACTGAATCTGTCTGTTACTAAATCTGTCTGGTTTGTCACCTGGCAGTGGGATAATGATGGTATTGACTTCTCTGTGGAAGTCCCCCAGCTCTGAGACCCTAGCCTATGAGCTTATTGGTTCATAGACTCTTTAGGTGGAGTCATATTAGACAATGGAAAGCCTAAGCCACAAAAGGGTTCCCCTTACAAGGTGGGATCCCCACTCCTTGATTAATGGAATTAAGTTTTCTGGTCAATGTTACTTGTCTTCCTAACAGGAGAAGGAATGAGCCAGGCAGCTACCATATGCAGGTCTAATTTTAAGGTAAGCTTTAAGGCTGGGCAGACTGCTTTTGGAGACGGGGGAGACCTTTCTTCCTGGCAGGACCAGGAGAAAAGCATCCATGTCGGGATGTGATGATGGGTCAGCGTGTGGTGGGTTGTTTCCATTTTTTTGGTAGAGCTACTGTGAACAGTCTAGTCGATGTCTCTGTGTGCATGAATGTGCATATGTCTGGATATCCAGGGATAGAAGTGCTGGGTCATAGAGGGTGTATATCCATACTTGGCTGAGGAGTCCTTCCAGAGACCTTGCCAAAGGGCTTGTTACAATTTGCACTCACCACGGGCAGCATCTGACATTTCGGCTGCTCCACATCCTGGTCAACAGGTGAGCCACTGGCATTTTCATTTCAGCTGTTCTGGGGATTGTGATTTCGCTTTGCATCTCCCTAAAGATGAATGCTGGGAAAGACCAAGGGCAGGAGGAGAAGGGGGCGGCAGAGGATGAGATGGTTGGATGGCATCACCGACTCAAAGCACATGAGTCTGAGCAAACTCCAGGAGATAGTGAAGGACAGGGAAGCCTTGGCGTGCTGCAGTCCCTGGGGTTGCAAAGAATCGGACATGACTGAGTGACTGAACAACAGTGACAAGGACGAATGCAGCTGGGCATCCTGTCATATGTTTGCTGACCACTGAACATCCTCTGATTCAATGTATTCCTGTTTCTTCTAGTCTCCCTCTTAATTTAACTTTATTCTGGGCTCCTTAGGCTGCTAAGAAGGAATGGGGGAGCCTGCTTAAGGGAGCTTTTGTGCAAAAATCCATTTCTGAGGTTTCCTTTTCCTGGGTGTGTAGCTTCAGGAGGGGCAGACCTGAGGAGCTGTGGGCTTGAGGCTCAGGAGTGCAGCCCCTGAGATGCTCAGCGGGCACATGGTCCTTGGTCACTTCCCACCAGGCCTGACCTCCCGTAGTGCTCCCTCATCCTTTAGGCTGCTCTGAGGTTCTGTTTGAGTTGTTCAGCTCTGTTGCCCAGTGTCTGTTCCAAGGCCTGAGGTCTTTGCTCACGAGACACTTTTGCTCTAGTGAGGACCTAGACCTTGTCAACTCAGGACTCTGGGGTGATTTCAGGACAAAGTGGGATTATGGACTCCTGAGCATGCTGCACGTTGAGGGTCTGAGCAGTGAGGTTTGCAACTCCAGGAGTGCTTCTTGGAGAAGGTGGGTTAGGGTTGGGCTAAAAGGAGCCCAGGAGCTAGGGCTCTAGCTGGTGAAGGGGCAGGGAGAGAACTGGGGTAGGTCACAGGGTAAGTGCAGGAGGACAGCTTGTCCTTGCTCTAGGGACTGGGAGAGAGCCTGGGGCGGGCTGCTGTGAGTGGGGCTGGCTGCTCCGGGCAGCTCAGGAGAAGCCTGTCCTGCCCGTCCCCGTCTCTGTGTCCTCGCCCGCAGTACATGTACTGGACAATGCTGCAGCAGCTCACCCACCACTCTGTCAATGGCTGCAACCTGCAGCCGGGCGACCTCTTGGCTTCTGGAACCATCAGCGGGCCGGTGAGTATGTGATTGGTTCCCCTGGGAGCTGCCTGCATGGAGCATCCCTATTCCCTGTACAGACTGGAAGGTTCTCCCTTGAGAGGGGAGTCCAGCCTGAGCATGCATATCTTACGACCCTGTCCACCTCATAGCTTCATCCATCTCTGGGTGCAGAAGGGGCTCCTTTTTCAAATGCAGAAGAGATCGGGATAGGGGAGAGAGGCTGTCTCTGTCTACTGGGGGGAGTGAGAATGACACAGGGGGCCACTGTTGTATCTGGTTGTCACCACCTCACAGCACATCCTTCCAGGATGAGGTGGCCCCACTGCTACCCGCCCCCACCATGAACCTTTGGTGATGACTTTGGTTGGTGCACGGACTAGCCACTTCCTGCAAGGCCAGACCTCAGGCTCTTTTTGATGGAAAGTCTCTTCCTAGCAGGGGGGTGGGGTGGGGGGGGTGCCAAGCATAACAGCATCTGGGTAAGCCCCAGCCTCCAGAGTGGGCAGGGGCCTGGCAGGTGCCTGGCAGGATGGGCCTGGGCAGGTTGGCCCAGCATCCCCCCAACGCCCAAGTCCTGAATGAAGTAAGCAGGGCACGTAAGGTACCTGGACTTGAGGACATTTCCAGGGTGATTCCCACCAAGGCAGGGTCTCTGGGGGCTGTGGGGTCCCTTGCTCCTTCCCAGGCCTCACCCCTACCCCTCGCCTTGCTAACCACTGTCCACACCAGATCCGACCCACCCACCGTGATGGAAATGCCATGATGTAAATGCCTGTGACAACTTATTCCCCTTCTTGCTATGAAGGAGCCAGAGAGCTTCGGCTGCATGCTGGAGCTGTCGTGGAAGGGCACAAGGGCCGTAGAGCTGGGGAATGGCCAGACCAGGAAGTTCCTGCTGGATGGGGATGAAGTCATCATGACAGGTGAGGGAGGGCGCCAGGCCCACGGGCGGCATCTCCTCCTCGCCGTCCTCACCGTCTGCCGGGAAGCCATCTGTCCCAACTGTCCCCACTCCGGCCTTCCCGGCTCTGTGTCTGCTGCTTCTGGCCTTCACCCAAGCCCTGCCTGACAGGGACTGAAATGAAGTGAAGTGAAAGTCGCTCAGTTGTGTCCGACTCTTTGCGACCCCATGGACTATACATACAGCCCATGGAATTTTGTAGGCCAGAATACTGGACTGAGTAGCCATTCCCTTCTCCAAGGGATCTTCCCAACCCAGGGATCAAACCCAGGGCTCCCGCATTGCAGGCAGATTCTTTACCAGCTGAGCCACCAGGGAAGCCCAAGAATACTGGAGTGGGTATTCCCTGGGAATACCCTTCTCCAGGGGATCTTTGTGACTCAGAACTCGAACTGGGGTCTTTTGCATTGAAGGTGGATTCTTTACCCGCTGAACTACCAGGGAAGTCCCAGCTCTGTGTCTGCTTGTTCTGGCCTTCACCCCAGCCCTGCCTGCCAGGGACTGGCTTTATTTACTTTTAATCTTTTAATCAAGCTGTGTTGCATGTGGGATCTTAGTTCCCCGACCAGGAATCACACCCGTGTCCCCTGCAGTAAAAGCGCAAAATCTTAACCACTGGTCCACCAGGGAAGTCCCCGCCAAGAACTTTAAATCAGAGTCTTCCTGGAGCAAAAAGACCAAGGAAGTCCAGCTCAGTGTCTCCTTCCCCCCAGATCAAATTGATAAAATAATAGCAGGTTTCACATTTTGAACTTTGCAGTGCAGAGACCCTGTGCCTTCTGACCTTGTGCCCTTTGACCCTGTGCCTATTACCTGACTGAGTTAGTGACAAGATTTCTAGCGGCCCATTCTGAGGGGCTTCCCAGGTGCCTCAGCAGTAAAGAATCCACCTGCCAATGCAGGAGATGCAGGTTCGATCCCTTGGTTGGGAAGATGCCCTGGAGGAGGGCATGGCAACCCATGCCAGTATTCTTGCCTGGAGAATCCCCAAGGAGAGAGGAACCTGGAGGGCTACAGTCAACGGAGTCACAAAAGAGCTGGACATGACTGAGCGTATGAGCACGCACATTCCAAGCAGGTTAGGGCACCCTTACCCCTTGAGGGGCCATTATGCCTATCATTTAATATTGCTGGAGAGGAAGGCGCCACCATGGTCAGAGTCACACAGATTCAGGTTGGACTCCCACATCGCCAGTAGCCCTGGGACCTTCCTCAGGTTATTGAATCTTTCTGAGACTCAGTTGCCTTATCTTTAAAATGGAGCTAAGGATACAGTGCCTAGTCTCACAGCGTGGTTGTAAGGATGAGTTCAGTTCAGTTGCTCAGTTGTGTCCGACTCTGCGACCCCATGAACTGCAGCACGCCAGGCCTCCCTGTCCATCACCAACTCCCAGAGTCCACCCAAACCCATGTCCATCGAGTCGATGATGCCATGCAACCATCTCATCCTCTGCCATCCCCTTCTCCTCCTGCCCTCAATCTTTCCCAGCATCAGGGTCTTTTCCAATGAGTCGGCTCTTTGCATCAGGTGACCAAAGTATTGGAGTTTCAGTTTCAATGTCAGTCCTTCCAACGAACACCCAGGACTGATCTCCTTTAGGATGGACTGGTTGGATCTCCTTGCAGTCCAAGGGACTCTCAAGAGTCTTCTCCAACACCACAGTTCAAAAGCATCAATTCTTCGGCACTCAGCTTTCTTTATAGTCCAACTCTCACATCCATACATGACCACTGGAAAAACCATAGCCTTGACTAGACGGACCTTTGTTGGCAAAGTAATGTCTCTGCTTTTTAATATGCCATCTGCTGCTGCTAAGTCACTTCAGTCGTGTCTGACTCTGTGTGACCCCAGAGACAGCAGCCCACCAGGCTCCCCCGTCCCCGGGATTCTCCAGGCAAGAACACTGGAGTGGGTTGCCATTTCCTTCTCCAATGCATGAAAGTGAAAGTGAAGTCGCTCAGTCGTGTCCGACTCCTAGCGACCCCATGGACTGCAGCCCACCAGGCCCCTCCGTCCATGGGACTTTCCAGGCTGGAGCACTGGAGTGGGGTGCAATTGTCTTCTCTGAATATGCCATCTAGGTTGGTAATAACTTTCCTTTCAAGGAGTAAGTGTCTTTTAATTTCATGGCTGCAATCACAATCTGCAGTGATTTTGGAGCCCAGAAAAATAAAGTCAGCCACTGTTTCCACTGTTTCCCCATCTATTTGCCATGAAGTGATGGGACTGGATGCCATATCTTAAAGTCTTCTGGATGTTGAGCTTTAAGCCAACTTTTTCACTCTCCCTTTTAACTTTCATCAAGAGGCTCTTTAGTTCTTCTTCACTTTCTGCCATAAGGGTGGTGTCATCTGCATATCTGAGGTTATTGATATTTCTCCTGGCAATCTTGATTCCAGCTTGTGCTTCCTCCAGCCCAGCATTTCTCATAATGTACTCTGCATATAAGTTAAATAAGCAGGGTGACAATATATAGCCTTGACGTACTCCTTTTCCTATCTAGAACCAGTCTGTTGTTCCATGTCCAGTTCTAACTGTTGCTTCCTGACCTGCATACAGGTTTCTCAAGAGGCAGGTCAGGTGGTCTGGTATTCTCATCTCCTTCAGAATTTTCCACAGTTTATTGTGATCCACACAAAGGCTTTGGCATAGTCAATAAAGCAGAAATAGATGTTTTTCTGAAACTCCCTTGGTTTTTTGATGATCCAGCAGATGTTGGCAATTTGATCTCTGGTTCCTCTGCCTTTTCTAAAACCAGCTTGAACATCAGGAAGTTCACGGTTCACGTATTGCTGAAGCCTGGCTTGGAGAATTTTGAGCATCACTTTACTAGCGTGTGAGATGAGTG
>NW_011494753.1:1002104-1017989 GCF_000754665.1 Bison bison bison
TGCGGTAGTTTGAGCATTCTTTGGCATTGCCTTTCTTTGGGATTGGAATGAAAACTGACCTTTTCCAGTCCTGTGGCCACTGCTGAGTTTTCCATATTTGCTGGCATGATCCAGTTTAATCCCTCAGGGGCAGGGGCTGTGGATTCCCTGGGGTTCCCATGGTGAACTAGGAGGTGCAGGGCCCACGTCTGGGTTGTGCTCCACCACCACTGCAGCGCTCTTTTACAGACGTGAAAACAAAGGCCCAGCAGTGGGTAAATGACTTGCCTTGGATCTTGCAACCAGTAAGTCAGGAAGAGATTTCCCATCCAGGTAACTGGTTTTCAGAACCCGGATTCTTCAGCCCTTTGATAACATCTAAAGAGCCTCACAAGGCACGTGTTACTTTGTGAGCACTTAAAATTGGCAACGGTTGTCACCGCTGTCCTCATCATTATTGATGTTTTTTCCAGAACCCACTCTTGAGAAGGCCCAGCATCCTGACCCCTTCTTCTTCTTCTTCTTTTTTTAAAATGCATATTATTTTTAAAATTTTATTTATTTACTTGTTTTAATGACTGCACTGGGTCTTTGCTGCTGTGCACAAGCTTTCTCTAGTTTCTGCAAACTGGAGCTACTCCCTAATGGCAGTACTCTGTACTCCACGAAAGAGAAGCCCCTGCAATGGACTCCCTGGCACCCCAACTAGAGAGTAGTACCTGCTCACCCCAACTAGAGGAAGCCCTCGTGCAGCAGCAAAGATCCAGTGCAGCCAAAAATAAATAAATAAAAATTTTTTTAATTTTTAAAAAGAAAAGAGGAAAATGGAGATAGATGGATGGAAGTCTCAGGAACAAGAATAAAAATGATACTTTGGCAGGTGGGGCATTTTGGGAAGCTGGAAAACTGAGCTGTCACTATGGACACTCGTTCCCCTTGGGATGCAGTGGGGAGCAGGCAGAGGGTCTATGCTGTGCTTAGCCACTCAGTTGTATCCAACTCTTTGCAACCCCATGGACTATAGCCCACCAGGCTCCTCTGTCCATGGGATTCTTCAGGTAAGAATGCTGGAGTGGGTTGCCATTTCCTTCTCCAAGGGATCTTCCCAACCCAGGGGCCAAACCCAGGTCTCCTACATTGCAGGTGGATTCTTTACCATCTGGGCCACCAGGGAAGCCCCAAGCAGAGGGTCAGTCTCCAGGAAAAAGCCAGTGACTGGGCTGACATCCCAGAGGAGATGAGCACGCTTTTCCCTTCCGTATCCACAGTTGATGGAACCTAACTCAAGGCCAGGGAGCTGCCTTCCCGTTCTGCCCAGGTCTCGGTGACATGCTCTGACTTGGTGTGGACTTTCCTCACTCTCTGGCCTCTCTGGGCCCCTGGGCCCTGCCTGGATACACCTGCCCCCAGCTTCTCCTCCCTGGCCTGGAGAGCAGCAGCCTGAGGGCCCAGAAAGATGGTCCTGGGTGCAGAGCATCACTTCCATCCTCAGGGCCATGGTCTTTGAGGGACATTTGGCATCAACTGGAGCCAGTTTTGCCGACTCTGAAGGGCAGCCAGGGATGCTGCTAGATGTCCCAAGTGCACAGGACAGCCTGTCTTGAGAATCATCCATCCAGCTCTAACTGTCACTAGTCACTAAGGTTCAGAAACCCTGTTCAGCATCTGCCCTCCAGCTGTAAAATGGGAAGTGGCTGGCTCTCCTACCAGGATGTCATTGTGTATCTGTGCTTAAGGAAGCAGGCAGTGCCATTTGCTGGGAGGGTTGGTGCTGTTGTGCCCAGGGCAGGAAGGAGCCATGTGACTGACAGTGCCCAGCATTGGGGGTGGGGAGGAGAAAGACACTCCATCAGTGTTTGCAGCTCTCCAGGAAGAAGGCTCTTAAAAAATACTGCCTTTTGGAGTGACTTGTCTTGATAGATGATTGATGCATTTCTGCCAGGTTTTGCTTTTATAGGCTTCCCCCCCACCCCCGCCCCGGGGACACAAATGTTTCTGAGCATCAAGATTCAAAAGTGACTGATAGAACAATAATAAAACTGAGCAACAGAATAGGCAAGGATATTGCTCTGGACCAAAGGTGACCCTGAGTGTTAGGGGTTAGTGCTGGGGTGGCCAGGATGTCCTCAGGGATGCCAGGGACAGTGAGGGGCAGGTTTGGGGATGTAGTTGGAGTAGCCCACACAGGGAGAATGAGGTGGCTGGGCTCCAAAATTACTACAGATGGTGACTGCAGCCATGAAATTAAAAGACGCTTACTCCTTGGAAGGAAAGTTATAACCAACCTAGACAGCATATTAAAAAGCAGAGACGTTACTTTGCCAAAAAAATTCTGTCTAGTCAAGGCTATGGTTTTTCCAGTGGTCATGTATGGATGTGAGAGTTGGACTATAAAGAAAGCTGAGTGCAAAAGAATTGATGCTTTTGAACTGTAGTGCTGGAGAAGACTCTTGAGAATCCCTTGGACTGCAAGGAGATCCAACCAGTCCATCCTAAAGGAGATCAGTCCTGGGTGTTCGTTGGAAGGACTGATGTTGAAGCTGAAACTCCAATCCTTTGGCCACCTGATGTGAAGAACTGACTCATTGGAAAAGACGCTGATGATGGGGAAGATTGAGGGCAGGAGGAGAAGGGGACGACAGAGGATGAGATGGTTGGATGGCATCACCCACTCAGTGGACATGGGTTTGGGTGGATTCCGGGAGTTGGTGATGGACAGGGAGGCCTGGCATGCTGCGGTTCATGGGGTCGCAAAGAGTCGGACATGACTGAGCAACTGAACTCAACTGAGTTGACCCATCTCCCAAGGCTGCCTTCAGTCTCATGCTATTTCCTCTGTTGGGCATGCCCTTTTCATTGTCCCCCTCCTGGCAAACTCCTACCCACCCATCAAATCCCCACTCAGGTGGGGTTCCCATCAGCAGCAAGTTCCCTCCTTTCTTCTCCTGTCTCCTCCACACTGCTCTCCCAGCACCTCATAGACTTTTCTACTCTAATTCATATTAGTTGGGCAGCTCCTGGTGAACGGACCCTTCTCAGGTACAGGGACAAGGGCCTCCTGCTGTCTGCCTTTCTGGAATTGATTGAATTTGTTAAACATCTGCTCTGGGGGAGGTGTCATGCTGGGACTTCACCCAAGTGTGTCATTAAATCCTCGCCACCCCAAGAGGAAAGGATTGCTATTCCCATTTGTAGACAAGGGAGTAGCTGAGCTCAGAGGTTAAACAAGCTGCCCCCAGACCCCCAGCTTATAATTCTCCTAATAGCTGACACTGAGCATTTGCCCTGGGCCAAGCACTTCTGGGAGTTCTCTGTGTATTAACTCACGTCATCTTTGTTATAGTCTTGCTCAGTGGGTACTATCATTAGATCCATTTCACAGATGAGGAAACTGAGTTCCCAGGAGACCCAAGTGGGTGCAGGAGCCAGACTTTGAACCCTGGCCTCAGGCTAATTAGCAGACCTAATTAGGATTTGAACTCAGACTCACAGAGGGAGAGTTGACCTCTGTCTCTTCCTTTGCCTCTCAGGAGAGCCATCGCTCCATCCTTGCACTACTTTCTGGGGTCCCTGACAGTGGGATGGGCCTGGAGTTCCATTTTGGTGCTCTGCCCAGGACCTGGGGAGGGTAGTTTTCTGTCGAATATACCTATTTGTCATCCTGATGATGCCTTTCTGCCCCGAGCCCAGCCATGTGCTGACCAGTGCTGTGGCTGCCTGGGCGTTGGTTCCCTGAGCTTGGCGGCTCTGTGGCTGACCCCCTGTCCTCTCTCTGTTGCAGGGCACTGCCAGGGGGATGGATACCGCATTGGCTTCGGCCAGTGTGCGGGAAAAGTGCTGCCTGCCCTCTCGCTCGCCTGAGGTCCTCTCTGCTCTCCCAGAAACACCAGACTGGCACGCCACCCCCTCCACCTCCCTGGGGGGACCAGGGGCCCCCACTGTGGCTGCGGGCCTAGTTCTTCATTCAGTAATAAAGCTGCTGTGCTCTGTCTTCATGCTCTGAGCCTGGCACGGCTGTGCACAATGGCTACTCATGTTCTTGGTTTGTTTTTGTTCTGTTATTTTGTTAGTTTGCTTTTTTTTTTTTTTCATGGCCACACCATAGACATGCAGAATTTCCCATCCCAGGGACTGAACCCATGCCCCCTGCATTGGAAGCTTGGAGTCTTAACCACTGGACTACCAGGAAGTCCTTGTGTTCTTGGTTTGACTTGGTGGGTCAAGGTGTGTACTGCTTCCTTGAGAGGCATTCTTTAACTTGTTTTTCGGTTTTTATTAGTGAGGGTGAGGGTCTGATGCTTTTCATCAGACATCCTGGGCCTCCTGGTATTTTCCGGAATATGGGAAAATAATGACACTTGTATTGGTGAAGAGTTCTCCAAAGAAACAGAACCTATAGGAGATTTATAGGGAGAGAGGTTTGTTTCAAGAAACTGGCTCAGGTGATTGGGCTTCTCAGGTGGCACTATTGGTAAAGAACCTGCCTGCCAATGCAGGAGACATAAGAGACATGGGTTTGATCCCTGGGTCGTGAAGATGCCCTGGAGGAGGGCATGACAACCCACTCCAGGATTCTTGCCTGGAGAATCCCATGGACAGAGAAGCCTAGTGGGTCCATAGGGTAGCAAAGAGTTGGGCACAACTGAAGCAACTTAGCGTGCACATGTGTGATTGTGGAAAGTCCAAAATCTGCAGGGTAGGGTGGGCTGGGCAGCCCGAGCCTCAGGGAAGAGCTGCAGTGTGAGTCTGAAGGTATCCCCTGCAGAGTCCCCTCCTCTTCCAGGGAGAGCAGGCCTTTTTCTCTTAGGGCTTCAGCTGACTAGATGAGGCCCACCCATATTAGAGAGGATAATCTGCTTTACTCAAAAGTCACCACTTCAGTGTTAATCTCATATGAAAAATACTTTCACAGCCACATCTAGACTAATATTGGACCAAATTTCTGGGTACTGTGGCTCAGCCAAGTTGACACACAGATTTACCCATTGCAGTACCTCTCACATTTGTGGAGTCCTATCCCAAGGTCACAGGTGCGAGGTCTTGTACCAAGGCCACAGATGCAGAGCCCAGCACCAAGGTCACCTCTGGAACTGACTGAGCCCCCTAGCCAAGGTTGCCGTGAGTCACCCTGATCCTTAGTGGTTAGCTCCCTGACCAGTAAAAATACCCACCCTAACCAACCACCTAATGCCACCCTTCCAGCAGGAATTTTCCGTCTTGAGACTATAAAAGTTGGCTATTGACCCATGAAAACGGTTGGCTCTCCCTTGAGCCAGCCCGCTGTTCTAACAGCATCCCATGGGGTCTCCCTGGTCTGTCAGGAGGTCAGCCTGCTGTGCTTGCAGAGCTCACATCATCTCTGCTCTTTGTTCTTAATAAACTCGCTTCTTTCTGCAATGCTCTGTGTCTGGAAATTCTTTTCTAACTTGTGCTTAGACAGATTGTATTCATAGGTCCACCTCTGCCTAGCCAAGAATATACATGGAGATTCACTTATGTCTCAATATTTAAGAGAAATGAGCGAAGCCAACAAACTATTAAATACTCTTTATTCTTCTCTCTTGGCCTATATGTTTTCATAATTACAAAACAAAATATTTACAAAGCTATGGTTTTTATATGATTGAAAATTCACCAAATATCCACTATAAATGAATATAATTATCATTGCCTTTGAAGAATGTTAATGGGATGGTGATTGTGGGATGAGCACTAAAGATGTACAAATTCATGAATTGCTATATCAATATTTTTAAAATAAAATTTTATTATTTAAGTTAGTTTTTCTTGCCTTAATTTCATTAGAATCACTAATTATACTCTCTTAAGCTATTCACATAATTTGGGTTTTATTGACAGACTAATGTAAATGATGATAAAGTAAATTGAGTTACACTCAAAGTGTATGAAATGTAAATATTTTCAACACCTTAAATGTTAAAAATTGAAAAATTTATATTCATTTCCAGTTATTCTTTTTTAAAAAGATTTTTTGATGGGGACCATTTTTAAAGTCTTTATTGAATTTGTTACAATATTGCATGTGTTTCATGTTTTGGTTTTTTGGCCGAGGCATGTGGAATCTTAGCTCCCTGACCAGGGATTGAACCCACAGCTCCTGCATTGGAAGGAGAAGTCTTAACCAGTGGACCACCAGGGAAGTCCTCAATAATTTTTCTTTGACATTCAAAATTATCTATTAAAATTAAAAGGTAAGATACAAATTATAATTAAAGAACATTAACATCAAATTTATTTAAATCAAGTTGAAATGTTTAAATTTATTTTAATTCAATTAAATTCTACTAAATACTTGTTATAAAAATAAAACTATTTGCAATCCTAGTGTTCAGTGTCACCTAGTTGCAAAGTAAAAAATTAATATCACTCTGTTTATTTTATGTAAGTATAAATTAATATAAATTAGTTGACATTGCAAAATGGGCCCTAGTTGCCATGTGCAGCTGTTGTGAATGCCATGCCAGAACCACACATTGAAAAACAAGGAAATGAATTTAGGGTAGGACTGAGGAATGACACTGGGGCAATCATCTGCTGCATTCATGCTGTAGGAAGTAGTTAATGACCATCAGGTTCTCTTACCACAGTGCTTCTGCTGCCCTGCGCCCCCTGGAGGAGGGAGGAAGTGTCCATCGAGAGTGTTGGCACTGACCCACCACACAGCTGTGTGGCATTCACATGGCATTTTGTTTTGAGGGCACAACCCAGAGGTGTGAAGAGTCCCTGGGGCTTGAGTCCCAAGGAGATAAGGGCCCATGTGTTCTTTATTTATTTATTTTTTTCTCACTTTTTGGCCACACCGCTTGGCATGTGAAACTTTAGTTCCCTGACCAGGGATTGAACTATTGCCCCCTGCGGTGAAAGCTCAGAGCCTTAACCACTGGACCACCAGTGAAGCCCCCCCATGTGCTCTTGAATACATTCATGTGTGTGTGTGTGTTTGTGAGGGGCTGGGCCCTCTGGAGCATGGATCCCAGGGAAAGCCTGCCTCCTCCCCAGGCCTACAGGCAGTCCTGCGCCTTTACCTCTCTCTCTGGACCCCCACACTGTCTCAGACATCTTTTTGTATAAATGAAGACACTTGAGGACTTCCCTGGTGGTCCATGGTTAAGACTTCTTCCAGTGCAGGGGTGTGGGTTTGATCCCTGGTCAGGGAGCTAGGATCTCACATGCCTTTTGGCCAAAAAACACAAAAACATGAAACAGAAGCAATATTGCAGCAAGTTCAACAAAGACCTTGAAAATGGTCCACATCAAAAAAAATCTTAAAAAGAATAGATGAAGAGACTTGTTCATTTCACATAACTAGAGAGTGGTAGAACGGAGCCTGGACTCCACAGCCTTGGACTTCTAGGGCTAATTGTGAAACAGTGGTTGGAACCTTGATTTTGATCCTTGGAAGTGAGCTTCTCAAGGCAGGGTTGTGCTTGACTTATCTTTGTGTCTAAACCCCTTTACACAGGTTGCTATTTAATCACTTCAGTCATGTCAGACTCTGCAGCCCCATGGACTGGAGCCCACCGCTCCTCTGTTGATGGGATTTCCCAGGCAAGAATACTGGAATGGGTTGTCATGCCCTCCTCCAGGGGATCTTCCTGACCCAGGATTCAAACCTGCATCTTCTGCATTGGCAGGCAGGTTCTTTATCACTGAGCCACCAGGGAAACCCAGCACAGTAGCTGCTCATAAACGTGTGTGGCATTGCATCACAGAGTTGCCTATCTCATCACTATGAGCTCAATATGAAGCTCTTCCAAATTATATTAGAGCTGCATTTGGTAATCCAAGAGAAGGAAAAGGGCTTCCTAGGTGGTGCAGTGGTAAAGAATCCAGCTGCCAATGCAGGAGATGAGATTCAGGTTCGATCTCTGGGTCAAGAAGATCTTCTGGAGAAGGGAATGGCAACTCACTCTGGTATTCTTGCCTGGGAAATCCCATGGATAGAGGAGCCTGGTGGGCTACAGTCCATGAGGTCACAGACAGCTGGACACAACTGAGTATCTGAGCAGAGCAGAGAAAGAAAAAAATCATGTGTTTAAGGATGGTCATTGCAGCACTCCTGATGTAGCCCAAGTTTCAGCCCTGTGGGTGTCATCCCATCACAGCCCTCTGGAGTCATTCCTTCCTTAGTGTCTATTCATAGGAAGCTAGAGCCCCCATTCCATCTTCACGGTGACACCCAATATTTCCCCACTTAATGGACTGACTGATATGAAATGGGGCTGACTTGTAATATTTGTTGTTGTTTAGTTGCTCAGTCATGGCTGACTCATTTGTGATGCCATAAACTGTAGCCTGCCAGGCTCCCCTGTCCATGGGATTTCCCAAGCAAAAATACTGGAGTGGGTAGCCATTCCCTTTTCCAGGGGATCTTCCTGACCCAGGGATCAAACACTCATCTCCTGCATTTGCAGGTGGATTCTTTACCACTGTGGAGAAGGAAATGGCAACCCACTCCAGTACTCTTGCCTGGAGAGTCCCATGGACGGAGGAGCCTGGTGGGCTACAGTCCATGGGGTCGCAAAGAGTCGGACACGACTGAGCAAATCCTCTCTACCACTGAACCAGCTGGGAAACCCCCACAGAAACAATGCAAGAATGCAAAAACCAGATTTAGCACTACAATATTTTACGGCAGTAGAAGGTAGCTGGAGATTCTACATGCTATCAAACAATATGATACATGACCCCTGGGGAGGAGTATAATTACTGGGAGGAGTTGTAGATTAATCAGCTGCTTCTCTGTGTAGTCAGGCTGAAGGAGTCTGAGTTTCCCGGTCCCTCTTAATGACTGTATTAGGCCAGAGGACACCCTTTTTCTTGGAGAAGTGAGCACAACAGAACCTAGTGAGGTCACCCTGTTCTTGGTGCAGAAGGGAGGAGAGAGAGTGGACCAAACTTCATAAGAAGCCTGAGAGGCATCATTGACTGACACTGATCCCCTCTCTCAGATAGTCACAGTTTGAAAGCCGGTTTAGAAGCTCTCGCTGGGCCATGCCTAAGATCTGCTGGCAGGAAGAGCATCCGGGGCTCCATGCAGGTTCCTCTCCCTCTGTTCCTCCAGAACTGCTGGTCATCCTTCCCTGTCCTGCCGTGTCTTGGGAGGAGGAAGACCTCCATGGATGACATCACCCAGGCTCCCGCCCTCTGGCTTCTGCCTGGGCTTCAGTAGAGGCACAAGCTGAGGGTGGAATGTAAGAGGAGAAAGAAGGCGGGGTATCCACGCTGCTCACCCCTTCCCTGCTGGGCTAGGGTTTGGGCGGCTCTGTAGCGTCTCCCTGCCTACCTATGGCTCAATAACACTTGCTTGTTTCTGATTCCACCATTCCCTCCCTAAGCAAGGGCTGCCAGTGGCTTCTTGTGGTCATCAATCCTGAACTAGCCACCATCCTTTTCTCTCTCTCTCTTTTTAAAAATATTTTCAACATATTTTATTGAAAAATAGTTGATTTACATGTTGTGTTTAATTTCTGTTGTACAGCAAAGTGACTGTTACACATATAGGTGTGTGTGTGTGTGTATATATATATTGTTTTTCATTCTGATTTATTACAGTCTACTGAGTATAGTTCCCTGTGCTATACAGCAGGACCTTTTTGCTTATCCATCTTACAGATATCAGTTTGCACCTGCTCATCCCGAGCTCCCAGTTCTTCCCTCCCCTGTCGCCTCTCCCTGCTTGGCAACCACAGCCTGCTCTCTATGTCTGCAAGTCTGCTTCTGTTTAGTAGATATGTTCATTTGTGTTGCATTTTTAAACCCTGCCTACATTTTTGAAAATAGTCCCTAAATTAGACCCTCTTCAATCAATCAAACCCTCTTCAGTTGCTTCCTGACTAATAAAGCCATTGGTACCAGGAGTGGCATCAGGAAACAGGCTCTCCAAATAAATGCTGGGATTGGGTTTCTTGCATATTAGATGAGCACAGAGTAACCTCCTGACTGGGGGAGGCAGGACATGAATAGTCTGTACTGTGTAATGCTATCACAGTTATTGGAATATTATCAGTGTTGGCACAGGATGGAGTGCAGGTTGAGAGTAAAGCACTAGGAGAAGAGTTACTGGTGGGACTTCCCTAGTGGTCCTGTGGCTAAGGCTCTGTGCTCCAAATGCAGGGAGCCCATGTTCGATCCCTGGTCAGGGAACTAGATCACACAAGCCACAGCTAAAAATTCCACATGCCACAGTGAAGATTGAAGATCTCGTGTGCAGCAATAAGACCTGGCACAGCTAAATAAATGAATGAAAGAACAAATATTTTTAAAAAAATCATTGGCACTTAGTTGCTAGGGGAATATTGCTGATTACATGGATTCTAGAATGGGTGGGCTGCTCTTGATTGCCCTGGAGAGTTTACGTAAAGAGCAAGATAAACTCCAAATCTTGAATTCATAACTGAAGTGTCAGATGGAGAAGCAGAAGGCATGCATGCAGTGGTAAAGTGACTTTCCTCAGCTGTAGGACAGACGAAGGTCTGGCTTGCAGAGTTGCAGTGCCAGGGAACCGTGCAATGCCAGGTAATTGTGTGTGTCAATAAAGTCTCTTAGCTGAGGCAAGGACCTTGAAACTTGTTAAAAATACAAATTATAGGACTTCTATTTTGCTGTACAGCAGAAATGAACACAACATTGCAAATCAACTATACTTTAAAAAGTAAACAACCTCCCCCCCATAAAAAATTCATAGTACTTTGATTGACAAATTAAAGGACAGACAACAAGATCAACTGAATTAAACATTCTGGGGTGGGAGTCCAGAAATTGTGTCAGAACAAACGTTCCAAGTGATTCTGATGCATGCTAAAGTTTGAGAACCACTGTACAAGAAAGTACATTCTGCTGCATCCCGATCAATAAAGATAATAAAAAGAGTTCACCTTCATCAGGCAGGAGGTGGTGGCACACCTTAATTGTATTCCCTCCAGGGTTCGCCCGCTCTTCTCTTTGTTGTATTGTGTGGGACCCTGATCATCTTGTCAACCCACAGCAGCTCATGGATGGCTGCTATATTGATGCTTGTGCTCAGTCGCTCAGTCGTGCTGTACTGATGACGTGGTGCTAACTATCTCTGCTGAGTGGAGTGTAGCAAGGACCGCAAAAGGCACGGGCTTGCCAGAAGGTGAGAGCAAACCCCTATGGACTGGCAGGAGGATTCTCTACCACTGAGCCCCCTGGGAAGCCCATCATCAATGTATACTAACGCCAATCAAAATGAACAAGTGAATATATCTCTTACTTCTTAAAATGAAAATCTTCATTCCAAATAAAATTCGCTTTCCCCATTTCCATGGGGAAATGATTTGTTCACGCAGATCCTGCTGTCTCTTAAAGCCCACTCTCTGGAGCAATCTTTCTGGCCAAGCTCAACACTAGCCCTTCTGATCTGAATAGAAGATCTCCTTTCGGGTTTCTTACGACTTGGCTTTAAGTGTGTGCTGTGGTCTAACGTGGAAAGTCTTCAGCAGCCATGTGTCCATCTTTCTCTCCACCCACTGTTTGAAGGCAGGGACCCCCAGGCACCTCTCTTCTCTGTTCTGGTGCAGAGGGGCTGCTCAGTGGCTGGGCAGTAAGGATGGCAGCCCTGTCTCTATTTTCTGCCATCACCCTGTGTCTGGAAGACCTGATGGGTTGCAGGCACCCTCCAAGGTCAGTGTGGGGCCTCTGCATGTGCCCTCCACATTGCAGAAATTTCTTGGGTTCCAGTGGCTGGGGGCATGTTGGGATATCCCCTGGTAGGTGAGAAACCTCGCTTTTCCTTGTGCCATCCACTATGAAGAACGAGGCTCAGTGGTTTATGAACCTCTTTGGGTTTTTGAGGCAATGTGTAGTATCTTCGTGTGTACCACTCTGCTGCATGTACTGGGTGCATCCTAGGGTTGCTATGTTTTCTTATAATTTAATTTAATTTTTATTTTTTTGGCTAGAGGATAATTGTTTTGCAATGTTATATTGGGTTGTCTTAGCTGACGATGACCAAGGACCTATGGATTCAGGGCTGGCATGGCTGAGGCTGTCTGTCCCTTTGGACACAGCCAGCCTGGTGTACTGTTTGGACGGAATGACTGGGTATGTGAACGTGGACCAGGGAGCTTGGCTCAAGTGCCTCTCAGCAGACCGCGCCATAAACAAAGAGGGCACTGCAGGCTGTCCTCCTTCACACACGCAGGACTGTGGACGTGGAAACACACTTGTGGACACGCCAGGCTTTGAAATTCTCCCCACCTGATATTTTGAAGCAGAACCAGCTCCTTTTGGATTGAGTTAGCCTCAAATTCTGTAGCAATTTTATAGGAGAGGGAAGCATGGATGTTTCAATTCAATAAGAAGGGACTTCCCTGGTGGTCCCGTGGCTAAGACTGCGCATCCAATGCAGTGGGGAAGGTTCCATCCCCGATCAGGGAACTAAGATCCTGCATGCAGCATGGCACAACTCCCCGCCAAAAAAAGAGTAGCAATTCAATAAGAACATGTAGATTAGAGCAACTAACTGGAAAAAATGAAACAGAGTTGATGGAAATTGATAGACCAGGCAGGTAAAACTGGTGTCCTCTATTAGTCATACCAGCCCTGTCCGAGCATTCTCAGGGCTCATGTTTCTGCTAGGGACCGTCACTGATTTCTTGCTTCTGCTGTTTTTCTCCACCTCACCTGTCCCTAGAATGACATCCCTTTCCAGATAACATTTCTTCACATCACCCACTTCCCAGATATCTTCCCCCCAACCAGATGTCTTTATTGCCCCACAAACACCACGGCCACAAGGTGGATTGTGTATCAGACTTTACTGAGGGTTTGGGGTAACAGGAAGGGACTGGAGTAGAGCACAGAACAGGCAACAACTTAAAATCAACCACCAAACACCACTGTCTGGAGACCCCGTCACCCGTACCCTGCAGGGGGACTTTTTCTCTGATCATGTTTTGCCTTAAATCCTGGGTTGAGGAAGTCAACACCTCTTTCTCTCTGATGTTTTTCATTTTCTTTCTGCCAGCTTCCAGTCTTCAAAAATTCTCTCCATTTCTTTTGCTGAACAGTTTACCTCTCCATCCCAAGCCCTAACTTCATCTCAGCCAGCTACAAACTGGCTAAGATGCTCTGATGACAAAGGACCATCTCCTCCATCCTTTAGTAGCTAAAGCAACAACAAAAGCTTGAAATTTCAGTTGGGTTTTCCCTTATTATGATCAAATATTTAGATGGCTCTCCCTCCCCCATGTGTCTCTAAGGTGCAGCGGGTGTTATTTAAATATTTATTATCCACCATCCTGAGCAAGCCCCAGGGTTCATCATATCTGTCTTAAGCTTTCTTTATTTTTATTTTGCAACATATATACTAGGGAAAAATGAAAGCAATCCAAATGCTTAATAATAGGATTCTGGATAACTATGCACATGCACTAGATGGTATGGTTTATAGCCACTAAAATGATAAATAGGAAGACTGTAGCAGAAACATGATTATGAAGAAATGTTATGAGATACTGATTAAAATACTGTAACAGAAGGCTTTTATGAAAAAATATATTTTGCATGTGGACAAAGATGAGAAGGGAACACATGGACGCACAATGGAAATCACTATTATCTGGAGGCTTATAATAGGAGTGATTTTGAAATTTTCCATCTTTTGCTGAAATGTTATTATTTCCCTTTGCCACCAAAAAAGTCAAAAGAGATAGGGTGGGAAATATTAACAACTCTAGGTGTGGGAAAGAAATAAGTGAGACCAGAGGACCCTCAAGGCAGTGCTTCTCAAACTAATTGATCATATTATTGATATGATCCTTCTATGATCTATTGATATGATCCATACTATTGATCCTTCTCTAAAAACATATTGATGCATTTAATTAATGTGTGTGCATGCTCAGTCACATCTGACTTTTTGTGACCACTCTGGACTGTAGTCTGGGAGGCTCCTCTGTGCATGGGATTTTCCAGGCAAGAACACTGGAGTGGGTTGCCATTTCCTCCTCCAGGGGATCTTCCCAATTCAGGGATAGAACTTGAGTTTCCTGCATTGGCAGGAGGATGCTTTACCACTGAGCCACCTGGGAAGCTCATGTTCAGGCATAGAAATCACTCGGTGGATCTTGCTAAGAGATTTCTGGGCCCCACCTGCAGAGATTAGAGTTCTGGAGGTCTGGAGTGGGGGTCCATGATTTTGGATTTCTAGAAAGTTCCTCAATGCTGCAGGTGCTATTTGTCCTTCATCAGAGTTTGAGTAGTACAGCCCTTGGGCACCTGTTGTTCACTCCTTAGAGCTCTAAAATATCTCCAAGTGAGGTCTTCAAGACCTCTTGTTCCTCAGGATCTTTGCTGATTGGGAGTTGGTTCTGACTGGCACTGTAAATCCATGCTGATGAGCTGTTCACAGAAGTGCTTGGTATCTCTGAGGTAGTCTGCAGAGTGAAGGCTGCTGCTGGGCCTGAGGCAATGTGCAGGGTCCTTGCTCTGGTCCGTCCCCTCAGACGGAGCCTCCAATGCATTTTAGCCCACTGCCTTTGCCAGCTGTCCCTTACTGCATCCCACAGCGTGGAAGGTGGCATGGGGAACAGCTGGAAATGCCCTGGAATGCCGCCTGAACAGCGGTGCCCTTGTTCACTTTCAAGGTGGTCACCTAGTGGTGATGGTGCTTTGGAAAGCTATTTCCCAGGTGACCCGGGATGGGGTGGTACTGATGGCGGGGATGTGGGTGATGCGAAGGGAGCCTTGAGCTTCTTCCCAGCTGCAGGTCACTTCTGAGGGAGATGGCAGGCATGCCTTAGAGGGATAGAATAAATATCTTCAGAATCAGGGGGTGTTCAGGCGGTCTCATTTAACTGCATATTGTGTTTGCAGGATTACTGATGATAATGATGATTATGTAAATTAATAAACACCATATTTCTTGAGGTCAGGTGCTGGGTGGGAGAGGTTGCTGTGAGCATTCCTCTGACCAGGTCCTGGCCAGGAGGTCTGGTCTTTCAGAAGGGCCCTGGGAACCAAGGAAAACCCAGGGTTCCAGGTTCCTCTGAGAGCGGGGAATCCAGACCCCTCATTCTCCCAGTTCAGACCTCTGGCTTCTCCTGGGGGTGGTAAAAATCAAAAAAAGACATGTTCTCTCATTTCATCCTCACAACAACCTTGTGAGGTAGATGTTATTCCCTCATTTTACAGATGAAGAAATTGGGGATCAGAGAGGCTGAGTTATTTGGGATCATAGGGCAAGAAAGTAGAGGAGCTGGGACTCGGGACCAGGTTTGTGGACTCTGGTCCACTATTCTTGCTGCAAGGTCGTAGATTTAGGTGATGGAGTGTGAGGGGCGAGAAGGGTGGGAAAAGAGGGAAAGGAGTCATTATAATCAACAACTTATTCCTTGTCTCCCCCCACGGCACATTTACATTCAAAGCACTCCCCTCCGGCCCTTTCATTCACATGAGGCTTATACAAAACAAAAAGGGCAAGGTTTTTCCTCCTCCTTTATACAACAAGGGGATGGAGGTACAGAGAGGTAAAGTGACTTGCTCAAGGTCACACAGCCTTAGAGTGACAGACATGAGTAGAACCCAGGTCTTCCTGTCTGATATTCATCTCATATACTGTGTGCTCTCAAGAGGTCACTGGGTGAAATAATTTTTCATGAAGAATAGTGGGGGAAAAAAAGAAACATATGACCAACAGAGATAATTATTACACCATGACCTATCCACCAATGGAATACTCTGTAGCCAGTAAAAATGATGGCTATAACCAGCCTAGACAGCATATTAAAAAGCAGAACATTACTTTGCCAACAAAGGTCCATCTAGTCAAGGCTATGGTTTTTCCAGTAGTCATGTATGGATGTGAGAGTTGGACTATAAAGAAAGCTGAGCACCGAAGAATTGATGCTTTCTAACTGT
>NW_011494753.1:1018089-1033207 GCF_000754665.1 Bison bison bison
ACTAAGGTCATGGCATCTGGTCCCATCACTTCATGGCAAATAGATGGGGAAACAGTGGAAACAGTGACACACTTCATTTGGGGGGGCTCCAAAATCACTACAGATGGTGACTGCAGCCATGAAATTAAAAGACACTGGCTCCTTAGAAAAGTTATGACCAATCTAGATAGCATATTAAAAAACAAAGACATTCCTTTGCCAACAAGTGTCTGTCTAGTCAAACCTGTGGTTTTTCCAGTAGTCATGTATGGATGTGAGAGTTGGACTATAAAGAAAGCTGAGCACCGAAGAATTGATGCTTTCTAACTGTGATGTTGGAGAAGACTCTTGAGAGTCTCTTGGACTGCAAGGAGATCCAACTAGTACAGCCCAAAGGAGATAAGTCTTGGGTGTTCACTGGAAGGACTGATGTTGAAGCTGAAACTCC
Organism: Bison bison bison; assembly: GCF_000754665.1. NCBI lineage: Eukaryota > Metazoa > Chordata > Mammalia > Artiodactyla > Bovidae > Bison > Bison bison. Next base: position 1,018,517 of record NW_011494753.1, read on the forward strand.
AATATTTTGGCCACCTGATGCGAAGAACTGACTCATTTGAAAAGACTGTGATGCTGGGAAAAATTGAGGGCAAGAGGAGAAGGCGATGATAGAGGATGAGATGGCTGGATGGCATCACCGACTCGATGGACATGGATGTGGGTAGACTCCGGGAGTTGGTGATGGACAGGGAGGCCTGGCGTGCTGTGGTTCATGGGGTCACAAAGAGTCGGACGTGACTGAGCAACTGAACTGAACTGAACTGAACTGAAGAGTTTGATGACATGAGAAAGTGTTCATGCTCTAACATGAAGTGATGCAACACCATGCACACAGTTTGACTATTGAAAAATATATGTAAAAATACTGAGAGAAAATATATCAAGATGGCGGCTTTGGGGAAGTGGAATTATAAGTATTATTTTCCCCTTTTCCTTCTATTATTTTTCTGTATTTTTCCAAACTTCTAAAATACACATTTCATTTATAACAGGAAAAAATATACCCTTCTATATTTTAGTTTAAAAAAATATTGCTGGGAAGCAGCCCCTGTGCCTTTTGTGAATTTGAATCCATCTGCTTCCCTGGGTCACCACCCTGGCTCCACTGCCAGGCCATTGGGAAGGGGCTGGGTTTCAGGTGGATGTCTGTGCTGTGCAACCCTGGGGCTAGTACATGTGCTTCTTGGCATGATCAGGGCAAGGGTCTCCTCAAAACTGGACCACTGTTATATGATATGTCCTGTATCCAATGCCAAATGGGGTTTGGGAGCCAGGGAAGGTGACCGCCCATAGTCTCACACTGAGTCCCCAGCCTGGAACCCGGGCCTACTGACTCGCAGACCTCTCATCCCCAGACTGGCTGGCCATGGCACCGCCCACAGCATCCCACGCATCTCAACCTGCTGCTCGTGTGGGAGTGGACAAGGCTAAGTTGAGCCACCTCCACCCCTAGTAGCCGAATCTGTTCCCGCCTGCCCCCAGGCGCTAGCAGGCTGGTGGCCAGGGGACGGAGGTGTGTCCCGGGGCAACCTCGTCCAGAGAGCACCAGGGTCTCGGTCCCTCCCCACTGCCTCTGCCCGCCCGCGCCTCAGTCGTCCAGGTGCTGCTCCTCCCAGGTGGACGTGGGGATGGCGCTGTAAGGGTCCATGATGACCTTGGCACAGCGGATGATCATCACGACAAGGAACAGGCAGAGGAAGACGAAGCAGGCCAAGGTCAGTCCTTTGTCCACGTCCACGTAGACAGGCTCAGGCGTGGGGTCCTCCATCTCTCAGTGGCAGCTTCTGGCTCCTCCTCCGGCACAGGGTTGACTGGTACCATCTTCCACCCCTGCAGAAAGCCAGGGCAGTGCAGATCAGAGGGTCATGCCCACTTGCCTGCGGTGGGGGTAGGGGTGGGGGCAGAGCACAACCCTGGGTTCTTATATGCCCCCCTGGAGTGGAAGTTGGCTCCTTCCCCTTCCCTCCTGCACGTGAGAGCTGAGACCTCGTTTTCAGATGCCCACTGAGGTCTCTTCCCAGAGGGCACTCACCTGCTGGTCAGAGTGATCACCACTTCATAAGGGCCACTGGGTGGGCATGCACCCTGGGTGCGGCTGCTTCAGGAGGGAGGCGGGGGTGACCAGACATCACAGCTGGAAGCCAGAGAGAGCAGTGGCCTTTCCTTTAGAAAGCAGGGACCCAAACTGGCAGCAGCTGAAACAGAATATGACAGAACAAGGCTGGTTACTTCCCATGACACCCAGACTTGAGCTGGACTGGCAGAAAAGTCTGGCCTGGAGAGTTCCTGCCTGGGCATCGTGGTGGGAGCAGTCACACTTTACACCAAAGCTTTTTTCCTTTCCTTCTCTCTTTTAAAAAATATAACATTAAAAATTGTGATAAAATAGACATAACATAAAATTTACCATGGTGACCATGGTTAAGTGCACAGTTTGGTGGCTTTAGGACGTTCAAATCGTTGTGCAGCCATCACCACCATCCGTCTCCAGAGCTCTCTTCAACTTGCAAAACTGAAACTGTGCTCATGAAACCATTGGGATGAACTGGAAGATTGGGATTGACATACATACACTATTGATACTGTGTATAAAATAGATAACTACTGAGAACCTACTGTACAGCACAGGGAACTCTACTCAATGCTCCGTGGTGACCTGAATGGGAAGGAAATACAGAACAGAGGGGATATATGTATATGTAAGTCTGATTCTCTTAGCTGTATAGCAGAAACTAACACAACATTGTAGAACTATATTCCAATAAAAATTAAAGGTAAAATAAAAATACAACTGTAAAAAATTGTTGTATACATATTATAAAATTTACCAAAGTGACCATGGTGAGGTGAACAGTTCAGTGGCTTTAGGGCTGTGTTTCACAGCTGGACTCAGTCTGGCCTCTCAAACACAGACTGAAATCCTCAGCTCAGTGTCTGCCCTAAGTTAATATCAGAGACCCCACACCAATTATAAAAGTCAGACCTTGGAAAAATTGGTGATTCTCCCCTGTCTTGTCTGGGGCCAGAACTGGGCCCTATAACCTGGCAACGTGCCCCAGAGGAAGGTTATCGGCATTTTCTGGATCCTTAAGCTGGGATGAAAGCCAAGAGCGTGGATGCAAAGAACAGATTCTTCCACCCTCCAGATGGTGTGCGTTGATTAACGTTAATTACAGGGCGGACACACATCCCTTCCAGCCCCGCTTCCCAGTGAGGACCTGACGCCCAGCAGTGATACAGCTGAACCCAGCTGCCGTTCCCTGGGAGCTGAGGGGCCGGCCTTCCCAGAGGTCAGCTCAGTGGTCCCCAGCAGAATGTAACTGTCCTTCAGCATGGAGCCTGCACAGGCCAGACACTCCATCTGCCACCTTCTCAGGGTGGCTGGAGGGGAACTTGCTCCCGAGTCAGGGTTTCTGATCTGGGCCAGTGAGCAACCCTGAAGGGAACAGCTGGTGGGCTGACCTGGCACAATTGTGAAAGCAAGCAGTTTTAGGGTTTGGGTGTAGCAGATCCAAATGGGGGCTTCCCAGGTGGCGCTAGTGGTAATGAATCCAATGCAGGAAATGCAGGAGACATGGATTCGATTCCTGAGTAGGGATGATCCCCTGGAGGAGGGCATGGCAACCCACTCCAGTATTCTTGCCTGGAGAACCCAAAGACAGAGGAGCCCGGTGGGCTGCAGTCCATGGGGTTGCAAAGAGTTGGACATGAGACTGAGCACGTACTCTCCTAAATGCCTGATCTCCAACTACAATCCTGTTGAGTGTCAGGACTTCAGCATATGGATTTGGGGGTACAGAATGCAGTCAGAGCAGCATGTCAGTTTCTCAAGGGCAGGGTGCAAGACTGACCAAGGGCCACTACCAACCTGGACCCAGGACAGGCCCCTGCCTTGTGGGTTCACAGGAAATGCCAGAGAAGATGCAAACTTGCTTAGCTTCTGCCCTCCGGACACTAACGGTAGGAAGGCAAGGAGACTGAAAAAGCACATCACTTATTACTTCGGGGCTAAACAACCGGCTGTATCGACAGTGTGAATTCAATCAGGTAACAAAGACCAGAGCTGATCACGTGCAGTAATCTGTTGGTTCTATAAATAGTGGCAGAGTCATTATGAAAGGTGACCCATCAGAATCACTTCCCCAGATGACAGATGGGTTAAGTGGAAGGCGTTTGCTCAGGACACAGAAGAGGCCCAGTGTCATAACCCGACCTGATTGTGTTGTCCTGTGGGAGTGCACTTGGTGGCCCCACTCCTTCATCAGAGCAGTTAACAGGCTTGCCAGAGGGAGATGATGAGTCTGTGCTAAGAGATGATTAAGACCAAAAACAACTTAGGAATTTGTTTGGAAATCAGCGATTTTTAGAAGACGGCTGCTCTCGTCTCCCTATTCTAGGCTTCAGCTGCCACCTTTCCAGCCTCTGGGCAACCCTGCTCGCTTCAGACTGGGCCCCACAACCCGAACTGGCTCTGCCCAATCTATCCTGTTACTGTTCTGAAGTCAATTTTGGTATACTGAGTGGTATGTCTCAATCAAGTTTTGTATGTTCTGTGGTTTGTCTCAAGTTTGAAGTTGAGGGGAGACTCTGCCAGCAACCAAGGACCTCTGTTCAGACCTGAATGGTGGGTATTTCCTCCACTGGCAGGCCTTGTCCCTATACTTGTGTTCGTAAGTAGACAGTTAACCACCCCCTACATCGTCTAGTTGCTAAATATACTGGGAATGTGTGTTCAGTCGTGTCTGACTTTTTCGGGACTCCATGGACTGTAGCCCTCCAGGCTCCTCGTTCATGGGATTCTCCAGGTAAGAATACGAGAGTGAGTTGCCATTTCATCCTCCAGGGGATGTTTCTGACCCAGGGATCAAACCCATGTGTCCTGAGTCTCCTACATTGGAAGGCGGATTCTTTACCACTGAGCCACCTGAGAATCCCAAGTGAATATATTGTGCAGTGTTAAACACACTGCACCCTTAAGCTGTTTGTTCATTTTATCTTCATTTCAAAATCTGAACATAAAGCTAGCATATACTTGAACTCTTGGTGAAATTTAAATATTAATAAAATGGTATATCCATAAATACATACCATAACTACTACTAGGGCTGGAAAGATACATGGAGGGGATGGACTTCATGCAATATTGTGGAGAGAATGTTATTTTCTAATATTTAAATATTTTGATTCTTACATTTGATTTATAAAAAACATTGGCTATTTTTGTTCTATTTCCCCAGGTATGGAAAAATGCAAACAAATCAGTCAAAGGTGCACAAGAACACACTGTCCAGCTACTAGAGAAGAAGTGACTCACTGGGAGGCTGTTGGAAAAATGCATCTTAGAAGGGAAACGAAAACTAAAATGAAGGTGGAACAAGAGTATACCAGCTTTGGGCACTTTTGCAGTCAGACAGGGCTTCCCAGGTGGCTCAGATGGTAAGAATCTGCCTGCAGTGCAGGAGACCTGGGTTTGATCCCGAGGTCGGGAAGATCCCCTGGAAAAGGGAATGGGTACCCACTCCAGTATCCTTGCCTGGAGAATTCCATGGACAAAAGTAGCCATATAGGGAGGGGAAAGAAACTGCACAAAGATATGGAGGGTTTCATCAGCAGTCTTGCTGACACTGTAACATCAAGATCTGAGGCATGGGACTTCCCTGGTGGTCCAACGGTTAAGCCTCTGTTCTTCCAATGCAGGGGGCACAGGTTTGATCCCTGACTGGGGAAGTTCTGCATGTGGTGTGGTATGGCAGAAAAAATAAAAGAAGAAAGTCCGGTGCCCTTCCCAGTCTGCTGATCCACCAGGTGTGGCAGTCATAGCCTTGGTGGTGGAAAAATGACAAGAACAGTCAGAGGAAGGGCATCACTAAGAGACCATGAGAGGCAATGAGAGGAGAAAAGGATCAAGGCTCTTCTTGTCCTTACACTAAAAGATCCGTTATTTGTGGTAACCTTAGTGAACTTCTGTTCCTTATAGAATCACTGTCAAATAGAAAACACGACTTTCTAGTGACTCTAGATGATTCTCAAAAAGAAATCTTCATTTCTGAAAGGCAGTAAATTGAATAGTGCCAAAAAGGGCACTAGCTTTCTACTGGTTATGAGGAGCAGGTTAAAAAAAAAAAGATAACGCTACATTGTTAAAGTGTATACGTTGCTTGTTAGTCCTAAATTTTTTATGAAATAAAAAGACGCTTACTCCTTGGAAGGAAAGTATGACCAACCTAGACAGCATAGACTTCCCTGGTGGCTCAGATGGTAAAGCATCTGCTTACAATGCAGGAGACCCAGGTTCGATCCCTGGGTTGGGAAGATCCTCTGGAGAAGGAAATGGCAACCCACTCCAGTACTCTTGCCTGGAAAATCCCATGGACGGAGGAGTGTTGTAGGCTACAGTCCATGGGGTCTCAAAGAGTCGGACATGACTGAGCGACTTCACTCAGACAGCATATTAAAAAGCAAAGACATTACTGTGCCAACAAAGGTCAGTCTAGTCAAGACTATGGTTTTTCCAGTAGTCATGTATGGATGTAAGAGTTGGACTATAAAGAAAGCTGAGCGCCGAAGAACTGATGCTTTTGAACCGTGGTGTTGGAGAAGACTCTTGAGAGTCCCCTGGACTGCAAGGAGATCCAACCAGTCCATCCTAAAAGAAATCAGTCCTGAATGTTCATTGGAAGGACTGATGTTAAAGCTGTAACTCCAATCCTTTGGCCACCTGATGCGAAGAGCTGACTCATTTGAAAAGACCCTGATGCTGGGAAAGATTGAGGGCGGGAGGAGAAGGGGATGACAGAGGATGAGATGGCTGGCTGGCATCACTGACTCAATGGACATGAGTTTGAGTAAACTCCCGGAGTAGATGATGGACAGGGAGGCCTGGCGTGCTGCAGTCCATTGGATCGCAAAGAGCTGGACACGACTGAGCAACTAACTGAACTGAACTGAGTCCTAAATTGTATCCCAGTCTTTTGTGACCTTATGGACTATAGCTCACCAGGCTCCTCTGTCCATAGGATCTTCCAGGTAAGAATACTGGAGTGAGCTGCCATTTCCTTCTCCAGGGGATCTTCCCCACCCAGGGATGGAACCTGTGTCTTCTGCATTGGCAGGTGGATTCTTTACCACTGAGCCACCTGGGAAGCCCAAATATAGCTATAAAACAATGTAAATGTTAAAAAAAGAATTAAAAAAATAAAAGTTACATAACAGAAAAACTTCATAAAGATAACTTGTATCTAAAATTCTGCATTATTTCAATAAAAACTAGTAGAGGGAAGGTGGAACTAAATCAAAATGTAATAAAATTTTTATATCATTTGGGTAGTGTAAATATTTTAATAATTTTAATTAATTCAATAATTTAATGTAAATTTTAGTTTAATACTGATAGAACAGTGTAGATTAAGATACATGTTTGAACATTTAAAGATAACACTAGGAGAATGATATAAAATAATTGACTATTAAATTAGTTAGCTGAATAGACATTTTTATTGCCTATAGGGAATATACACTGATTTTAAATGTTTACAGAATAGTTACAAAAATTGATTTGGTGTTTATTTACAAAGAAAACATCTATACATTTTAAAAAGTAGAAATTTTACAGGCTATATTTTCTGACCACAAAAGATTAAACAAACTAACAGAGCAACAAGCTATTTGATTTTAATAACGTTAAAAAATAATGATTGAGCTAATGAGAAAATTAAGCATAATTACAGAATATTTAGAAAATCACTCTAATGAGTATTCTACATATTAGAAGTTATGGAGTGAGGTGAGTGACATCTGTTTATTATATTCAGGGCCAAAACCATAGCTTTCATGATTGAACAAGAAGAATTAAATGCAGGGAAAGAAGAAATAAACTGAGACCATTATAAAAACAGCATCAAGGAAATCTGGAAGATGAAATAAGAATTAAAAGCAGAATTTAACAATTCACAAAACAGAGCACCAGTAGAATTAAAAATAAACCACAGAGAAAGGTCTTTATAATAGTTTGAACCTGGATAAACCTCTGGCAAAATTAATCTAGAAAGAAAGAGGAAAGACAAGTATACACCTTTAAGAATGAGAAGAGCCAACTGACTGGAAAAGAACCAGACGCTGGGAAAGATTGAGGGCAGGAGATGAAGGGGGCGGAGGATGAGATGGTTGGATGGTATCACTGACTCAATCAGCGTGAGTTTGAGCAAACTCTGGGAGATGGTGAAGGACAGAGAAGCCTGGCGTGCTGCAGTTCACGGAGTCACCAAGAGTCAGACACGACTGAGCGACTGAACAACAACAGGAGTGAGAAAGAGGCTATAACCACGGATACTAAGGAGATCAAAAACATAAGGGGTGGTGCTGTGTAAAACCCATCAGTACATTTGAAAAACTCAATGATATGGATGTTTTCTAGAATGTAAATGGTCAAAATGGACTAAAAATGTACTGGAACATAAAATTAAGCAATCTCCATGAGGTGTTTGTCAAGAGGGTCTAAGCAATCCAAGTTGGGCTGGCGTACAGCAGCCAGACCAGGGCCAAGTCCGTGAAGCTGCACAAAGTCCTCCAGGGCATCCTGGTCTACAATCCAAGTTGGGCTGGCATACAGCAACCAGACCAGGGCCAAGTCCGTGAAGCTGCACAAAGTCCTCCAGGCCATCTGGTCTACCTGCAGTGCCCCTGGGCGGAAGGGCACCCCTCTTTGTTCTGAGAACTGGGGACAGCCTGGGAGCCACCATTAGGATTCCTCTCCTCTCGCACATCTGTGCTCCCCTTTGCCACTCTGAGATTACAAAACAACAAGAACACATTCCTTGCCAATATTTCTACTGAACAGCTCAAGCTCCAATGTCACCAAGTTTGAATACATTTCCTGGGACTAAGAAGTCCCGAAGGTGCTTATTTATGACCAAAGGGCGAGTTGGCTCATGCCTTCCAGATGGAGTGTCCTCTTAGTATCCGAAGGATGCCACATCACCTGGGGAAGATGGTTGATATTAACAGCTAGGAAGTTTTTACTTTACAGCATGGGTGGTTCTCCCAGGTGTGGGCTCTTCCAGCCTTCCCAAAAGCTCTGTCAAGAGACCCTGGGAAGAGACCTAGATTCTTCGCTTTGCTGCTATACACCAACCATATTCCTGGGCCTCTAGTTAACCTCCAGGATGGCTGATTGCCACCCATCCCAGGATCCACAGCCCCAGAGGTTCAAACCACTCCTCTCCTGGGACTTCCCTTCTGGTCCAGTGGTTAAGAATCCACCTTGCAATGCAGGGGATGCAGGTTTAATCCCTGGTTGGGGAACTAAGATCCTACATGGCTTGGGGCAGCTAAGCTCATGTGCCACAACTAGAGGACCCAAGCACCATAACGAAGATCCCATGTGCCTCAACTAAGATCTGATGCAGCCAAATAAATACTAAAATGCTACTCTCTCAATTCATCCCACTCTCTCCTTCCCCTTCAAGAGGGAGGGGATATGTGTATACCTATGGCTGATTCACTTTGTTGGTATTGCAGAAACCAACAGAACAATTACCATCCAAATTTAAAAGAAAAGCAAACGCAAAAAAAAAAAGCATTCCTCTTGCACAACGGAAACCAACATAACAATTATTATCCAATTAAAAAATAAAAATAAAAAAACAAAAACCAACCCATTCCTTTCTTAAGAGACCCCTAATTCCAGGCAAGGACCTGCCCCAAAGTCTAATGTTTTTATCCTCATGATGACTTTATTCTAGAGGCTGTGTTGCTCTTTCCTCCCTCCAGATACTGTTTAGGCAAGGCGTGAGCTACTGAGGCAGATTTCCAGAATGTGAATCTCAGGGGCAAAGGGTTAGAGTCTCAATCAGTATCCATTCATGAGGCTCTCAGACGACTCATGCAAATACGCCCGCCTCTCCCAGCATTTCTCTAGATCTGTGCATCAGCAGTTTATCTCACAGAAAGAAATGTCAGAGTTCCACCTCTTTGAATATTCTGCCACACAGAACCAACATGACATTTAAAAAATGTCTGTCTGTATCTCCTCTAGCGATAGAAAACTTTGAAGACCGTCATCCTGTTTGAGAGGGCTGGGGCTCCGTAAACTGCACGGCACATATGTTTTCTGCCTCTACTTGTGTCACACATATGGCAAAAGAGAACACTTTCTGTTGACAGTATTTCCCCCAAATTCACGCAAATCCCCTCTGCAGAGCTCCACAAATTGCCTTCCTGCATTTGAAGGGTAAACTAGCAAGAGCCCAAAGTTTTGCAAACTGGCAAGAGATGTTTCTCTTCTGAAGAACATAATTCATTTCCAGCCATGAGTTGAGATGTTCTCACTTACTTCTTACAAATTTTACAAGTGTTATCTAGCAGCAGGGGGGCCAACAAGCTGACATTTCCTATGCTGCAATTCTCAAAAGTAATTTGAGCCTTGTTTTGGGTAATCAGTCTTTCAGTGTAAAGTCAGAAGCAATGAACTTGGACATCATCCAACCTAGAGCCATTATTTTAGAGTTAGGGAGACAGGCTTAGAGAGGGCAAATGATGGGACTAATGATCCCTTTATAGGACCAGCACTCTTCTTTCTTTTTTTTGACCATACCATGCAGCATGTGGGATCTTAGTTCCCCAACCAAGGATCAAACTCATGCCCCTTGTAGTGGAAGCGTAGAGTCTTAACCACCAGACCTCCGTGGGAATGCTGGTTGCTGGAGAGGACAGTGATGTGACACTTTCCATGATCTCTCCAACAAACATCTCTGGTTTTCCTGAATTCCTTCCAATGACAGAAGGTAGGTGCGAGTGCCAGGACCAGAGGCAGAAAATTCATCCTGTGTTTTTTGTCTGTGCCAGTGATAAGCTGGGCCTCTGTCTTACTATGGACTGCAAAGCAACACAGCTCTAAAAAGAAAAATCTAGGAAATTGAGACAAAACTGCCAAAGATGAGGGCTGCTGGAGATTCAAGCAGGCAAGGGGTTGGAGTCCTATTTCAATGATTATGGTATTTGCTCACTACTGTATTTAAAATGGATAATCAACAAGGACCTACTGTATAGCACAGGGAACTCTGCTCAGTGTTATGTGGCAGTCTGGATGGGAAGGGAATTTGGGCGGGAGGGGGGGAGAATGGATACATGTATACCCATGGCTGAGTCCCTTTGCTGTGAACCTGAAACTATCACAACATGGTTAATCAGCTACACTGCCATACAAAATAAAAACTTAAAAAAAAAGACTACGGTGTTGGCTATTGGTTCCTGGTAAGTGATTTCCACCAAGTTAAGCAAGTTTTATTTCTCTAAGTTTTAATTCGCTTACATAGAAAAAAAGGGGATGATAGGATTATTGTGAGGATTAAATAAAACATGGGAAATTCTCAACACAGAAACTGGCACCTAGTAAATGCTGAATAAATGCTAGCTGTTCCTATTAATTCTAGTATTCTAACAATTTTCATGGGACTTCCCTTTCTAGATGAACATGTGGATTTTTCACTGTCTATGAATAAATACCTTAATGTTGAACCAAATTTACATCCTGGAATAAATTCTACTTGGTATACTATTTTTAAAACACTTCTGGATTAAAATATTAATATTTTATCTAGGGGATATTACTACCATGACTAAGTAAAATGGATCTATTGATTCTTTTGTGTGCTATTCTGTTAGATTTTTGTATCAAGGTTATGCTAATTTCTAAGCACAAAAGGAAGATTTCTGTATAATTCTGTCTCCAGGAGTTCATATCTGTTCCTTAGAAGTTTTTTGAACTCAACTTGTGTGATCTTTTTTGGAAATGTGTGATGAAGAATACTTTTCAATTAAAAAAAAAAAATGTTTATTTATGTTGGCTGTGCTGGGTCTTCGTTGCTGCATGCAGGCTTTCTCTAATTGAAGCAAGCAGGGGCTACTCTCTAGTTGCAGATTGCAGTGGCTTCTTTTCGTGGAGCACAGACTCTAGAGCACAAAAGCTTCAGTAGTTGTGGTGCAGGGGCTTATGGGAATCTTGCCAAACCAGGAATCAAACCCATGTCCTCTGCATTGACATGGGGATTCTTAACCACGAGACCACTGAGGAAGCCTCTCTTTCAATTTTTTAATGGATGTTGGCGTATTTAGATTTTTTTCTTCTTCTTATAGCAATTAGGGAAACAATTTTCTGCAGGAAGAAATTGTCCATATTATGTAAATATTCAACTTCAGTGACATAAAATTGCAATGGTCTGCTCTTACTGGGGTTTCCGTGGTGGCTCAGACAGTAAGGAATCTGCCTGCAATGCAGGAGACCTGGGTTCTATCCTTGGGTTGGGAAGACACCCTGGAGAAGAAAATAGCAACCCATTTCAGTATTCTTGCCTGGAAAATCCCATGGACAAGGGAGTCTGGAGAGCTACAGTCCCCGGGGTCACAAGGAGTCAGACATGACTGAGCCACTCATACTTTTCATTTCCTATATTGATACATGCTAGTTCATACCTTTTCTCTGTTGCATAGAATTCTGTGGTTGGACCACGATTTGTTCATTTCCCCTCCAAATGATGAACACTTTATTATTTCAAATTTTTAATGATGAAAATAATGTTTCAGTGAACTTTCTTATGCATATACCATTAGGCCAGGTTTTTTTTTTTTTTTTTTGCTGCTGCTGCTGCTAAGTCACTTCAGTCATGTCCGACTCTTGCGACCCCATAGACGGCAGCCCACTAGGCTCCTCTGTCCCTGGGATTCTCCAGGCAAGAACCCTGGAGTGGGTTGCCATTTCCCTCTCCAATGCATGAAAGTGAAAAGTGAAAGTGAAGTTACGGGGTGTTAACTGGACTGCAATTCTTTAGTCCTATAATTAGACTATCTCTAAAAAGACTCTGATGCTGGGAAGGATTGGGGGCAGGAGGAGAAGGGGACGACAGAGGATGAGATGGCTGGATGGCATCACTGACTCGATGGACATGAGTCTGAGTGAACTCCAGGAGTTGGTGATAGACAGGGAGGCCTGGCGTGCTGCGATTCATGGGGTCGCAAAGAGTCAGACATGACTGAGCGACTGAACTGAACTGAACTGAACTTTCTTGTGCTCAGTAGCTCAGTGGTGTCTGACTCTCTGTGACCCTTTGGACTGCAGCCTGCCAAGCGTCTCTGTCCATGGGATTTTTCAGGCCAGAATATTGGAGTAGGTTGCCATTTCCAAATCCAGGGGATCTTCCCAACCCAGGGATCAAACCCATATCTTCTGTGTCCCTGCATTGCAGGCAGATTCTTTACCTAATGAGCAATTGGAAAACCCCTTGTGCTGTGCTTAGTTGTTCAGTAGTGTCCGACTCTTTGTGACTCCGTCTCTGTCCATGGGATTCTCCAGGCAAGAATGCTGGAGTGGGTTGCCATGCCCTTCTCCAGGGGATCTTCCCAACCCAGGGATTAAACCCAGGTTTCCCGCACTGCAGGCCTATTCTTTACCTTCTGAGCCACCAGGGAAGCCCCTTGTATATTGCCGATTTTTCCTCCAAAGTGGTTGTTCCAATCCCCACTTTCTCCAGCATTCTTTAGAAGCTGCTACCATTCATACCCTTTGTAGGACTTGGAGTTGTCAGACTTGCATTACTGCTGTTCTGGTGGCGTGAATGTATGTCATTGTGGATTTAACTTGCATTCCCCTTATTTCTAATGACATTGGGTATATTTTTTACATTTACTGGCCATTTCATTTTTCTCTTTTTGAATTGTTGGGTTACTTTTCTTTTCCTTGTTTGTTTCTTCATTTTAGATATCATTCCTTTATTGGTCCTGTGCTTTGCAAAATCTCCCCACGCTTCATCTGTGGCTTGTCCTTTAAATTTGTTCAGAGAATCTTATTTGTACTTGCTCAAATTGTTTTAAATTTTAATATAGTCAGCCTCATTCATCTTTTCCTTTATAATTTATACTTTCTGTAACTTTTTTTTAAGGCCGTGCTATACAGTATGTGAGATGTGATGTGATGGACATGATGGATATGGATATGAGAGTTGGACTATAAAGAAAGCTGAGCACCAAAGAATTGATGCTTTTGAATTGTGGTGTTGGAGAAAACACTTGAGATTCCCTTGGACTGCAGGAGATCAATCAGGTCCATCCGAAAGGAAATCATCCCTGAATATTCATTGGAAGGACTGATGCTGAAGCTGAAACTCAAATACTTCGGCCACCTGATGCAAAGAACTGACTCATTGGAAAAGGACTCGATGGACATGAGTTTGGGCAAGCTCCTGGAGTCGGTGATGGACAGGGAAGCCTGGCGTGCTGCAGTCCATGGGGTCGCAATGAGTCGGGCACAACTGAGCAACTGAACTAAACGGATACAGCATGTGAGATCTTAGTTCCCCAACCAGGGATCGAACTCTTGTCCCCTGCATTGGAAGTGTGGACCTTTAACCACTGGATCACCAGGCAAGTCTCATTTGTGACTTCTTAAATCCTTTCCTATCCTGATGTCTTGGATATATTCTCCTACATATATTTTCTAGAAGTTTGAAATTCTGTTTTTCTTAGATTTTCATCCATCTGAAACTGATTTTCATGTTATCTGATATGGAGTTTAGAGCTATGTCTCCCCCTATGGATAAAGTATCATCTTATCCCCATGTATTGACTAGTCTGTCCTTTCCCCAGTGATTTGTAACACAACCTTAAGCCTCCATCTACACACTTCTGGGCTGTCTATCCTTTTAAAATTTGTTTACTGTTTCTCCTTGTGCCAGTACATGCTGTCTTCGATTCCATTATAAAAACTTTATAGTACATCTTGATATATACTAGTCCAAGACCTCCATCTTGTAATTTTATTCAAAAGCCCCTTGGCTCCTCATATATGTTAGAATCATTTTGCTGGGATGTTGACTGGCAATCCAATGAATTCATAAATTAGTAATGAACTGCCATCTTGATGGCATGGAGTCTTTCTACTTGTGACAAATGTACTCAGGCTCTCATACATGTTCATAGATCATCTTTCACCATTTTCTCTATGTGAAAATGCTTATTTTCTGCTTATTTCTGAGTACTTAATATATATGTTATGATTTTCTTTGACATAATTGGGGAAAATTGAACATAGATTGAATATTGTATGATATTAGGGTTAAGTAGATCAGATCAGATCAGTTGCTCAGTCGTGTCCGACTCTTTGCTACCCCATGAATCGCAGCACACCAGGCCTCCCTGTCCATCACCAACTCCCGGAGTTCAC
>NW_011494753.1:1034479-1044487 GCF_000754665.1 Bison bison bison
ACGGTTCACATATTGCTGAAGCCTGGCTTGGAGAATTTTGAGCATTACTTTACTAGCGTGTGAGATGAGTGCAATTGTGTGGTAGTTGAGCATTCTTTGGCATTGCCTTTCTTTGGGATTGGAATGGAAACTGACCTTTTCCAGTCCTGTGGCCACTGCTGAGTTTTCCAAATTTGCTGGCATATTGAGTGCAGCACTTTCACAGCGTCATCTTTCAGGATTTGGAGTAGCTCAACTGGAATTCCATCACCTCCACTAGCTTTGTTCGTAGTGATGCTTTCTAAGGCCCACTTGACTTCACATTCCAGGATGTCTGGCTCTAGGTCAGTGTTCACACCATTGTGATTATCTGGGTCGTGAAGATCTTTTTTGTACAGTTCTTCTGTGTATTCTTGCCATCTCTTCTCAATATCTTCTGCTTCTGTTAGGTCCATACCATTTCTGTCCTTTATCGAGCTCATCTTTGCATGAAATGTTCCTTTGGTATCTCTGATTTTCTCGAAGAGATCCCTAGTCTTTCTCATTCTGTTGTTTTCCTCTATTTCTTTGCACTGATCGCTGAAGAAGGCTTTCTTATCTCTTCTTGCTATTCTTTGGAACTCTGCATTCAGATGTTTGTATCTTTCCTTTTCTCCTTTGCTTATCGCTTCTCTTCTTTTCACAGCTATTTGTAAGGCCTCCCCAGACAGCCATTTTGCTTTTTTGCATTTCTTTTCCATGGGAATGGTCTTGATCCCTGTCTCCTGTACAATATCACGAACCTCATTCCATAGTTCATCAGGCACTCTATCTATCAGATCTAGGCCCTTAAATCTATTTCTCACTTCCACTGTATAATCATAAGGGATTTGATTTAGGTCATACCTGAATGGTCTAGTGGTTTTCCCCACTTTCTTCAATTTAAGTCTGAATTTGGCAATAAGGAGTTCATGATCTGAGTCACAGTCAGCTCCTGGTCTTGTTTTTGCTGACTGTATAGAGCTTCTCCATCTTTGGCTGCAAAAATATAATCCATCTGATTTTGGTGTTGACCATCTGGTGATGTCCATGTATAGAGTCTTCTCTTGTGTTGTTGGAAGAGGGTGTTTGTTATGACCAGTGCATTTTCTTGGCAAAACTCTATTAGTCTTTGCCCTGTTTCATTCCGTATTTTTTTGTTGGTTATGATAGAGGTATTGCAGTTATGACTATATAATGTAACTTCTTAGGCCTATTTGTTACACATACACACAACACACACACACATGCATGTATCCTGTTCCTCAGAAGAAATCAGTATTCTGATATCACCATGCATTAGTTTTATCTGTTTATAAACTTCATATAAATGAAACCAAGTGTGTACTTTTTTGTGTCTGACTTCTTTTGCTCAAATTATGGTCTATGACTTTTTAACCACATTTCCACATCTATCAATAGATCTTTTTTATTGCTGTGAAGTATTCCATTGTGTGACCACAGCACAATTTATTTATTCACTCCATAGCTGTTGGCCATTTGGGTTATTTCCAGCTTGGGCCTCTTATGAACTGTGCTGCTAAGAAATTGTTGTACTTCTTTGCTTATCTTTTGGTGAATATATGTACTCATTACGATTGGTTGTATTCCTTGAGGTCAAGTGGCTGGACTGTATAGTAGCTGTACGCTCAACTTCTGCAGATATCGCCAAAGAGTTTTCCAAGTTAGATGCACACTGGCATGCCTTTCAGCAATTCTAGTTCCTCTGTGTCCTCATCAGCATCTGATATTTTTAGACTTCTACATTTCAGCCATTCAGATGGGTTATATTGTGGGTCATTTCCTTAATGTGAAATGAGAAGGGTTTTGTTTTTTTTTTTAGCTATTTTGCTAGCCTCCTCTATGAAATGCCTATTCATGTCTTTTGAGCATTTACTTATTGGGCTATGTGTCCTTTTGATTCGTAGGCATGAATATATTCTAGATAAGAATCTTTTGTCAGATCCATGTATTGCAAATATCTTCTCTCAGTCTTTGTATTTCCTTTCCCTTCCCTTACTGATGTCTTTAGTGAACAGAAGGTCTACATTTTAATAAAATACAGATCATTAATTTTTCCTTTTATGGTTAGTGCTTTCTACATCCTATGTAAGAATATTTTTCCTACCCCCAAATCATGAAGATCTCCTATGTTTGCTCCCTAAAATTATATATTATATCCCAGAATTAGAAAATATATAATTTCTAGGAGCAAATGAATGTCCATGTTTGGTATTAAGTAAAGTTCACATTTTTTCCCCAGACATTGATCTCTCTTGCACCATTTATTGATAACACCATGTTTTCTCTTATTGTATTACAAGTCAAGTGATCCATATAAGTGGGTTGATGTAATGATTTAAAAATACATCCCCAAATCCTTCCAAAAGGGGCAGTCCATGGTCCCGCCCCCTGAATGTGGATGGGCCTCTGTGGCTGCCTCAAGGAATAAAATGAGGTGGAATTCCAGGGCTGGCTGAGTTAAGGGTCACATAACCTTTGTGGTCTCTCTCTCGGACACTGGCTCTAGGAGCCTTTTGCCATCATGCCAGGAACTGCCTGGGGCTGCCACCTGGAGAGACTGCCTGAGACCACCCATGGGCGAGGCTGTTCCTATTCCAGTTGTGTGAGTCTTCCCAACCCACGTGCCAGACAAGTGAGTGAGGAGACTTGGAGACCCCACTCCCAACCAGCATCTGGCTGCCATGACCTGAGAGATGCAGAACTGCCTAGTGGAGCCTACTTCAGCTCCCAGATATGTGATCAAAATAAATGATTGCTATTTTTGAAAATTATTTTTAATTGGCAGATAATTGCTTTACAATGTAGTGCTGGTTTCTGCTATACAACAAAGTGAATCAGCTATATGTATACGTATATCCCCTCCCTCTGAAGCCTCCCTCCCACTCACCCCAGCCCACTCCCCTAGGTTAAATAGTTACTATTAAGTCAAGATTTGGGTAATTGATTACACAGTAATAGATGACCAGAACCGTCTATTTCTGGACTTCTTTATCCTGGTTCTGTTGTCTTTCTTTTTACCAAAACCACATTTTCTTGTGCTAGCTTTATCCTAAGTCGTGCTCAGCTTGTTGGGATGTTGGATATCCTCATATTTCTGTCTGCTCACTTCTACAAAAGGAGCTGTAGAAACGATATTGGAAGCCACCGTGGCTCCTTCAGCAATTACTTGGGTTTGACGCCCCCAGTCATCTGCTCTAAGAGCCGCAGGGTTCCACCCTGGGCACAGTAACTGAAGCGGAGAGCAGTGGGCGAGTTTTATTTCGGAGAACTTGGGCCAGACCCAGAGGGAAGAGTTTAGTTCTTCCCTCCTCCCTGGGGAAGGTGGCAGCTCAAAAGCCACTCTGAGAAGCAAATCCCAATCACAGCCAATAAAGAAAGAATAGGGCAAATAACCAACAAGGACCTACTGTACAGCAAAGGGAACTCTCGTCAATGTCATGTGGCAGTCTGGATGGGAGGGGAGTTTGGGGGAAAATGGATACGTGTGTATGTATGGCTGAGTCCCTTCACTGTCCACCTGAAAGTATCACAACATTGTTAATTGGGTAGACCCCAATGTAAAATAAAAAGTTTAAAAAACCCCTGTGATGGGTTGAGGGCAGAGCTTTATAAGACCGTGTTTCTCTAACATCCATCCGCCTAATCTGGTTTCTCCTCCAACTCCTGAAGTGAGATCTTTTTTTTTTAAGATTTTTTTTTTGATATGGATCATTTTAAAAGTCTTCATGAAAATTTGTTACAGCATTACTTCTGTTTTTATGTTTTGGTTTTTGGCCCCAAGGCATGTGGGATCTCAGTTTGCCGACCAGGCATTGAACCCGAACCCACCCGGGGACTGGAAGGTGAAGTCTTAACACTGCACTCCCTGATGTGAGGTCCTTCCTGAGAGTTCTCCTCCCGCTCAGTATTTGCTGGGGGTGGGGTGAGGGTAGGGCGCCAAATGTCCCCTCCCCCTGCTTTTCTCCCTGGCTTTCCTGCTTGGGTTAGCAAGTCTCCAAGAGCACATTCTCTGCTTCATTTAGGAAGCAGTCCATGCACCAGGCCCTGGGGGCAAATGGCAAGCTTCTCCTGCAGGAGGCTCTGGCATGGTTCTCAGATTGGAGTTTTTCAGTTTCTCCTGCTCCCTGCGGCTGAGTGCTCCAGCGCTCCTGCTGCCCGTGCCTGCTGCTCTGGCCCTGCGCCTTCTGCTGCTGCGGGACACAGACCCCACTCCTGTCTTGTGGGAGTCAGCCTCTGACATAAGAGTTGAGCATTCAGTCATTGATGTCAACCTGATTCTGTCTGCTTCACAGCTTCCAGAAATTTTTATACCCTTCTGCTCCACTGAGGACACCCTAACCCCTTTTCAGCACTGTTACAGATGTCTGTGTCTACATTTTGTCAGCTTTTTTTAAAAGAAATTAATTTGTTTATTTGGTTGCATCGGGTCTTAGTGGTAGCACAACATGTGGGATTTTAGTTCCCCGACCAGGGATCAAACCTGTGTCCCCTGTATTGCAAGGCAGATTCTTAACCAGTGGACCACAAGAGAAGTACCTGTTTGGTCTACATTTTATTTCTTTGGTAATTTTAGTGGCTGTAAAGAACCAAGAGCAGGAAAAACACAATCAGTTCTTCATTTTGAAATGAGCAAGATTTGTCCCCCTCCCACCCATATCTTTTTTGAGAGTTGCCTGGTGGCTCAGGTAGTAAAGAATCTGCCTGCAATATGGGAGACCCACGTTCAATTCCTGGTTGGGAAGATCCCCTGGAGAAGGGAATGGCTACCCATTCCAGTATTCTTGCCTGAAAAATCCCATGGTCAGAACAGCCTGGCGGGCTACAGCCCATGGGGTTCAAAGAGACACAACTGAGTGACTAACACTTTCACTTTCACCCGTATCTTTGCTCTTTTGTCTATTAACCAGTCTGGTCTTCGTATCTTATTTCTGGGGGTCATGGTTTACTGAGTTTTATTGAGTGAGCATAGCACATTCTATTTAAATTTTACCTCTGTTCCGTGAAATACATAATCTCCTTCGTGCTTCCCCCAAATCTTGAATTCCAGCTCCTTCCTTAATGTTACAAAGAGAAACAAATCAAACACAGTAAACTTGACATGCAAAAAAAATGTCCCTGTGTTTCCTACAGCAGATGGAATGTCCTTCACAGGCACCCACCTTGGCGAGCAGTCGGGGCACTGACTCATCAACAATATCACAGTCTTCCACTGTAAATATCACAGTCTTCTACTTCAGCTTTTTGGTTTCCTTTATTCATTCTTTATCTGTCATTCAACTGCCTGCTTCACACGGAGGCTGACTTCAATGATCTGTTGTTATTGATGTTGTTCAGTCGCTCAGTCGTGTCCAACTCTTTGCGACCCCATGGACTGCAGCATGCCAGGCTCTCCTGCCCTTCACTATCTCCTGGCATTTGTTCAAATTCATTACCATTGAGTCGGTGATGCTCAGGTCGTCCTCCATGGTCTTACTTCCTCCCACCCCTGGGTTCTTGCCCCTCTCACATGTTACACCCCAGGATGTTTAGTGATGTCTGGGTGCCCTGCCCATTGTGCACAGGCAGTGGGAAGCCAGGAGCACCACCTCAGCCAGTGGGCCTCTGTTGGGTCCACTCCTTACTATTATTGATTAGACTATTTTACAGATCTGAAGAGTGGATGTAACTTGTGGAAGACTAATAGCAATGCAGATGATTCTTGCCTGGTAGCAAGGCAAAGAATTTTGCCTGGAAGAAAAATCACCCCAAAGGTTACACTTTATTGCTAACAGTAGCATGTTAGAAATTTTGCCTGTAAATCAGCAGTTGTATTCAAGCAGTCTTGCTTTCAGGGACTTGGAACAATTTACTTTTTCCAATTCTCTTGGAGTCAGCCTTGCCAGCCTGATAGCCCCTTCATTAATGAATTGAATAAATCATTGCTCACTTTATATACTGGGATTCCCAGGTGGTTCAGTGGTAAAGAATCCACCTGCCAATATAGGAGATGCAGGTTCAATCCCTGGGTCAGGAAGATTCCCCTGGAAGAGGAAATGGTAACCCACTCCAGTATTCTTGCCTGGAGAATCCCACAGACAGAGGAGTCTGGCAGATTGTAGTCCATGGGGTTGCAAAAGAGTTGGACAGGACTGAGCTAATGAGCACGCACAGAAGGTGGTACCTGGGTTCCAGGGAGGTAGAGCGTGTGGATTCTGTGTCTCCTGGTCATCCTGGTTTCTGTGACCCCCAGCTCTTCTCTGTTCAAGCTGTCGGCTTGGTAACTTGAGGCTGGTGTTTCAGTGCTTTGGTTGACATAGCTTCTCACCAGCTTGCCTAGGCTGAAGAATCTCTGAGCCCTCTTCTCTACTCCATCTGCCTGACGGCTGTGCAGCTCCGGAAGAGGGTGGTGAGCCTCAGCACTGGCTCCAAGGACACACAAAACCCAAGGAGCTGGAAAAAGCCAAACTCCACAGCCACCTCACTGAGACCACTACATTCAGTAAGCTGTGTTTTTAAACAAGTCCACTTCATCCAAATTGTTAAACTGACCACAAGTTGTTTGTTTATACCCCTCTCTTACTATTCTGTAATATCTGTAGGATCTATAGTAATGCAGCCCTTTAATCCCACCCCGCCCTGTTTTTAACTAATGTGTATTGGAGTTGCTTTACAATGTAGTGTTACTTTCTGCTACTCAGCAGAGTGAATCAATCACACAAATACATACACTCCCTCTTTTTTGGAGCTCCTTCCCATTTAGGTCACCACAGAGCACTGAGAAGAGTTCCCTGTGCTATACACTAGGTTCTCATTAGTTATCTATTTTATACGTAGTATAAAAATGCAGGGCTTCCCTTGTGGCTCAGCTGGTAAAGAATCCGCTTGCAATGTGGGAGACCTGGGTTCGATCCCTGGGTTGGGAATACATGTATACATATATATGTGTATATATACATATCTATTATATACACATATATGTGTGTATATATACATATGTATTATATATATAGTGTGTATTGATACTACGGGTCAGCAGTATTCATATGATGGGTCAGTAGTACTGATATGATGGGTCAGTAGTATCAGTCAATAATATCATTCCCAATCTCCCAGTTCATCCCACCCACTCCCGGCCACCCTTAGTATCCATACGTTTTCAATGTCTGTGTCTCTATTTCTGCTTTGCAAATAAGATCATCTATACTATTTTTCTAGATTCCACATTCATTCTTGTCAGTAATGAGCGTTTTCTTTCTGTTTCTTTACCAGTTTATCCATCTATGAATCCCTTCAAAATGCGTGTTTGGGTTTGATGGTTTGGATGCGTGCTTGCTACCTATAACTGAGATCTACCTTGACTTTCCTACATCCTTCCTTTGACATTGCCACTCATCTTCCACCTCCTTCAGCTGGAAGCATGTATCACTGATGCTGGGCCTTTCTTCTTTTCCAACCTGTGCGTTTAGGGCTATACATTTTCCCATAAGTAGTGCTTAGCTGTAACCCACAAGCTCAAAACATTTTTTTAAGCTTGTATTTACTTAGAGATTTATCTATCTATTTCTGCAGTGCTGGATCTTTGCTGCTACACGCAGGCTTTCTCGAGTTGTGGACAGCCTGAGCTGCTCCTCATTGTGGTGTGAGGACTTCTTATCATGGTGGCTTCTCTTGTGAGGAGCACAGGCTCTAGGGCACATGGACTTCAGTAGTTGTAGCTCCTGGATTCCAGAGCATAAGCTCAGTAGCTGTGCTGCACCGGCTTGGCTGCTTTGAGACATGTGGGATGTTCCTAGACCAGGAATCAAACCCATGTCCCCTGCATTGGCAGATGGATTCCTATTTACTGTACTACCAGAGAAGTCCTCAAAATATTTTTAAATCTACACCGCAATTCCTTCTTGGACATATAGGTATTTAAAAGTGTGTTGCTTACTTTCCAAGCATTTAGAGATTTTCTGGTTGCCTTCTTGCTATTGATATCGAATTTAACGCTGCTTTGAAGTCCACCACTACTTCTCTGTGTCCATCCCACTGTCCTAAAGGATTGGGGACCCCCAGTCCTCAGTCAGCCCTCAACCTGTCTAATGCACCTTGCCCCTCCAAGTCCAAGTGAGAAGAGAAGTTGGGAGTACATCTCATCACCTTCAATCTCTCTTTCCCATTTTGTCTGCCATTTTTTTGTCCTGCCTTCTTTTTTTTTTTTTTAATTCTACTTCCTCTGGGTCTAATTCTCCTTCTTGAATGCAGCTAATATCTCATTAAGAATATGGACAAGGCTCTAAACCACAGGAGAAATTTATGAGCCAAGTCCTCTAAATTGGTTTGAGAGACACTAAATAAAGAAGAAAATAAGGGAGTTTGGAAATTTTCTTCTCAGGAAAATAGCCTGGCTTGCAAGGCTATTATTCTGCTGCATAATCATATTTTTGATTGTGTCAGGAACTGAATATGAGTGTGGCCTTCCTTTCTGCATCCCGCCAGTAGCATTCTAATCTCTTCCCCAGCAGATTGTTGTCCAGGATGAATCAGGTGAAGGTGAAAGAGAAAATCCCATTAACTTGGTAAAAATACTTCCCTTCTTGCAACCACGGAAGGGTCTGTGCACACTGAGAGCAGCCATGGTCAATACCTGTACAGAGTTTCTATTTTGGAACACGGTTTCCATTCACGGTTGTTGTTAAAGCAATAACAATGGACTGCTTTGGTTACTGAGCTAAGCAGGTTCATGAGATTATGTCCCAGTCTTGGGCACGTAGATGGTGCGATGCTTCTGGGACCAGAGTGGGATTGGAAGTGAGGATCCACAGTGACTCTGAGGAGTTCCTACCTTCCTATGTTTGAAGGGTGGGCATGGGGACAGCCAGGCTAGAATGGGGTGCGGTTTGCCTGGAACACTGAACACCTAAAGACATGCTGTCAATAAGCGGAGCGATGCTGAGGATTGTGAACCAGGGCAGTGGCAGTGAGAACCAGCAAAGTGTGGACAAAGAGGTCAGTGAAAAAGGGAAAATGCTTGGCTTTTCTGTTCCTCCCTTCTTTTCCTGAAGCACAGAGAACTCATTTACAAATCTCACTCATTTGGAGTGATTTAATTGTCTTACAACAGACCAGTAGCCAAAGAGATGTTTAGGAAATTGAACCTACATTTCTAATCTGAGTGCCATTTCATTTGCGTCCTTATGTAATTATTTACCTTTTCAACACTGGCAAAGAGCCTTTAACAGATTTTTCTTTTAAAGGAAGAGAATCAGAGCTTCCCTGGTGGCTCAGTGGTAAAGAATCTGCCGCCAATGCAGGACACACAGATCTGATCCCTGGTCTGGGTAGATTCCACACGCCAAGGAGCAGCTACTGCAACTACTGGGCCTGTGCTCCGAAACAAGAGAAACGATTGCAGTGAGAAGCCCTCATGCTGCAACTAGAGAGTAGCCCCTGCAACTAGAGAAAGCCTGTGCAGCGATTAAGGTCCAGCACAGCCAAAAATAAGTATAAATAAATCTGTTTAAAAAAAAAATAAAGGGAGAGAATCAGCCTTTTATCTTCTCATAATGAAATTGGGTTGCACGACATGGATGAGCAGTGAGTCCCTGAGGGAAGTGATACAACCAGCTCTGCTCAGTCTTCCTCTGCCCCTCCCCACCCAAAGCCTCAGCAGGGGGTCCTTTTCATAAATAATCAGGCTGACTCAGGTATATTGAGCCGTTTCCGCTGTTAATTCTCACCTGCTACTGCTGCTACTAAGTCGCTTCAGTCGTGTCCAACTCTGTGCGACCCCATAGACGGCAGCCCACCAGGCTCCCCCGTCCCTGGGATTCTCCAGGCAAGAGCACTGGAGTGGGTTGCCATTTCCTTCTCCAATGCATGAAAGTGAAAAGTGAAAGTGAAGCTGCTCAGTCGTGTCCGACTCTTAGCGACCCCATGGACTGCAGCCTACCAGGCTCCTCCACCCATGGGATTTTCCAGGCAAGAGTACTGGAGTGGGGTGCCATTGCCTTCTCTGGTTAATTC
>NW_011494753.1:1044587-1050351 GCF_000754665.1 Bison bison bison
GAAGCTGCTCAGTCGTGTCCGACTCTTAGCGACCCCATGGACTGCAGCCTACCAGGCTCCTCCACCCATGGGATTTTCCAGGCAAGAGTACTGGAGTGGGGTGCCATTGCCTTCTCTGGTTAATTCTCACCACTGTAGTTAAAATCTCAAAGCCCTTTCTCATGGGAAAACAGCAGACACTTGTAGGAAGTTCCTTTCTTAGGAGGGGAGAGAAGTGGTTACAAGTTCAGGTCCTAGAACAAGATGTCCAGACTCAGATTCTGGCCACTTGGCTTGCCGGCGAGGTAACCCTGGACAAGTAATGTAACTTCTTCAAGCATCAATCTTCTTATCTTTAAATGGGGGATAATGATAGCCCACAAATCTCACTGGATCTCTGAGAAGAATAAATGAGGATGTATGTCAAAAGTGCTAAGTGGAGTATCCAACAGAGAGTAAACATGTTATGAAAACAGTCACTGTTGTTCTTATTTTTGATGGTTTCCCTCCATAGATGTCGCAGGGCTTCCCAGATGGTGCTAGTGGTAAAGAACCCACCTGCCAATGCAGAAAATGTAGGGATACTGGTTCGATCCCTGGGTCGGGAAGATGCCCTGGAGGACGGAATGGCAACCCACTCCAGTATTCTTGCCTGGAGAATCCCATGGACAGAGGAGCCTGGTGGGCTATAGTCCATGGGGTCACAAAGAATCAGATATGACTGAAGTGACTGAGCACATATACACTCCACAGGTGTCCGTGTCCCACGCTGACTGCCCGAGTAAACCGGATCCCATCCTTCAGCCTGCACACCTGCTCTCAGCGCTGGGTTCCCCGGGACACAGACGACCATACGGCCGATCACCTGGTGTCCTCTGACAAGGGAATATCTCACAGTGACTGAGTGACCTAGGCTGGATCAGAGGGCTGGCTGCACCTGCTGATACGAGGGGTTCAGGGGAGCCGCACAAGCCAGTGTCTCCAAAATGACTCAGACCAGCAGAGGCACGCTGCAGGACACTGACTTGGCTGTCCCCGGGAGTAATTAATCTCCCTGAAACTGACGGCCCCTTCAAGGCAGGCAGCCACAGTGGCTGTGTGCATCGGAGCTGCAAGACTCCTCTGCACATGTGAAGATGTTTGTGAGCACAGATGATGCCCCCGCGGGCATCCTTCAGAGTGGGAGCAAACTGCTATGGAAAGTCCAAATGACCTTGAGCAAGTCACTGAGCCCTGGCATCCTCACCAGGAAAACAGGCAGGTTGTTGTGGGGGATTCCATCCTTGTGCGCAGGGCACCATGTGGAAGCCAGAAACCAAGGAGCACCAGCCTTCTTCCTTCAATGCATTTGCAGACTTCTTGGTGGGGTGGGGTGGTGACAAGGATTGAATATGGCAACTTGACCTTTTGGAGGCTGACCCTCTGACCGGGGGCACTTGGATGAAACTTGGAAAAGAAATCACAAACAATAGGCAATGTGCTAAATGAGGAGGGTGATGGGGGTCAGGGGTGGGTGCGAGTCTGGGCAGAAGCTGGGTAGAGGGCAGAGCAAGATGGGCTACCTATTATTATGCACAACATCTAGAAGTCAAAATGAGGACTCTATGCTTTGTCTGTGTCATATTGCCTCTGTCAAAATGTCCCTCTCGGACTCCCCTGATGGCTCAGTAGTAAAGAATCCACCTGCCAAGGCAGGGGACTCAGGTTTGATCCTTGATCCGGGAAGATCCTACGTGCCTTGGAGTAGTAACTAAGCCCATGGTGCCACAACTACTGAGCCCACACTCTAGAGCCCATGTTCTGCAGCAACAGTAGCCATCACGATGAGAAGCCTGGGCACCACACCTAGCGAACAGCCATGGCTCTCCAACACTAGAGAAAAGCTGGTGCAACAACAGAGACCCAGCACAGCCAAAAATAAATAAATAAAAAAAATTTTAATGCCCCTCTCTTCACAACTGCAGCTTCACGGGTCTACTCCCCAATACCCCACAGTGTTCCGGATACCCCAGGTCAGCTCTGAACACAAGGCTGCTGCTTGGCTGTGGCCTTCTTCAGTGAGGCAGGGACAGTGAGCTGCAAAGAGCAGCAGGCTGAAGGGTAATCCCCGTGGAGTTTGAGTAATGGCTCTGCTTGTTGATAGCTGTGTGACCTTGGTCAGGTTGCATGGCCTCTCTGTGCTCTTCAACCAGAGTCCGTCCCCTTCCCCTGCCCCTCAGCTGTTTGTTCTTCCCTGTGGAGTCTGGGGGAGATGATGAGGCAGGAGAAGCTTCATCTAGTCAAGCAGGAGAACCAGTGTACAGGCTCCTGTGTTCCTCCATTTAGGGTGTCCTGTTGGGTTACCCCAGTGCCTCCAGGGACTCGGTAAGACACCTGAGTAGCAGAAACCTAGAGAATGGCTCTCTCTCTCTCTGGGTATCTGAAGTGCATTTCAATGTGAGTTAGAGAAGAGATTCAGGACAGAGGCTACCCCCCACCCCCCGATCTTTTGGCCATGTTGCATGCACATGTGTTTCCCAAGGAGAGGAACTGGCCAGCCTGACTGACCTCTTCAGCTCAGCATCTCAGAATGAGCTTGCCCCAACTCGTGTTCATCTGCATAACCTAGTTGTAAGCTTGTCTGGTGGGGAGCAGTGGGGGTGCGTGGCATCACGTCACTCTGGAAGGCTGCAGGGGAAACCAAGTCCCTGTTTCTAGTTCCAGCTCGACCTTTGTCCTGAGGGCCCATCTAGCCAGTTGGACGTCCTCCCTGGGATGTCCTGGTTTGTTGCTCCTGGCCACAGAGAGGTGCCCTGGTATAGTTCAGTGGTTAGATAGCCCTCCACCCACCCCTCAGCCCCCCCGACATCGCAGCACCACTCTGCCAACACCTTCCTCTTCCCACAGGCTTGAACCTATCTCTGTCCCCTCATGATGATGGCCTGGAGCAAACTATTGAACCCTTCTGAGCCTCAGTTTGCTCATCTGCAAAATGGGAACAGCAGAAGTAACTACTCAAAGGGGTGCTGATGAGAACTAAGAAGAATTAATATATACACAAAGCACTTAGAAAAGCATCTGGGGACTTCCCTGGTGGTCCAGTGGCTAAGACTCCGTGTTCCCAAAGCAGGGGGCACAGATTCAATCCCTGGTGTGGGAACTAGAGCCCACACGCCACAACTAAATTTCCCCTGTGCTACAACTAAGACTGGAGCAACAAAGTTAATTAATTATTTTAAAAAAAGAAAGAAACATGTCTGGTTCATAGCGAATACTATATAACATTCCTCAACCAGCTGTCTATATGGACTTATCTTTGGCTGAGGCCTCAGTCTGTTCTGGCTGCTATGACAAAACCCTGCAGACTGGGTGGCGTGTAAACAACACAAATGTGTTTCTCACACTTCTGGAGGCTGGAAGACGGAGACTGGGGTACCCACATGGACAAGTAAGGGCCCTTTGTCACGTTGCAGACTTCCCACTGTGTCCTCACAGGGTGGAAGGGGCCAGGGAACTCTCTGGGGTCTCTATGATAAGGATGCTAATTTCATTCATGAGGGCACTATGCTCATGACCAGTTTGAGCACAACTAGGAGCTCCAGTGGCACAATAGGTTAGTACATGGTACTTATACGGTAGCACATGCAGAGCAATGCCAAGGTTGTGAGTTTGAGCCTCACTGGAGCATAACCCTTTTGGGCCTTCCCAGGTGGGTGAAAAAACATGATTGAGTGACTTAGCACACACACATGCAGACCCAAATAAATAAATAGATAAATACATAAACTTGTTTTTTTTTTTTTTTAAAGAACACTGCCTCTTTCTACTCCAACTCCCTACCCCTGGCCTCATGTCCCCTCCAGTCTAAGGTCTTTGAGAATCAGCAGCATTTGGGGGATCAGGCCAAGAAGAAGCTCAGATGGAAACACATTCAGTTTGAATTACTGGAGTGGATTTCCATGGTCCACAATGATTTGTGTATAAAGAAGCCACTCATAACAAGGTTTCCCTGGCTATAAAGTGGCAAGATTCAAACCATGGCTTGACTGACTTGATCTTTAGACTCCACTGTATTGGCTTTCATGTGTTTATGGTGGTCATGACAGGCTTTTGAGTCTTTTTTTTTTTTAATTTTTGACCACACCCTGTACCAACGTGCTGATATCTGATCTGATAGAGTGCCTGAAGAACTATGGACAGAGGTTTGTGACCCTGTACGGGAGGCAGTGATCAAGACCATCCCCAAGAAAAAGAGATACAAAAAGGCAAAATGGTTGTCTGAGGAGACCTTACAAATAGCTAACAAAAGAAGAGAAGCTGAAGGCAAAAGAGAGAAGGAAAGATATACTCATTTGAATGCAGAGTTTCAAAGAATAGCAAGGAGAGATAAGAAAGCCTTCCTCAGCAATCAATGCAAAGAAATAGAGGAAAACAATAGAATGGGAAAGACTAGAGATCTCTTCAAGAAAATCAGACATATCAAGGCAATATTTCATGCAAAGATGGGCTCAATAAAGGACAGAAATGGTATGGACCGAACAGAAGCAGAAGATATTAAGAAGAGGTGGCAAGAATACACAGAAGAACTATACAAAAAGATCTTCATGACCCAGATAACCAGGATGGTGTGTTCACTCACCTAGAGCCAGACATCTGGAATGAGAAGTCAAGTGGGCCTTAGAAAACATCACTACGAACAAAGCTAGTGGAAGTGATGGAATTCCAGTTGATCTATTTCAAATCATAAAAGATGATGCTGTGAAAGTGTTGCACTCAATATGCCAGCAACTTTGGAAAACTCAGCAGCTGCCACAGGACTGGAAAAGGTCAATTTTCATTCCAATCCCAAAGAAAGGCAATGCCAAAGAATGCTCAAACTACCATACAATTGCACTCATCTCACATGCTAGCAAGGTAATGCTCAAAATTCTCCAAGCCAGGCTTCAACAGTACATGAACCATGAACTTCCAGATGTTCAAGCTGGATTTAGAAAAGGCAGAGGAACCAGAGATCAAACTGCCAACATCTGTTGGATCATCGAAAAGCAAGAGAATACCAGAAAAACACCTACTTCTGCTTTACTGACTATGCCAAAGCCTTTGACTGTGTAGATCACAACAAATTGTGGAAAATTCTGAAAGATGGGAACACCAGATGACCTTACCTGCCTCCTGAGAAATCTGTATGCAGGTCAAGAAGCAACAGTAGAACTGGACATGGAACAACAGACTGGTTCCAAATTGGAAAAGGAGTATGTCAAGGCTATATATTGTCACCCTGCTTATTTAACTTATATGCAGAGTACATCATGAGACACGCTGGGCTGGATGAAGCACAAACTGGAATCAAGGTTGCCGAGAGAAATATCAATAACCTCAGATATGCAGATGACACCACCCTATGGCAGAAAACGAAGAAGAACTAAAGAGCCTCTTGATGAAAGTGAAAGAGGAGAGTGAAAAAGTTGGCTTAAAACTCAACATTCAGAAAACTAAGGTCATGGCATCTGATCCCATCACTTCATGGCAAATAGATGGGGAAACAATGGAAACTGTGGCTGACTTTGTTTTTTTGGGCTCCAAAATCACTGCAGAATGTGACTGCAGCCATGAAATTAAAAGATGCTTGCTCCTTGGAAGAAAAATTATGACCAACCTAGACAACATATTAAAAAGCAGAGACATTACTTTGCCAGTGAAGATCCATCTAGTCAAAGCATGGTTTTTCCAGTAGTTATGTATGGATGTGAGAGTTGGACTATAAAGAAAGCTGAGCACTGAAGAATTGATGCTTTTGAACTGTGGT
>NW_011494753.1:1050451-1050901 GCF_000754665.1 Bison bison bison
TGGTGTTGGAGAAGACTCTTGAGAGTCCCTTGGACTGCAAGGAGATTCAGCCAGTCCATCCTAAAGGAAATCAGTCCTGAATAGTCATTGGAAGGACTGATGCTGAAGCTGAAACTTCAATACTTTG
The DNA here is from genome assembly GCF_000754665.1 of Bison bison bison. NCBI lineage: Eukaryota > Metazoa > Chordata > Mammalia > Artiodactyla > Bovidae > Bison > Bison bison. The sequence continues at coordinate 1,050,579 of NW_011494753.1, forward strand.
GCCAACTGATGTGAAGTAGTGACTCACTGGAAAAGACACTAATGCTGGGAAAGATCGAAGGCAGGAGGAGAAGGGGACGACAGAGGATGAGAAAGTTGGATGGCATCACCAACTCAGTGAACGTGAGTTGAACAAGCTCCTGGAATTGGTGCTGGACAGGGAAGCCTGGTGTGCTGTAGTTCATGGATAGGGTCGCAATGAGTTGGACATAACGGAGCGATGGAGCTGCACTGCTCCATGTGTGATCTTAGTTTCCTGAGCAGGGTTGAGCCCACACTCTCTGCATTGGAAGGTGGAGTCTTAACCCTTGGACCGCCAAGGAA
>NW_011494753.1:1051114-1061239 GCF_000754665.1 Bison bison bison
AAGTCCCTGCTTCCTTAAGCAAACACTGGTTAGCCTGTTTCCAAAGCCTGGTCAGCGCCAGACACCGTTTCCCACTCTCCATCTCTTCCCATGTGCTTTCCTGTCTTGTGGCCCCTGAGCAGCCTGGACACCCCACTTCCCCAAAGTGGATTCCACACCACTGTCTTGTGTGGGAGCTTTCCCAGCCTGAAATGGCCTGGCCAAGCCATCTATGTGGCTCCTGCTGATTTCTTACTGGACTGGCATGCAATACTGACACCCGTGAAGCTGCGATGAAGCTCTGAACACATCGTGCCATGCTCTCTGCAGCAGAATCAGTTCCTGATCACCTGGTAAAGTGAGACATCTCTCCATGAAGGCTCCCTTCTGGAAGTCCTGAGGACTTTCCAGACATCTGTTAAGGGGAGAAGGATTTTAGAAGCTAATTTATCTCACTGATTCACTGATGGGAGCTCTTTAAAAATACATCTGTTTATTGGCAGCACTTTGTACAAGATATAAAAATCAGTGGCAACTGTCACATTTAAGGGAAAATAAAACAAGCATGTAAATGCTCAAGGAGCCCTTAATGACGGATGTTATTTTCTTTCTAGCAGCCAGCATCGTGATTCCGAAGTCAACCAGACATCCTGGGATGTGGGCAAACCTGAGTCAGAGAAACCTGACTTTCTGCTCCTTTTGGTCCTGCTTCCTAACAGGCCCCTGGGAGACCAGCCCTACGGGGGGAAGTGCTGGAATTTGGCCAGTACCAGCTGCTACGTCAGAAAGACTTAATGCTCACGCACTGTCCCCTGGTCAAGGTCTCAGAAGTGAGGGAGAATTATGGTACCTCAAGGCAATGGCACCCCACTCCAGTACTCTTGCGTGGAAAATCCCATGGGCGGAGGAGCCTGGTAGGTGCAGTCCATGGGGTCGCTAAGAGTCGGATACAACAGAGCGACTTCACTTTCACTTTTCATTTTCATGCATTGGAGAAGGAAATGGCAACCCACTCCAGTGTTCTTGCCTGGAGAATCCCAGGGACGGGGGAGCCTGGTGGGCTGCCGTCTATGGGGTCGCACAGGTCAGACACGACTGAAGTGACTTAGCAGCTTAGCAGCTGCTTTAGAAATAAAGGAACTGGTTCCTTAGGTATCACACAGATCCCCTGGAGAAGGGAAAGGCTACCCACTCCAGTATTTTGGCCCATGTGACATAGGTTGTGACATATGTCACATATGTGACATATGTCACATATGTCACAACCTATGTGTTGTGACAACCTATGTGTGACATAGGTTGAGAAGACTTGGGGACACCCTAAAGAGAGACAGGTGCTGCATTATGACTGCATCACGGTCACTCTAAGTGACTGGCTCTGTTGAGAGGCAGGAGAGATGGACGGGTCCTGAAAGGAGCTCCTTCTCTCCAGATGCCCTTCACTGTGTTTTCAGGGGGCTTCCCTGTTGGCTCACACAGCAAAGAATCCGTCTGCCAATCCAGGAGACACAGGTTCGATCCCTGTGTCGGGCAGATCCCCTGGAGGAGGGCATGGCAACTCCAGTATTCTTGCCTGGGAAATCCCATGGACAGAAGAGCCTGGCAGGCTACAATCCTTGGGGTCACAAAGAATCAGACACAACTGAGTGACTAGGCATGGGTGTTTTCAGGGATTTGGTGGCAAGTTTGAAACTGCAGAGGCTCCCTTGGGCCACCAGGGGCTCCTGTGAGCCTAGGCAAGAATCATCTGTCAATAATAGAAGATCTCAGGGCTGATACCCCGGGGCAGCGTAGGGCTGCCAAGCTATGGTCCGTCTGGCTGCTCCTCTCCAGAACAGCTCTGAATGGTCTGTTTTCTAAATCAGGCCTCATATTCCACTCCATGAGACAGCGCCAGATAGTGTCCAAGTCCAAGGTCACAATAGCATCCTCTGGTAGACTTGGGCAAAAACACGTTACACTCAAGGGCTTCCCAAGTGGCTCGTTGGTAAAGAATCTGCCTGCCAATGCAGGAGACGAGCACACACGGATGCTATGCTCGGGCTGCAACGTGGCTATGAGTTTACTTTCATTTTAATTTTAAAGAATTGGCCATTGGGAGATTTTACGTAAGATTCAGAATCTCTGTTTTTGGAAGATTGTCAGATCTGCTGCCCTAAACCTATATTTCTGCCTTGCAATGTGTGGGTTCGTGCTCAGCTGTTCAGTTGTGTCTGACTCTTTGCGACCGCATGGACTATAGCCCACCACGCTCCTCTGTCCATGGGGATTCTCCAGGCAAGAACATTGGAGTGGGTAACCATGCCTGCCTTCAGGGGATCTTCTCGACCTAGGGATCCAACCCATGTCTCCTGAGGCTCCTGCATTGGCAGGCAGATTCTTAACTTGCAAACATGTAGTCAGAGCTAAGTTGCCAGTGTCCCCCACCTTTTAAAAAAATATATTTATTTGGCTGCCTTGAGTCTTAATTGTGGCATGCAGAATCTTCACTGTGTCATGCGAGATCTTTCCTTATAGGCTCGGTCTTTGCCATGCGCACACTTAGTTGCTCCATGGAGTAAGGGATCTTAGTTTTGTCCCCTGCATTGCAAGGCAGATTCTAATCACTGGACCACCAGGGAAGTCCCCCATCAGTGTCTCCTTCAGACTGCTCCTGAGTCTCATTTTCCATAGTCCTCACCACTCCCTATCATCTTGGACCCAGCCTCCCTCAGTCATCACGTCTCCTGCCCAACCTCTGGAGGTATTTGATTTTGCTCTTGAGAGGCACGTGCTGCTTAAAGAAGTAGACTGTGAGTTAGAACATACAATCTTTTTTAAACATTTATTTTTAATTGCTTTACAATATTGTGTTGGCTTCTGCCATACATCAACATGGATCAGCCATAAGTGTACATATGTCTCCTCCCTCTGGAATCTCCCTCCTACCCTCCACCCCATCCCATCGCTCTAGGTTGTCACAGAGCACTGGCTTTGCATTTCATGTTTCGTACATCAAACTCCCACAGGCTATCTATTTTACATATGGTAATGCATATGTTTCCATGCTACTCTCTCCATACATCCCACCCTGTCCTTCCCCCACTGTGTCCACAAGCCTGCAGAACATGCAACCTTTGCTACACAGTGAGGTCAAGAGCCTTGGGCTTGGCAAAGACTTCATCTGTGACCACATGAGCTGCAGCTTCCATCCACCAATCCTCCAGTTCCTTTCAGCCACCTCCTCCTCACTCCAGAAGGAGGCTGGGTAAAGTTCACTTGCCCATTTCCCTGGACAGGTGTGGGTCAGCACAGTCAGCAAGGCCTGGCTTCAGGACCCTCCAGGGTCTCCCGTGTGGCCTGGTTATCAAGGGCTGCAGGAGGTGCTCCCAGCTTGGTAAATACTAAGTTAGATCTCTCCAACATACACTGGAGAAGTTACACATGTGGCAGTAGCCATCCAATGGGTTTTGTTCAATTGCCAAGTCATGTCTGACTCTTTGTGACCCCATGGACTGTAGCAAGCCAGGCACCCCTGTCCCTCATCATCTCCCGGAGTTTGCCCAAGTTCATGTACATTGAATTGGTGATGCCATCCAACCGTCCTATCCTCTATTGCCCACTTTTCCTTTTGCCTTCAGTCTTTCCCACCATGAGGGTATTTTCCAATGAGTCAGCTATTCACATAAGGTGGCTAAAGTATTGGAGCTTCAGCTTCAGCATCAATCCTTCCAATGAATATTCAAGGATGATTTCCTTTAGGATTGACTGATTTGATCTCTTTGCTGTCCAAGGGACTCTCAAGAGTCTTCTGCTGTACCACAGTTTGAAAACATCAATTCTTCGGCGCTCAGCCTTCTTTATGGTCCAGCTCTCACATCCGTACATGACTACTGGAAAGACCATATCCTTGGCTATACGGACCTTTGTCAGCAAAGCGATGTCTTTGCTTTTTAATACGCTGTCTAGGTTTGTCATAGTTTTCTTGCCAAGAAGCAATCATCTTCTAATTTCATGGCTGCGGTCACCATTCACAGTGATTTTAGAGGCCAAGAAGAGAAAATCTGTCACTGCTTCCACCTTTTACCCTTCTATTTTCAATGAAGTGATGGGATTGGATGAGAATTCATGATCTTAGTTTTTTTTTAATATTGAGCTTTAAGCTGGCTTTTTCACTCTCCTCTTTCATCCTCATGAAGAGGCTCTTCAGTTCCTCTTCACTTTCTGCCATTAAAGTGGTATCATGTGCATATCTGAGGCTGCTGATATTTGTCCCAGCGACCCGATGGGTAGCAGACACTTCACCACCTACAGAATTCCCTTGGTTCACTGCCACCTCGGCTTGTTCTCTGGGCATGTCTCTGAAGCCCTAGAAGAGATGGCATGGGTGGCCATTGGATGGGTGAGTGAAAAGGAGTGGGCTGGGTGGGACCCTGCAATGGCAGAGTCTTCACAGGTCAGTGCCCAAGAGCTTCAGTAAATACTTTGGACAAGAGGCCAAGGATATTCTCTAGGGCCAGGTAGGCAGTGACATATTAAGAGAATCTAGACTCAGGACTTCTCTGGTGGTCCAGTGGCTAAGACTCTGCACTCCCAATGCAGGGGACCCAGGTTCAATTCCTAGTCAGGGAACTAGATCCCACATGCTGCAACGACAACAACAAAAAGATCCTGCGTGCCACAACAAAGATCAAAGATCCCTCGTGCTGCCGCTAAGACCCAGAGCAGCCAAATACATACACTTAAAAATTAATAAAAAAGAGAATTGAGAGTCCTTAGTGTCATTACCTCTTTTCCTTCCTTTCCTGCAAAATTCCAGTTGCAAAAGCATCTCTCTCCTGTGCCCCTGGGGTAAAGAATGCCTCCCAACTGGGAGTCCATGAGATGAGATGGGATGTAGACATGGTTGTCTCAAACTGGGCTCTGCCGACTAGTGACCAGTGAGGGAGCCTGGGTGGGTCTCTGTGCTTCCTCACAAGAATGGGGTGGGTGACCCCCAACTCTCAGAGCTGCCCGCTTACACAGAGCAGGAACACAGGAGAGCATCTTTGCACAATTTACCGCCTCCCTCCTGGTGGGGAGCCATAGGTGCTGGAGGAGTCTGATACTCCGGACCATCTGGGGAGTGGGAGGAGCCTGGCTTCGAGGGAGCGCATTGCCGCACACTGTCCATCTTCTGGGTCCCCACGTCCATGCAGGGACCACCATTCAGCACCTGGTTGAATTTCACATCCCAGTCACGAAGGGGGTGGGAAATGAGAAGATAAGTCCAGACCATTAATTATTAATTACCTTTCTCTGTTTAGAATCCTTGTTCATTGCAGAACACAAAGCAATCTTCTCATACCCTACTAATGCCTTCTCTTCTCTGAGACCAGCAAGCCAGAGTCAAGTGAACAGATGAGGCCTGAGAATTTATGTGAAATTTATGTGAGACCCAAGCTCAGGATGGTGGGGGACACACTGGTGAATGATGTGTCAAAATCAATAGACCCTACAGCCATGTTTTTATTATTCTTTTTCTAAGTATTTCTTTTAAAAATATTTAATTATTCTTATTTTATTTTTATTTTTTGGCCACGCAGCATGTGGGATCTGAGTTCCCTGACCAGGGATTGAACCTGCTGTGCAAAGTCTGTGAGTCATGTCCAGCTCTTTGTGACCCCAAGGACTATAACCCGCCAGGCTCCTCTGTACATGGGGATTCTCCAGGCAAGAATACTGAAATGGGTTCCTATTTCCTACTCCAGGGGATCTTCCCAACCCAGGGATCCGAACTCAGGTCTCTTGCCTTACAGGTGGATTCTTTACCAACTGAGCCACCAGGGAAGCCCATTAAACCTGCAGCCCCCTGCAATGGGAGTGTGGAGTCCCAACCACTGAACCACCAGGAAAGTTCCTCCTCTTTTTAGTCCCAATAAACTGAACCACAGGGAGGGGCAGCCTGACAAAAAGAGGGTTGACTACAAGAGGCTGGGCTTGTAGCTGTTTGCTCCCCAGGTAAGACGTGGGGCAGAGCCAAACCTGCCTCTCCGAGCAGGACATGCAGGATCTTAAGGGATCTCTAATTCAGAAAAAAATAAGGATCATGAGGGCTTCCCAGGTGGTGCTAGTGGTAAAGAACCCACCTGTCAGTGCAGGAGACACAAGATACTCAGGTTCAACCCCTGGGTTGGGAGAAACCCCTGGAGGAGAGCATGGCAACCCACTCTAGTATTCTTGCCTGGAGAATCCCATGGACAGAGGAGCCTGGTGGGCTACAGTCCATGGGGTTGCAAAAAGTCAGACATGATTGAGTACGCATGCACACACACAAAGATTGATGTGGGAGCAATAGATTGAAAGAGGACTTTGGTGATAAAGAAGTAACGGTCAAAGACACAGTCATCTAAGACCTAGAAACACAGATTTCTTTCCAGACACAGCCTCTACTGTTTGTCCTTCTGTGATTTTTCCAGGGCTGGGGCAGAGGATATTGAGGCCATGTCAGCTTGGACAGCAAAGCTTTGGCTACAGGCAGTGCTGACAATCGGCTGTGTCATGACTTTAGTGGAAAGCAGGAAATCATAAGATGCCTCGAGTGATGTCCATTGTGGGAGTGAACGTGTCTCTCTGGGTCTAGAAGGAAAGAGAGGACGTTTGTGCTTCTGTCCAGACAGAATGAGCTGGGGCTTGGTGGGGTCCATGGTTTAAATCATGGCTCAGGTGGTAAAAATTCTGCCTACAGTGAAGGAGTCACAGGAGACATGAGTTCAATATATGGATCTGGAAGTTCCCGTGGAGGAGGACATGGCAACCTGCAACATTTTCTAAGGAGCATTCTCAGAAATCAGAGTAACTGCTGAACAAGAAGACAGGTTTTAGGAGAACCAGAATCCACTGAGCATGTAGATCGATTAATGATAATGTCCTTGCTCGCTTGGAGATGTGGCCACCGGGGAGAGGCAGGATTTTCGAAGCTGGGCTTGCTAAAAGTGCCCACATTTCTCCATTCTTTTATAGACACTGAGATGGATATTTTAATGTTTTAACTGGGTCCCAGGGATGGGAGACACATGCTTTGATCATCAGCAAACAATTCTGCCTTGTGGTTGATACAGATGGAGTCCAGGTCTCGTCCAGGGAGTTGAGTCTAGAATGTCCATGTGGCCAGTCCACTGGTCCACTGGATAGGAGCACCTCTCCTGAGCATTAGTTAATAAGACAGGGGAGGGCTTCCCTGGTGGTCAAGTGGTTAAGACTCAGCCTCCCAATGCAGGAGACACACGTTCAATTCCTGGTCCAGGAAGATCCCACAGGCCTTAGAGCAACTAAGCCCACCTGCCTAGAGTCTGTGTTCCACAACCAGAGAAACCACTCCAATAAGAAGCCTGTGTACCGCAACAAAGAGTAACCCCCACTCTCTGCAATTGGAGAAAGCCCCCACGCAGCAACAAAGACCCAGAACAGCCAAAAATAAATAAATCTTGAAAAATTATATCAAATCTATTTTTAAAAACAATACAAGGAGCAGACTATTTCCAACAGGAGGGCCATCTTGGAAAGAATATTTTTATTTTTTTGGCCATGCTGTGAGGCATGCAGGATCTTAGTTCCCCAACCAGGGATCAAACCCACACCCCTGCACTGGAAGTGTGGATTCTTAACCACTGGATCACCAGGGAATTCCCAGGAGGGCTGTCTTGGAAGCTGAGCAACTGTTGTATTGATGGAGGTCTGGATTCAGGTCCACTCATGCCCTCCTGGGGCTTGGTACAGAGGCTGTTCCTCTGCATGGGGCCTCACTGCTGTGCCAGCCTGGACCACACCCTCTCAAACGGGTCAAGTTCAAACATCATTCCCTCAGATGTTGTTATGAACTTAACTGTGTCCCCTGCTCGCCTCAGTTCATAGGTTCAAGACCTTAACTCCCAGAACTTCAGAATGAGACTGTATTTGGGGATGCGGGCCTTTCAAGAGGTAACAATGTAAGAGGAAGCCATATGGGTGGACCCTAATTCAATATGACTGGGGTCTTTACAGGGCATCCCAGGTGGCTCAGTGCTTAAGAATCTGCCTCAGTGTAGGAGACGAGGGTTCGATCCCTGAGTCAGGAAGATCCCTTGAAGTGGGAAATGGCAACCCACTCCAGTATTCTCTTCTGGGAAATCCCACAGAGAGAGGAGCCTGGCGGGCTACAGTGTATGGGGCTGCAAAGAGTCGGACACAACTAAGCGTGCACACACACAAACACACACAAAAGGGGTCCTTATAAGAAGAGGAGATTAGGACACAGACACAGAGGGAAGATGAAATGAAGACCCGGGGAGAAGGCAGCTGTCTTCAAGCCAACAAGAGAAGCCTCAGAAGAAACCAGCCCTGTTGACACCTGGATCCCAGGCTTCTCACATCCAGCCTTGAGAGAAAATAAGTTCTTGTTGTTTAAACCCCACCCCCAGCCTGTGGTATTTTATCATGACACCCTAGGAAATTAACACAGGTGTCCTGGTTGCACAAGAACCAACTGATTCAATGCAGGCAGCCCAAGGTGGGCACAGGTGACCTCCCCAAGGCCCACCGCCAACACTGTATCGGTAGGATTGATAGGCTGCCCCCTAGAGCTGGGACTTCCGTCTTAGCAAGTCTGGGGACAGGTTGAGCTGCGAAGGGATAGATTTTTGTCACTGTTCCCAGGGCGTATAGGAGGAGCCTAAGGAACAGTGAGGGGACTGTCATCTTATTTTGTGTATGTGTGATCAGTCACATCCAAATCACGAGACCCTATGGACTATAGCCTACTGGCTCCTCTGTCCACGGGATTCTCCAGGCAAGAATACTGGACTGGGTAGCCATCCCTCCTCCAGGGGTCTTCCCAACCCAGTGATCGAACCCTGTGTCTCTTATATCTCCTGCACTGGCAGGCAGATTCTTTACCACTGCGCCACCTGGGAAGCCCCGTCATCTTACTGCTGTGTCTTAAAACTCCTCAGGGTCTTTTACTTGTCTACAGTGCCCAATGAAATACCATTTTATGAGCCAACTCCAGGCAGTTGTTGAGGATTCTGAGGCCTCATTCTGGTTGTGTGGGAAAGGATGTCATGATTGATCAGCAATGTCTGCTCCGGGCAAGCAGAGGAGGCATGACAGAGTGTCCAATCTATCTGCAGCTTCTAGAACATAAGGATCTCAACCTGAGCCAAGGAAAAGTCAGTGTAGCCAAAGAGAGCTGGCTGTGATGATGAAGATCATGCACTTCCAGAACACCTGTTGGCTGTCAATGCCAACCGTTGGATGACAAATAGATGTCACCTCTGGCCAACCTGTTATGGCCACCTGAGCATGAAAATTCATGTCCACGTTCATGTTCGTGGAAAGAGCATAATATTTCAAGCCCCATGTCTGCCACGGATGTGGACTGAAGGAGTGACTGCTTCTTGGATCTTGCTCAGTCTGCAAGGAGAACCTCAGGGTTTCTTTGTGTCACGCTGTCCCAAGGTTGAGGACGAAATGCTGTTCTGGAGTCTGCGGGGTTCTATGAGCCAAGGCATTAGGAGTGAGATCTTTTAGAGGAAGGGTCCAAACCCTTCTGGAGCCTGGCTTCCCTCCCTGGGGCATGCACACCACAGAGGATGCAAGAATGTGGCCCAGAACAGAAGGTTACCTCTTCCCAGAGTGGTGTTGGTGGTGGGCTGTCTTGCTTTATAGTAACACAGAGTTGCATTATGTAGTAGGATAAAATACTTAAAAACTTTAAGTATTTAACTAGGTACTTTAAACTAGGTACTTCCCTGGTGGTCCAGTGGTTATGATTCCACCTTTCAGTGTAGGGGACATGGGTTCAATCCCAGGTCAGGGAACTAGGATCTCACACGCTGGGTGCCAGTGACACCTGCAAGCCACACTACAGAGCCAACTAAGACCCGACACACCCAAAAATAAATATTTTAAAGAAAGCTTTAATAAAAAATACTTCAGGCATAAAAAATACCAAAAGAATCTCAAAATACTTAAAAATTCCCAGAACGGAGTATAAATTACTTGGTAGCGGTGGTTTAGTTGCTCAGTCATGTCCAACTCTTTGCAACCCCAGGGACAGTAGCTCACCAGGCTCCTCTGTCCAGGGGATGTCCCAGGCAAGAATACATACTGAACATGAAATGTGTGCCTTGAGGCCAGTTGTTTACTGAG
>NW_011494753.1:1061339-1065914 GCF_000754665.1 Bison bison bison
TTACTGAGACATAGGGGCACATTCCCTCTTCTGTCCCTGGGCCAGCAGGCAGGCAGGACATGACTAGAGGGGGCAGGCTGCAGGCACACGAAGGATGCTTGTTTGGCTGGGAGCCCCTGCTATGCTACAGGAGGGGCCTCTTAGATGGCTGGGGCAGGCTGGGGATGCTGGGATCAGGGATCCCACCCTAACCTCTTCCCAGCTAGAATGCTGTCCCTCTATGTTCCTGTTGAAATAAGTTTTCCGAGGGGGCTCCATATGGAGGACTTGAAGCATCATCATTCCTGGAGGGATCACCTTCAGGAATGGCCAGCATGGGGCATGTGTTCAAGAACACACAGAGGAGAGACTTCCCTGGTGGTCGAGTGGTTAGGACTTTGTGCTTCCACTGCAGGGGGTGTGGGTTCCATTCCTGGTTGGGGAACTTAGATCCCACATGCTGTACAGTGAGGCCAAAAAAAAAGAAAAAAAAATTTTTTTTAAAGAGAACACACAGAGGAAATCCATGGAGCACTGAAGTCCTTGGTGAAGCTAGAAGCAGACTCTAGAAGGGGAGGTCCACAAGGACTTCCTTTGTAAACACCTACTATGTGTTAGAGAAGCTTCCCTGATGGCTCAGTGGTAAAAGAACTTCCCTGCAATGCAGCAGATGCATAGCTTCCCAGCTGGTACAGTAGTTAAGAATCTGCCTGCCAATGCAGGAGATGAAAGAGACGCAGGTTCGATCCCTGGGTTGAGAAGATCCCCTGGAGGAGGAAATGACAATGCACTCCAGTATTCTTGCCTGGAACATTCCATGGACAGAGGAGCCTCGTGGGCTATAGTCCATGGGCTTGCCAGAGCCAAGAGTCGGACATGAATGAGTGACTGAGCACGCACTATGTATTAGGCTCTTTCATATATATCACCAAATATGATTTCCACAACAACCCAGCAAAGAAGGCGATAGCTTCCTAAGTTTGAAACAGGGAAAGAGTCTCAGAAACAGTTAGATGATTCCCTGGAGTAATAATTGACTGTAGTAGAAACCGGTTACAGAGGGACCACTTCCCAGGCTGAAACATGAATGACCTCATTTAACTACATCGTCACAATGTGGAACCGGTCACCAGAGTTAAGTGCAACTATATATATATATAAAGATATATATATATATACACACATATAGTGTGTGTGTGTGTGTGAGTGCTGACTCTACATCAGGAGTGATTTCCTTTTAGCAACTTCATAGGATAGGTGAGAAGAATATAGGTTTCAAAATCAAATGATCTCTGTTTGGAAGACCAGCTCTCCTACCCTGAATTAACCTTGAGTAATTCAAGTTGCTTTTCTGATCGTAAATTTCCTCATCAGGAAAATGGGGATGGTAATCCTTACTCTGGGAATTAAATGACAGCATGTAGAAAATGCTTAGCATACAATAAGTGCCCAACAAATGGAACGACTTTCAAGTATGGCTTCTCCTGGGATTTTATGAATGTGAGAACAAAAGCTCAAAAAGGCATCTGGATGAAATTAAGGTCATCTGACCAGAGGCAGAGCAGGAACTAAATGCTGATCTATCAGACACAGACCTCGGGGCTCCTTCTCCCGTGTGGACACAGGATAATTGATTTTCACAGGACTGCTCCCCAGTCATCAAGAACCATCAAGCTTTTTGATCGTAAGAAGCACAGAACACACTTGAGGAATATTTCCTTCCAAAACAAGTCAAATAGTTGAAAACGTTGCCATGTTTGATGTTTTAATGCGAACTTCAGTTATCTAAAAAATTCACTGACATGGACCAATTCCAGAGCCTCTGATGCCAAAATTCAGAACCTTTCCGGTCTTTCTCCACATCAGGACTTATTATAGCATTAGCCTCAGAGTCTTGGAACCTTGCCAATTTTATAAACACTGTTCTCTCTATTGTGGCTGGACAGGATAATTTAGGGACATTTTCCTTGATACCATTTCATTTTCCACTTACATCGTAGAAATACTGTCGAATCTAAATGACACTACACAAACCACCTTAGACTGCAGCTTTTGAGTCTGTGCTGTGATGGTGTGGCCTGGTAGTGTAAATATTTGTTGGAGAAAGATTAACAAGCAGGGCATTATATTCAGAATGGCTGCCTTTTTCATTAACCCTGTAAGAAAATACACCGGAGTGATAGCTAGTCCTCTAAATCACAACTTTCAAGCAGTTAATAGAACATTTATTTTCAGGCTAATTCAGGTTCGTACTGCTTTTAAAACCCTTTCTTTTACCATAACCTTGTCTATCTAAAATGTACATCTTAATGATCTAATGGCTGAAAATTTGCAGTAAATTTCCAAACATATTTGGGTGCAGAGATACATTATACTTCAGGCATTTGTTACTTGAATGGCGTTCAGAAATATTAAACACAACTGGAAAAAAAAAGTGGGAAATTAATCACTTGGAATAAGAATATATTAAAGATTATACAGCATCAACTGACAGCTTACTCACAATATCTCTTTCGGATAAATGTGAAGTCATAGCTTCTAGAATAGATTTCCAGGGTAAGTTTGCACTTGACAATTTTCCTTCTTCTCGTGTGTCCTCAAAGCTACTACATGTCTTAGGTTGAGCCATCCCTGAAAATGTAGCTGTAATCCAAATTCAGTTTGTAAATCACATCAAAGGCCTTGGATGTTGGACTTTCTGATGTCCTAAATCCACTGTGCAGCTTTGCAGAGACCACAGATCAGGTCATTACAGTTCATCTCAAGTGGTGGATTAAGGAGAAGGAGGGAAAGGACAGGAGACTCAAGGCATCGAACCCCTAATTGACTGGATCCACACTTCATGGAAAGGAGTAAGATTGCATCCTAGACAATGATTTTCTGACTGGATTCTGGGGAGGCTCAGCTAAACCCCCATGGTGATGAAGAAGACGCTGCAAGTTAATGCAGAAGTGGACTAACATGAAAACAGACTGGAGACCCTGCCTGGGACTTCATTTCTGGATCCAAAGCCACACGATGACCTTACTGAGCATCTAGTGAGAAGGTGGATCACCTTGGTCTTTCCTGACAGGTTTTCCTTTCCAGAACGTTCCTTTTGGGCCAAGAGACGATTATAAAATTCAGTTCCCTAATGCGTTCTGCCTCCCACCCCCTCAAATCACCCAGACACATTCTCCACTTTTACAGTGACGTGGGGAAAAAAAAATCTGAAACTCTGTATGAGGCTGCAGATGAGGACAAAATCAGAGGGAGCCTTGACATTTTAGACAGGCTGCCGCCAACAGAACTTTCCCCAGAAAGTTACATCTAATATGACCTTCATCAGCTACACTGAGAAGGATCTGTTCCAGGTTACTGTCAGCCACAAGAAGGGACTGAATTTTAAGCAATGAACTTAAGGAGAACAAATTTCCAACTTTGATTCAGTTTCAACTCAGACTCCCTAAACCCCTCCTTGGAGAAGAGCCGAGGACCCCGAAGGGAGAGGGTACAGCTCGAGGGAGTGACGGTGCTTGGAACACAGCCCAGCGCTCTTCCAGGCTTTACAGACCCGAGCCCCGCAGCCGAACACGGACTGCTGCAACGCAGAGCCGGCGCGGCTCCCACCCCGGCCGCCCCAAGCTGCTGCTACCTGCCGGCGCCGTCCGGCCTCCCCTGTCCATCCAGGCGCACTCAGGGCGCCGTGCCACCGGAAGGGGTCCCGGCCCCGGGTGGCCCTGCGGGTCTCCTCGAGGCGGCGGATCTCCTCCAGCAGATCCTCTGCGCGCGGCCGGCCGGCTGGCTCCGTGGCCGGGGACCACCCCTCTTCCCCACCGTGCCCCACGCGACGCCCCGGTCCCCCGACCGCGCTGCGCTCCGGCCCCGCAGGGACCCGGGATGCGCCCGCAGTGCTTACCTGGCGAGGCAGTCCGGTGCGCTCGCTGCGGCGCGTGCTGGTCGGTGGCGCGGGGGGCGCTGCCCAGGCCGGGCTGGGCGGGCTGCGGCTGAGTCAGCGCCCCGGCGGCGCGGGCGAGACCCGGCCAGCCGCCGAGAGGGGGCTCTGAGCGGAGCGGCGGCCGTCCTGGCATTTTAAAGGCGAGGCAGCTGGATGCTGTTCAAGCGGAAACGCAGGAAGAAACTTCAGCCCCTGGGGCAGAGTAGAGCGTGGGCCGCGCGGAGGGGGCCCGGGAGCCCCTTGCCGGCGCACACACCAGCCTAGGCTTTTCTGATACGCTCTTCACAAGCTCTCCCTTCAGATTTTTCCTTTATGGGAAAGCGAACACCTCTCTCAGGGCATCCTCCTTCCTGCATTATGCTTTTTAGTGAGACCAACGTTTGCATCAAAGTTAGGAGCAAGACCAGGAGGCCAGCTGGAAAGTCTGGTGAATGCAATTAGACAAGAAAAGGAAAAGGGGGTTAAAACATTGAAGTTGTGCATTTGTAAACAAGCCAGAAATGGGAGGGGGAGCCTTTTAAATACTGGGAGGTAGGAGAAAAACAGTGACTATATGCAGTAGAAGTGATTGTCTAACTGAAAAATCTGAACTGAAGACTGAATGAAATAGACGCCTTTTCCAAGGAACTGGCCGATTACAAAGTAAAGATACCAAATTA
>NW_011494753.1:1066186-1066527 GCF_000754665.1 Bison bison bison
AAAAAGCTAGGAGTATAAATTTACCAGGCAATATCTCCTACTTGGTCAATTTATATTCTTAACTTTTTATGGTTTTGCTAGTAGTAAGAATGGGATTTTTTCCCCACTGACATTTCTAACTGGTTAGTATTGATAAATGCACAAGAATATCTTTTGCTTGGGCTTTCCAGGTGGTGCAGTGGTAAAGAATCTGCCGGCTAATACAGGAAATATTAATGCAGGGTTCGATCCCTGGGTAGGGGAGAAGGAGGACATTGCAACCCACTCCAGTATTCTTGCCTGAAAAATCCCATGGACAGAGAGCCTGGCGGGCTACAGTGCATGGGGTCGAAAAGAGTTGG
>NW_011494753.1:1066637-1117356 GCF_000754665.1 Bison bison bison
GGTCGCCTGTGGAAGTTTAAAGACAGAACAGTCAACAAAATGGTGATAAGAAAGAAAGTAAGAGAAACTAGGCTTGTTGGATGTTGAAATGAAAGAATGCATAAGTAAATAAATATGTGTATAAGTAAATAAATAAAATGCTGCATTGACTGAAGCCTTACCACTTAAGGAAGTGCTTTACATGTATTAATGCAATTTGATGCTCACAACATACCTGTGATGCAGATACTAATATTGCGGCCACTTCAAGATAAGAAAATGCAGGCTCTGTAGGATAAACAGAATCACACAGCTAGAAGTGCGGGATTATGGATGTGAGGCAGACACCCTGCTTCCATAACCTATGCATCTGTGTTTAAGCCTCTGTCACACTACACTGCCTTTATCACAAAGCAACCGTAATTAAAACAGCATGTTACTGCCCTAGAGATGACTGTTCAGTAGAGCAGGTCGAAGAGCCTAAATTTAGTACACAGGAAACTGTGGTGTTAAAAGGTGGCGCTTCAAGTTGCTAGAATAGAGACATTTTTCCAAAAATGATATTGGATTAGTGGAAGCCGATTTTCTACCTAGTTCCCTAGCCCCAAATAAATTCCAAATCCATCAAATACGAAGTGTGAAAAAATGAAGCCAAAAAATAATTAGATGACTATACAGGTGAATATTTGTCGTAAACCTGGGATTGTGAAGTTCTTTCTAAATATATCATGAAAACATAAAAGACTGATAGGTGTGATTTAAAAATCCAAATGTCTTTGTTAAAAAATGCACCATAAAATGAGTTAAAAAGCAAATAACAGAATTCCCTGGTGATCCAGTGATTAAGACTCCATGCTTCAGGAGCCACAGGTTTGATTCCTGGTTGGGGAACAAAATCCCACATGCCACATGGCATGGCCAAATTAAAATAATAATAATAATAATAATAATATCATTAAAAATAATAAATAATAAAAATGTAAACCATTTAGCAGGGTGTCACTGAGTGGGTTCAGTCCTCTAATTAACCTTTCAAAAATGATATTTGCCCAGCTGCCCCTACTCACCATCTACTGGGAGCAAATCAGTGGCATTCCTCGTAAAAGGATGTCAAGTTTCTGCTGAGTTTTTAATTCAGAGGTCGTCATCAACAAAATTAGTTAAGTGTCACTCACTTGCACCTGATTAGAAGTTCACCAAGCTGTATGTCATTCTAAACTTGAAAAATTACTAAGCAAAAGAATATAGAGAAAGCTAGATAGTCTAGTCATTATAAGCCAATATTGAATAATATGGAAAATGCTTTTAGTTTAATATTAAATGATAAAATGCAGCATATAAGCTATATATCTTACAATCTTAATTTTAGTTTTATTAAAATATACAGAATGTGCTTACGCAGACAATTCATAGAAAAAATACTGGAAGAAACCAAAGCACTTGTCTCTCACAGGTCATTTTTATTCTGACAATTTTGCCTGAAGTTCCATGTTTTCTAGAATGGATAAGTGGTGCCTCCTGACAACCTCTTCCAGTGCTAGTGTTATTCTGACCTCTAGTAGCCTCTGGTTCTCACTTTCTGACACAGGAACTGCTAATCTGTAGTGTAATCATAGTTTCCAAAAGCCTGAGGATGGATCTGCTGTCAGGCTGACTGACCATTGTCGATCTAAGTCCTAACAGTTTGTGTTTTCCCCACAGCCCCAGTTTTGTATTATCTTTAGTAATCAAGAGAATAACATCAGGGACATCACTTGGTGGCTCTTTGAGTGCTGGAGTTGGCTTGCACAGAAGCCTGCCTTCTTTGGAAAGACTACAAGTAGGATTACCTCCTAGTGG
Source organism: Bison bison bison (assembly GCF_000754665.1). NCBI lineage: Eukaryota > Metazoa > Chordata > Mammalia > Artiodactyla > Bovidae > Bison > Bison bison. Next base: position 1,068,456 of record NW_011494753.1, read on the forward strand.
CTCAGATGGGAAAGCATCTGCCTACAATGCAGGAGACCCAGGTTTGATCCCTGGGTGCAGAAGATCCCCTGGAGAAGAAAATGGCAACCCACTCCAGCATTCTTGCTTGGAGAATCCCCATGGACAGAGGAACCTGACGGGCTATAGTCCATGGGGTCACAAAGAGTCAGACATGACTGATCAACTAAAACTTTCACAAGTAGGGTGACACCAACCATCTCCTGCAGACTCTGCTCTTCCCTGCTTGGAGATGTCATCATTGGCATCAGCTTGTCCCCCCCGTCCCCAGTGATGCCACTGAAAGCCCAGAGTCTGTTCCTTGGGTGCCTAGTAATTCACAGGTATCAATGCATTGTCTGCAGCAGGTGACAAGCACTATGGCCTCATCAGGAAGCAGGCATGTAGCATCCTGGCTCCCAGTTCCTGCCAGTGGCCCAGGGATCCTTTAACTTCAGTGGTGGGATTCGCAAGCAGACAGTTGGAAAATATTTCCAAAGTCTCTGGCTCTAACCCAGCGTGGGATGGATTATGGCTGAACGCAGTAGGTTTTCCATCTGAGCAGATGCTCAGCAAGGCAGGGAGGGAAGTGGTATCCTAGGTGCTAGTACAAGCCTGCACTAGCTTGCAAGAGCCAATTTTAAATTTTTGGAAAATTTCAAGGCAGTGTGTAAGTCATCGGTGGCTTGAAATCACCCGTAACATTGTTAGCAGTCTTCCCTGGTGGCTCAGTGGTAAAGAATCTGCCTGCCAATGCAGAAGATGCATATCTGATCCCTGGGTTGGGAAGATCCCCTGGGGGAGAAAAAGGCTTGGGGCTGGGGAGTGTTGTACTGGTTGGTCTCCAAGGCTCCTTCTCTACCCAAGGTTCCTTAATGCCCCGGGCCAGGGCAAGGCAGCCTGCCATCTGTGGCTGGCTGCTTGGTGGTTTCAGTAGACTTGTGGTCTTCTCTTGAGTCCCGCAGAGGGAGCATAGCCAGAGAAACCAGCTTTGCTGTTGGTGAGGAGGTTCAGAAAACAGACTCCTCTCTGCCTTCAATCCTCAAGTTATTTTCCATTATGTTTTCTTACTCTCCACTTACTAGTTCTGGTTTTATCTACAGAATACATTCAGAATTTGACCACCCCTCCAAGCAGCGGTCTGAGCTACCCTCCATAAAAACCTACCACTGCTGGGACTTCCCTGGTGGTCCTGTGGTTAAGAGTCCACCTTCCAATACTGGGGACACGGGTTCAATCCCCAGTGGGGGAACTAAGGTCCTGCATTCTGTGGGGCAACTACTGAACCTTTAGTAGAGAGAGAAGCCCTCAGCGCAAGGAAAGATCCCACATGCCCCAACTAAGACTCAATGCAGCCAAAAGTAAATAAATATTTTAAAGATAAATAAAACAAAAGGTCTCTTTAAAACAAAGGAACAGGGACTTAGCTGGTGGTCCAGTGGTTAAGACTGTGTTCCCAATGCAGGGGGCCTGGATTCAACCCTGATCAGGGAACTAGATCCCACAGGCTGCAACTAAGACCCAGTGCTGCCAAAAAAACCCCAAAACAAAACAAAAAACGAACAGATGAAAAACCTACCACTGCTTTGCAAAAATCTCCATGGATTTTCCATTTCACTCAGCATACCAGTCAAAGTCTTTTGATGTAGGAGATCCTTCTGGTCCTTCTCTACCCTAACCTCCAGCCCCTTCCTGGCTCCTGCTTCTTCAGCGTGAGAGTCAATAAGCTCTTCTGCATCCTCAGATCCTTCCTGCCCCACGGGCCTCTGCACTTCCAGCTTTCTCTACTAGGACATTTTTTTCTTCAGAGATCATCAAGAATAACTCCTTCCTTCTTTCCTTTGCTCAAAGGTAAGATAACTCCTGTGACCATTGTATGCAAAATAGGAACTGGGAGCTTTCTACTGTCTCCCTTACCTTGCTCTGTTTATTTGTAGCGTTTATCCCTGATGTGCTTGCTCAGCCACATCTGACTCTTTCCCACCCCATGGACTATAGCCCCCAGGCTCCTCTGTCTGTGAGATTCCCCAGGTAAGAATACTGGAGTGGGTTACCATTGCCTGTTCCAGGGGATCTTCCCTACTCAGGGATTGAACCCCGGTTTCCTGCATTGGCAGGCAGATTCTTTACCACTAGCACCACCAGAGAAGCCCTGCTGTCCTTACTTGTATATTTGTTTGTGGTCTGTCTCTTCACTTGAGAGCATGTTCACATGGGCAGGACACTGTTTTCTTAGGTTCTGTGTCTTTAGCAATGGGCCTGAGTTGAGGACATGTATGGTCAGGTGGGGTGCCTGGTGTGGAGGTGAGCCTGTTGCCTTGGTGAGGATGAGGGAGCCCCGGGCTCCCATGCTGGGTGTTAGGCACTGGCGGAGGGTCTGCCTGTGAAAGCTCAGCTGTGAGCTTCTCCGGGTCTGGCCATGTCGCCACCCAAAGGAAGCCTGCTTGCCTCATAGACCTGAGAAGAGGAGACCTAAAGACCCCCAGGAAGACCAGAGGGGTCACTTCAGGAGGAGCTTGGAAGGGGCTCCCGGGCAGGATTCTGCACATGACCTGGAACCAGCCTTTTGCTCTCTCTGGTCGCCTTTTCTCCACTGGACTAGAACACCCTGAGCTTCAGCTCTTACGTTCCATTCCTGGATGGGCAGAGGAAGCGGCTTTTGAGGGAAAGATTTGGAAAATCTGCAGCTGCTGGCTGTTGTTTGAATCGCGGTAGTTTTTCTGTCTGTGTTCTGGGCTCTGCTGCTGCTGCTGAGGCTTGCCTGTGGGGTCAGCTCCCCCGCCCTCTTTCCGAACCCTGAGCTTCAGGGCCAGGACCTTCAGGCTGATTCATGCCCTCAATGAGCTGGAAGGGCAGTGGGCAGCAGGTTCTGGTGCCAGCCCGTCCTTCCTCTTTGCATTTTGCGGAGGTCTGATGGATGACCCAATCTTTAACAAAGAGGCTCCAGGGAAGGAGATGGTGGTCCTGTCAGCCAGACCAGCTCAAGGCACGCAGGGCCCTTTTTCCTACGAAATCTGTGCAGGCAGGGTGGAGGAGGCAGGAAATGAGAGCTGGTTGGCAGATGACGAAATGGAGAGTATAGGGAGGTTAAGTACATGGTCCAAAGTACTGAGACTTCAGTCTCAACTCCCAGAACTAGGGCATCTCTCTTGAGTCTTCATCTGAGGCACTTTCTGCCACATCCAACCGCCTGGCCTGCCAGTGTCACGTTCCTCCTCTTGAAGTCGACATTGCAAATGTGTGGTCACGTGGCACCAGACCTCCCGGTCTACCACCTCCCTAGGTTCTGCCAAGTCAAGAACTCAGGGTGTTTAGCTTGAAGGGGAAGACTCAAGGGTGTTGATGCTCAGCATCACTCAGGGCCTGAAATGCAGAGAAGGGAGAAAAGTTCGGAGGAAGTGCAGGAGGGAGGTATCAGGCCAGCCCATGGCACTGTTCCTTGTTCCCAAAGTCTCCCAAAGAGGGACATGCTGCTCTTCTATAGTCTGACTTCTTCATTCTTCTTTGCTTTGGATTGGAGGAAAGTCACAGAAAGAGGCCGACATTGCAATAGATGTGTGTCTTGGCTGAGCAATGAGATCCCTAGTAGTAGCAATTTAGTTGCTGTGTAGTGTCCAACTCTTCGGGACCCCATGGACTGTAGTCCGCCAGTCTCCTCTGTCCATGGGATTTCCCAGGCAAGAATACTGCAGTGGGTTTCTATTTCCTCCTCTAGGGGATCTTCCTGACCCAGGGATTGAACCCAGGTCTCCTGCATTAGGCGGATTCTTTACTGTCCAACCCACCAGGGAAGCCCCAATGAGACCGTTAAGGATGAACAACTGCTGCCTGCTTTCCCTGTGAAAGGCAGGGAGAAACCAAGGAGATGCTGCAGGCTTCTCTTCCTCTGGAACTTAGCGAGGCTCTAAAGGATAAGAAGACCTTTGTAGCCAACTTGAAATTTTAGGGAGCCCCAACTTTTCTCTGTGGTTATCTTCTTGGTGAGGCAGAGAAAAAATAAATCTTAAAAAAGAAATAGGCGCATAGTAGAGAACAAACATATGGATACCCAAAGGGGAAAGGGGGCTGGGAGGAATTGGGAGATTGGGATTGACATATATACACTTCTATGTATAAAATAGATAACCACTGTATAGTAGTGTTATTGTCACTCTGCTCATTTAACTTCTATGCAGAGTACATCATGAAAAACGCTGGGCTGGGTGAAGCACAAGCTGGAATCAAGATTGCTGGGAGAAATATCAATAACCTCAGATATGCAGATGACACCACCCTTATGGCAGAAAATGAAGAACTAAAGAGCCTCTTGATGAAAGTGAAAAAGAGAGTGAAAAAGTTGGCTTAAAGCTCAACATTCAGAAAACGAAGATCATGGCATCTGGTCCCATCACTTCATGGGAAATAGATGGGGAAACAGTGTCAGACTTTATTTTTGGGGGGTCCAAAATCACTGCAGATGGTGATTGCTGCCATGAAATTAGAAGATGCTGACTCCTTGGAAGGAAAGTTATGACCAACCTAGACAGTATATTAAAAAGCAGAGACATTACTGTGCCAACAAAGGTCCGTCTAGTCAAGGCTATGGTTTTTCCAGTGGTCATATATGGATGTGAAAGTTGGACTATAAAGAAAGCTGAGTGCTGAAGAATTGATGCTTTTGAACTGTGATGTTGGAGAAGACTCTTGAGAGTCCCTTGGACTGCAAGGAGATCCAACCAGTCCATCCTAAAGGAGGTCAGTCCTGAGTGTTCATTGGAAGGACTGATGCTGAAGCTGAAACTCCAATCCTTTGGCCACCTGATGAGAAGAACTGACTCATTTGAGAAGACCCTGATGCTGGGGAAGATTGAGGGCAGGAGGAGAAGGAGACGACAGAGGATGAGATAGTTGGATGACATCACCGACTCAATGGACATGAGTTTGGGTAAACTTTGGGAGTTGGTGATGCACAGGGAGGCCCCGTGTGCTGCAGTCCATAAGTCGCAAAGAGTCAGCCACGACTGAGCGACTGAACTGAACTGTATAGCACAGGGAACTCTACTCAGTGTTCTGTGATGACCTAAATGCGAAGGAAATCTAAAAACGAGCGGATATATGTATACATATAGCTGGACTTCTCTGGTAGCTCAGACGGTAAATCTGCCTACAATTCAGGAGACCTGGGTTCAATCCCTGGGTCGGGAAGATCTCCTGGAGAAGGGAATGGCAACCCACTCCAGTACTTTTGCCTGGAAAATTCCATGGACAGAGGAGCCTTGTGGGCTACAGTCCATGGGGTTGCAAAGAGTTGGAAGTGACTGAGCTACTTCACTTTCACTTTCTTTCATAGCTGAGTCACCTTGCTGTACAGCAGAAACTAAGACAACATTGTAAAGCAACTATTCGCCAATAAAAGGTAATTAGAAAAAAAGAAAAGCCTGGACTCCAAATGGTTACAGCCACAATGTGGTAGAACTTTTATCAGTCAGGCTCCTTGAAGGTCTATGTGGAGCAGAGCTCCCTGCTGACCCCTACTGGTCATGGACAACTTCAGCAAGAAAAAGATTTCGTAGCATTCAACAACTGACATTTGTTAGTTACATTTTGCACAGCATAACCCAGCCCATACAATGTCCAAATATGAGTCTTCTGCATTGGCAGGCAGACTGTTTACCGCTGAGCTACCAGAAAAGCCCATGTATGCATATGTGTGTGTATGTGTATATGTAACTATATGTGTCTGTGTGTGTATATGTGTGTATGTATGTGTGTTGAGAGCTGGTACTGAGGTGTGTTCCTGCCCCCAAGAAGATTAGGACGAAGTTGGTGCTGCAAAGCCCTGTCTACTGTGAACCCTCTTTCCCATCCTTGCTGAAGCCTGGCGCTACTCCTCCTCTGAGAACGTGGCGTCCTCATCCCATTCAAGTCCTCTTGAAGTGGGACTGAGCCCCAGCTTCCCTTCTGCTTTACCCCCAGAGACAGGCACACACTGTTGCTTTAAGGGGCTCCTCGGATGCTCTGGGCAAGCAGAAGGCAATGACAAATGGCTAGGGGTGGGTGGACTGCAGAGTTTCCGGGACTCACAGAGTTCTCATTATAGTCCGGATCCTAGGTCTGTGGTTCCTGACTCTCCTGCGAGTGGGTCTGGACAGATGCTTCCCAGGAAGCCCTCAAAAGCCCACAGTCCCCTGCAGAGCCATAAGGATCCCCGCTCCCAAATGGACCACTTGCCTCATAATCCCCAGGCATCCTGGTCCCCTCAGGGCTGGGTATGAGGGCTCAGTGCCAGGCACCACTGGCATCTCCCCAGATCCTCTGACTCCAGGTTCCAAACCTCAGCATTTTCTGCCAGATGGGGCGCAGTTCTAATTCAAGTAAGCTGTGCCCCCATGAAGGTATGAGCCAGCGGAAGACAGGAAGAACTGAGAGATAAGACTTTAAAAGCTTTGAGCTTGAGGTAGGAAAGGAGAGAGGCTGAAATGAAATCTAAGGCCACTCAAATCTCTGTCTGTCATCAATTCTTATCTTCTCCCCTAAGGCTGATGAATTTGTCATTGAAAAGGGTCAGCCAGACAGTAGTGGAGCGAGAGTTCTGGGTACCCTTTACTGTAATTTCTATTGCCATGGTCACTGCCGATGTCCCTTCGATGACCTGCCTCCGGAGAGCCTGAACATTCAGAATGCAGGGCAATGACCTGCCGTCTCTAGCTACAGAAGAAGGAGGGGACCCCAGTTGTTTGTGTCTGCTATTCTTGTATCCTGTGCCTGGTAATTTCATATTCCCCGCAAGCCTGCCAAAGAATGACAAATATTTCTCTCATTGTCTCTCCCTCCCTATCCACACACACATATGCCTCTTCCCTCTTGTCTCTGACTCTGCCTCTGTCTGTCTCTCTCTCTCTCACACACACATACATACACACACTCATATAACAAGTTATCTACCAGGTTGCCATTGTAGATTCAGTGAATGAAGAAGACAGAGTCTGTGTTCTCGCAAAATGTATAATCCAGTGGTTAGAGTTGCATTAAAGAAATGTGTACATGCCACAGAGAAGAACAAAACCTGACCCCATGTTGGGTCTGTTTCTTCTACTTTAACCTTAGCTTCCTGTTGCTATTGGTCCTCTCAGCACTGAAAGGATGCTGTCTATAGCTCTAAGCACATATAATGGCCTGCCTCAGGGAACCCTGCTGCTCTGCCTGATGTTAAACTAAAGTGCCTTTGTTCAGCCCCCAGGGAGACACCCTGACCCTGCCCATCTGTGAGTGGCTACAGGAAAGAAGGAATTAACACATCCCCATTTAACACATCCTGTCCCCAGTGCTGGCCAAGCCAGGACATGTTTTGTAAGACTCAACGACCGCTTTACTTTACCAACTCACCTCCTGCCCTTCTCTGTTCTATAAAAAATCCAGACCCTGGTAAGATGGTACTCTAGGACACTAGTCCACCATCTTTTCAGACGCCTGGCTTTTCAAATAAAGTCACTGTTCCTTGTCTCAGCACCTCATCTCTTGATTATTGGTCTGTTGTGCTGCAAGCAGCTGCTACTGCTGCTGCTAAGTCTCTGCAGTCGTGTCCGACTCTGTGCAACCCCATAGACAGCAGCCCACCAGGCTCCCCCGTCCCTGGGATTCTCCAGGCAAGAACACTGGAGTGGGTTGCCATTTCCTTCTCCAATGCATGAAAGTGAAAAGTGAAAGTGAAGTCGCTCAGTAGTGCCCGACTCTTCGAGACCCCATGGACTGTAGCCCACCAGGCTCCTCCATCCATGGGATTTTCCAGGCAAGAGTACTAGAGTGGGGTGCCATTGACGAGTTTGCAATTGTATTGTGTCATCATGGAGCATCACAGGGAGGTCTAAGAGAATTTAACAGGATGTGGGCACTTGGGGAGGCTTCCTGGAGGCAGTGACATTTGTGTGGACACTTACAATGAGAAGGAGTTATTAATAGAAGACAAGGATTAGGGACAGGGAGGTAGCAGCATATGTGAAGGTCCTGAGGTATCAATGAGCTCCACGTGGCAGGGAAGCAGCTGAAGGAGGGCTAGGGTAGAAGTGGGCATGGCAGGAAATAAAGCCAGAGAGGGGAGCAGAGGTCAGACACGAATGACCTTGGAGGCCCCACAAGGATTTTGCCCTCATTCTAAGAACAGTGGGTGGCCTGAGCATGGTTCTAGGAAGAGGGACACTTGGTCAGATTTGCATCTTTTTAAGAAAATTTATTTATTTATTTATTATTTTATTATTTTGGCCATACTACACTGAATTTGAGATCTTAGTTCCCTGAGAAGGGATCGAGCCTGAACCCCTGCAGTGGAAGCGGGAAGTCCTTACCATTGATTGGACCACCAGGGAAGTCTCCATATTTGCATCTTAAAGCCACCTGGGGAGAACTACAGGAGAGCAAGGTAGACGCAGGTGTCCATTCAGAGGGACCAAGGTGGCAGTGAGGATGGAAGAAGAGAAGAGGGACATTCAGACATCCTTGAGTAGAGCTAATGGGACTCGGTGGGAACTAGTTTTGGGTGTTTCGAGAGAGGGGCCTGCCAGGGACAGTGCTCAGGGTTTTAGCTTGAGCCATCAGGTGAGGTTTGGGCTGAGAAGTCCTTCACTGAGGTCACTAGTGGATCTGGGGACAATTGATCATTGGTTCAGACTTGACATGTTAGGGTGCCTGTGGGGTACTCAAGTGGGGATTTCTGTGAGGTCCACGGAACGGGCGCTCAGAAGAGAGGCAAAATTGTGGGGATATGTGGGTAACTGAAGTCCTGCAGCAGACTGACTGCCTGGGGGACAGCAGAGACTTCAAGAAGAGGGCTCCAGGGTTTACTTCCTGAGGGAGGAGGATGAACTGGCTAAGAAGAGGGGCATAGAGTGGCAGAGGGCAATCTTGGGGAAGGTGCCAACCACACCAAGGGAAGTTCTTTCAAGAAGGAGGATGTGTTGGACACCATCGAGAGCCTGGAAAAGCAAGTCAGTGTAGATGGATAAGCAAGCCTGGGGCTCAGCATGTCAGAGTTGTGAACAGTCTTGAATTTCCGCTAGAACAAGTGTGGTGGGGGTAATGGAGGGAACAAAGGCTGGAGCTGGCAGAGGAGTGAGCAGGAGGGTGTGGATGGAGGAACTAAGGTCTTGACAGCTCTCCAGAAGTGATGAAGGTGGGGGAACACAAGGACTTCAGGAAAAGGGCTTCTTGTTTATTTCACTTGCTGGATTTTTGTTTTGTGTGTGTGTGTGTTTCATCTGAGCAGTTAGGAGGCTGGATCCAACAAAGAGGGAGAGGCTGGTGAGGATAATGGGGGATTCTAGAACCCTGAGAAGGCTGGGAGTGGGGTGCAGGGGGAGGGGCTGATTGCTACTGGGAGGTGGGGGTTGAGGGGGCTCCCCTATGGGATCAGGGTGGGAGGAAAAAGCCCGAGAGCAGATGAAGGCAAGTCTGTGGATGCCAAGGAGGTTCCTGTCTGGTGGCTTCTGTCTTCTCTGTGAAAACTGAGGCCAGCTGATACTCAAAGAGTGGGGGAGACAGAGGAGGGGGCAGAGGTTTTAAAGAATAAAGAAAGTATGAAACTGGTGAGTTTCAGCTTTTTCATAAGCAAGGTTTAGGGATAACGAAAGGGCTCCTGTTATCACAAATGGCAAGATTTCATTTTTTATGACTGGGTAATATTCCATCCAGGCTTCCCAGGTTGCTCAGCAGTAAAAAATTTGCCTGCCAATGCAGGAGATGAGAGTTCAATCCCTGAGTCAGGAAGATCTCTTGGAGGAGGAAATGAAAACCCACTCCAGTATTCTTGCCTGGAGAATCCCATGGTCAGAGGAACCTGGCGGGCTACAGTCGATGCAGTTGCAAAGGATTCAGACATGCCTTAGCAACTAAACAACAATATTCCATTGTGTATATATACCACATCTTCTTTATCCATTCATTTATCAATGGGGACTTAAGTGGCTTCCATATTTTGGCTTTTGTAAATAGTGCTGCAATCAATGTTGAGGTGCGTATATCTTTTTCAATCATTGTTTTCATTTTCTCTAGATAAATGCCCAGAAGTAAAATTGCTGGATCATATAGTACTGTTTTTAGTTTATTGAAAACTATACTGTTTTCCATAGTGGCTGCACAGTTTGCATTCCTAGGCACAGTGCATCAGTGTTCCCTTTTCTCCACATCCTCACCAGCACTTGTTATTTTTTGTCTTTTGTATGATAGCCAGGCTGGCAGAGGTGACGTGGTACCTCACTGTGGTTTCGATTTGCATTTCCCTGATAATGAGTGATGTTGAGAATCTTTTCATGTGCCTGCTGGCCACCTGTATGTCTTCTTTGGAAAAATGTCCCTTCAGATCCTCTGCCCATTTTAAAAATAGTTTTTTTTTTTTTATATTGAGTTGTATGAGTTCTTTATATATTTTTATTATTGTTTTGTTTTAATTTTTTAAAGTTTTTTTTGACGTGGACCATTTTTAAAGTCTATATTGAATTTGTTACCATATTGCTTCTGTTTTATATTTTGGCCATGAGGCATGTGGGATCTTAGCTCCCCAACCAGGGATTGAACCCACACCCCTGCACTGGCAGGGGAAGTCTTCTAATGTCCAAAGTCTTCCAATGTCCAAAGTCTTCCATTCTTAACCAGTGGACCCCCAGGGAAGTCCCTGTCTATTTTGGGTATCAGTTCATCAGATTTTGGTTGCAAGTATCTGCTCCCGTTCAGCAGGTTACCTTTTCATTTTGTTGACGGTTTCCTTTGCTGTTCTCAAAAACTCAATTAGCAATCAAGTTTAGAATAAAAACAGGGAAATTTGTTCAGGCCTGCCTGAGGTTGACAAGCCGGAGACAGACTCTCAAGAGGCTCTTAGAACTATTGTGCCTGTTAAAAGTCAAAAGCACAAAATGTTCATTTTCTAGATAAAGGATCATTCATCAAGATGACATACTGATATTTACATAAAGTTCACCAAAGACTCATAGTCCAGGGAAGCATGGGTATTTCAAGCGAGCAGCAAGTCACCATGACCCCCTACAGAGCTGGGAAAGAATGTCTTTCTTTTCAGAAGTTCATTGCTGGCATCAGAAGGAAGGAAGAAAATTGATCTTCAAGCTTGAGCAGGCACTCCCATCTCTGAGGAGGTCTGGTTAATGTGTAACATAGATGCACACTGCATATTAGGGAGGGAGGGCAGAGGCCCACAGGCACACACAGAGAATTTTATGTTTAATTTTTCTTTGTCCTGCCTTAAAGTATAAATTCAAAAGCTTTTCAGTTGGATGCTGTTCCATTTGTTTATTTTTGCTTTTGTCACCCTTGCCAAGGAGACATAATCAAAAAAATATATATATATTGCTAAGACTGATGTCAAAGAACTAACTGCCTGTGTTTTCTTCTAAGAGTTTTATGAACCTTGAAGGTATTATGCTCCGTGAAATAAGTTAGACAAAGACAAACGCTCTATGATTTCACATATAGGTGGAGTTTAAGAAACAAAACGAATGAACAAAACAGACTGAGACTCGGAGATACAAACTGATGATTACCAGAGGGGAGGACAGTGAGGGTGGGCAAAATAGGTGAAGGGGACGGAGAGGTTCAAATTTCCAGCTGTAAAATAAAGAAAGAAGTCACGCGATGTGATGTATAGCACGGGGAATACAGTTAACTGTTGTTTGTCAGTCGCTCAGTCCTGTCTGACTCTTTATAAAAATAAACAAGTAAAGTAGGCAGAGTCTTAACTGCTGGACCGCCAGGGAAGTTTCGGCAACTGCATCCTTGAGAGAATGTTGTACAGACAGCCCCAGGGTCTGTGACAGTTGTTGCCATGGCAGCAAAGATTGGATCTTTGGGGTCTGGACTTAGCAAGAATGTTAGGCTCCTTCTCGATCTTGCTGTGTTATTACCCTTGCTCTACATCACTTCTCACACATCCTGGGGCTCGTGGGAGCCAGCAGAGTCTCCCCCGGTTGTTGTCAGCACCAGGCCATATGGTGGGAAGAACAATGAATTCCCCGTGTGGCTGAGCTAGTTCAGTGTGCTTTTCTGTTAAGTGGAGGAACATAGCCACCTCCTTCCAAATGCCATGGAAACAGGCCACATAGCGTGTACCCTGCCCTGGAGAGTGGGCAGGGGTCCTCTCACAAAGACACTACCTGTCATACAGACAAATAGAAACTAAAATCCTCCCTGTTTCATTGATCAGCTCTTCTGTATTAGACACCACTGGGGCAATAGACAGAAGTAAGACTGTCCCTGGAATTAAGGAACCAATTGGGGAGGCAGACACATCATCAAGTGATGTTCAACAACAGGGAGTTAAGTTCTGGATGACCGAGAAGACGGAGCATAAGATTACATCACCCTCTACTGGGTCTTCCAGGCACCTCTCCATCACTCGCTTCCATTCTCGTGTGTTCTCTGTGCTTTCTCTCTATACCTTTCCCTCTATTTATTGCAATCTGACTTCCCACCCGTAACTCTCCAAAAGGCTTATCTCACCTATGGTGTCCATGACCTTAAATAACTAAATCCAACAGCCGTAATGTTTTTTTTCCTTCCCTTCTTCCTTTCTTTTCTTCTGTCAACATTTAGCTCAGTTTCCATGTTCTCTGTTTCACCCAGCTTGGACTGCTATAAAAAAATGCTGTAGATTGGGGCACTTGAACAACATGCGTTTCTTTCTCGTGGTTCTGGGGACTGGAAACTCCAAGATGAAGGTGCTGGCAGGTTCTCTTTCTGGCGAGGGTCTTCTTCCTGGGCAGGCAGACGCCGCCTTCTTCCTGTGTCCTTCCTTGGTGGAGAGTGAGCTCTGGGGTCTCTTCCTCTTCTTATAAGGCTGCTAATCCCATCCTGGGAGTTCTACTCTCATGGCCTCATCTAAACCTAATTCCTGGACTCCTCAGGTGGTCCAGAGGTTAAGTATCTGCCTGCTGAATACAGGGGTCACAGTTTCGATCCCTGGTCCCGGAAGATCCCACATGCCTTGGGGCAACCAAGCCTGTGTATGACAACTACAGAGCCTGTGCTCTACAGCCCATGCTCCACACGGGAAACCAGCACGATAGGAAGCCCTTGCTCTGCAACTAGAGAGTAGCTCCCCATCACCGCAACTAGAGACGGCCGGAGCGCAGCAGTGAAGGCCCAGCACAGCCAAAAATAAAAATTAATAAATAAAGCACTTAAGAATAAAAAACAAACCTAATCACCTCCCAAAGGCCTCACCTCAAACTATTATCAAGTTGATATTCTACACGGAAGTCTGAGATTTAGGTTTATGAGGCCATGAAAGTAGAGTCCCCAGGATGGGATTAGCACCCTTATACCTAGAGGAAGAGACCTCAGAGCTCACTTTCCTCTCCCAAGAAAAGACACAGGAAGAAGGTGGTGTCTGCCAGCCCTTAGTCAAACTGAAGGTTAGGGCTTCAGCATATGAATTTGAGGGGACACAAATGTTCAGTTCATGGCACCTTCCTTCTTCCATTGACTCCACGTTGTCCATCTCCTGTGGCTTTCCTCCTCTGCGGTAACTGTCTTAGGCTGCCCAGTTGGCGTGTCCTTCTTAGGGACGGAAGCTCCCTGGGCAGGGGCTCAGTCCTGGGCCCTGTCCTTGCCTCATCCATGCACCATCCCTTAGACATCCTGCTCACTCTCAAGCCTCCAATGACCATCTCCGTGCTGACAGCTCCCAACAACCAAGCTACCCTCTCTCCCGACCTTCAGACCCACTCCTCCAAACACCACTGGCTGCACATAAGGCCACTCTATCGCCTCGTGTCTAAGACTCAACTGATATTTTCCCTCCCTACCCCAGCTCCTCTCTTCTTCCCAAGTGTTTTGTCTTTGTTGGTGGCACCACACCCACCCAACTTCTCAAATCCAAGATGTGGAAGTCATTCGTGAGCTCAACTCTACTCCTCACTCTCAACAATCAAGCCTGGGTATTTGCTCATTTCCCTCCATCCCTGCTGTCCGCCCATCATCCTCTCTCTCCCAGATAATTGCAGCAACCTCCTAACTTTTATTTTCAGGTTGGCCCTTCCCATTCTTCATCATGTGGTTGAAATAATCTTTCATAAATCAAATCATTTCACTCTCTTGCTTAAGTCCTTTAAATGGCTCCAATTGCCATTGGAGTAAAGCAAAATCTATTATTATAGAGGTATTTTAGGACCTTACTGAAATCCACATTGAGTTCTGTCTTGGTCCCAGAGGAAATTTCAATTTATTTACAGCATAGAAGTAAGGAGAGGATTTCAAGACTGGAAGACTTGAGACTAGAGAAGAGCTTCTTTTTTTTCCCTGCCACCTCTTAACCCTCCACTAGAAGCAAGATCAAACACCATTCAGATGTTATTCACCCTGATTTCAGTCTGGTGGATTTTTGTTTATAATCTGGGAATTTCTGGACACATACATTTTTTGAAAGAGGATGGTCCCTCCTGGAAGGCCTTGCCTACAGCTGGAAAACTGCCCCCAAGCTAGGGGATATTTTAGCTCCTTCATCACTTCCCCTGAGGCTGAAATCGTTGATTATCTAAGATGAGATAATCGGAGGTCAGCCTCCCTGACTTCATACCAGGGGGTTCGGTGGGAAGGGTTTTGTCCTAGGATTGACAGTGAACAGAAGCATGATTTCTACACAAAGAAAATTTTAAACATTGCATGTTCTGTTTGCTGTAGTATGTGAAATACACCTTTTCTGAGGAGGTTTACACTTAACTTGCCATTGCTTGTTCAAGTTCAATAACACAATGTGATGCAAATCCTATGGCCAGTGTGGAACTTGTATCCGGAACATATTAAAAAACTCCTGCAACTCAACGATAAAAGGACAATCAAGTCAATTAAAAATGGGCAAAGAATCTGAATAGACTTTTCAGCAAAGATATGTGCAAGATAGAATATTTATCTGTCTATCTATCTGTCAGTCTTCATCACCATTTCTCTGTTCAAGATGGTCAAGAAGCACATGGGAGAACTTTGAAAACATTATGCTGTGTTTTAGAAGCCAGTGGCAGATGGCCTCGTGTTGTATGATTCCATTTATCTGAAATGTCCAGAACAGGCAAATCTGTACTTTCCAGGAGCTGGGGGATGGCTTAGAAGAAAATCAGGAGTGACCGCTAGTGGGTATGGTGTTTCTTGGGGGGATAATGAAAATATACTGAAAGTAAACAGTAGCGATGGTGGCGCAACTTTGAACATACTGAAACCCCCTGAATTGTATACTTTTAAAAGGATGAGGGACTTCCCTAGTGGTCCAGTGGCTAAGACCCCATAGTCTCAATGTAGGGGGCCAAGGTTCCATCCCTGATCAGGGAATTAGATCCACATACCACAACTGAGAGATCACATGCTGCAATTAAGACCTGGTACAGCCAAATAAAGGAATATTTTATAAATTTTAAAAAAGGAGGAATTTTGTGGTATGTAAATTACATCTCCTAGGGGCAGTGTTAAAAAATCTGCCTGCAACGAAGGAGACCTGGGTTCCATCCCTGGGTTTGGAAGATCCCCTGGAAAAGGGAATGGCAACCCACCCCAGTATTCTTGCCTGGAGAATCCCATGAACAGAGGAGCCCAGTGGGCTATAGTCCATGGGATCACAGAGTCAGACAAGACTAAACGACCAACACACACACACACATGCACACAAAGTTATATATATAAAAAGAGTGACTGGGACAGTGTTGAACCAAGCCATAGAAGAGTGAGTAGGATGCAGGGGGAGTCTGTGGGGAGACCTGGAACATTCTGACTATGTGGGTGGCTGGGGTACAATTGTGTCCTGGCAGGATGTTCTTGGCCAGGATGTGTGGAGTGGGTTTGGACTGGGAGGAGGTGGGGACCATATTTATCAATATGAAAGATATGACCTCTATGCTTAGTGAACTGGAGAACTTCCTGGTCCTGACCTTAGCACCCTCTGCCATGTGCCCAGCTGAAGAGGCGTCCCAGGCACTGAGAAATGACTCACTCCTCTCCATGCTCATGGTCCTCATGAAGATGGATTATTCCCCAGCTGCTTGTACTGTCAACACCATCTGGGTGGTGGCCTGGGTCACAGCTCTTCTTCCCTGAAAGGATCCCAGCAGTGTGCGGGTCCATGGGCCCTGGGTCCTGGCCACGAGCTGATTGGTCTGCAGTCACTACCGACCCCAGCCGGGGCATTTGAGTGTCTGTCTGGGACGCAGACACAAAGAGATATAGGCGGGGTCTGTCTGTGGCAGTGGCCTTGAGATGAATCTCAGATTTCTGGGTCTCAGGTTTCTGACACTGCCCTGGCCCTGCCCTTCCTGAAGCCTGGCGGTAGAGGGGCGGTGGGTAGAGGTGGGGTGAGGGGTCAGCTATCCCACAGATGCCTGGGGCCACTCTATCTCTTCCAGGATATCCTCTTCTGAATGTCCCCCATGGGCTGGAGAAGTGTCATCCTCCAGACAAGTCTTCAGGGCAGTTGAACCCCATGTGGCCTTGAAATAGAGTAGGACCCTGCGGTCCTTGTTCCTCCTATGTCTTACGTCTGCCTTTTGCCCGTGGAAAAACTTTAGCCAAAGAATAAGCTTAATCAGAGAAGTGAGAACATGCAGACACAAAGGAAAGCAGTCGAAGCAGGCCAGTGCCCACTGTGTTCTGGAATTGGGCATCTTTGTGATTTCGTCTTCGAATCCCCTAAGCCTAGCATCTGGGGCCCATCAAGATACATCCTGAAGGACTTGGCACTTCTTTTTTTTTTTTCAAGATTTATTTATTTACTTATTTTGGATTGTGCTGGGTCTTCATTGCTACACCGGCTACCTTCAGTTGTGGGGAGCGGGGGCTCCTCTCTAGTTGTGGTGCTCGGGCTGCTCTCTGCAGTGGCTTCTCTTCTTGCAAAGCACGGGCTCTAGAGTGCTTGGGCATCAGTAGTTGTGGCTCATGGGCTTAGTTGCTCTGAGACACATGGGATCTTCCCGGACAAGGGATCAAACCTATGTCTCTTGCATTGCAAGGCAAATGCTTAACCACTGGACCACCAGGGAGGTCCAGGACCTAGTATTTCTTGATTGTGATTATGAAGGCACCACATCTGGCTCCCCGTCAGCCTATGGTCCAGAAGACCTGCACGCCCCTCTTGTGGTTCAGGAAGTGCATCCCCTTCTCCGCTGCAGATCAGTATCTGTAGAGAGCTGCTGAGACCCACAGTGGACCCACCATAGATGCAGCGAGAGAACCAGGTACAGTGAGGCCATCTATGTGGGTGAGAGGGATAAACCATCAGCCTGAAGGTTTAGTTTGATGTAATAGCACCAGATCTATGGAGTGCCACAAGTCAAAATTCTTGGGAAAAAAAAAACACAAAAAACCATCAGGAGTCTGAAGTGAACTTAGTCACGTTGTCAGGGCTCGGAAAGGCCCCAGAGGCTACTCTGTTATTCATCCAGGTCCTGGGAAGGTGCTGCCCAGAGTGACTTGGAGGGAGTGACAAGTGTGACCGGGGGTGATTCTTGGTCTTCTAATTGATCCAGGAAGTTGTTTTGAGACAAACCTAGGACCTGGGATCCTTCACTGCAATGTTTGCACCTAGACACACCTCTCTTCCAGCAATAAAATAGAAAGAAATTGTAGGGGACTAAAAATAACCATGTGCATGAGCAGTTGGGGCAGACTCTGCACCTCGGAGTAGGCAATGGCAACCCACTGCAGTACTCTTGCCTGGAGAATCCCATGGATGGAGGAGCCTGGTAGGCTGCAGTCCATGGGGTTGCTAAGAGTCGGGAACGACTGAGCGACTTCACTTTCACTTTTCACTTTCATGCATTGGAGAAGGAAATGGCAACCCACTCCAGTGTTCTTGCCTAGAGAATCCCAGGGACGGGGGAGCCTGGTGGGCTGCAGTCTGTGGGGTCACACAGAGTCGAACACGACTGAAGCGACTTAGCAGCAGTAGCAGCAGCAAAGATACAAAGAGACCAAAAAACCCAACTGTCACTTCTGAAGAGCCAGGAGCAAAAGCAGGGTACTGCACATGCCCGCTGTACACATAGCACCACCTAAGAGGTGGGCAGACCACCTAAGTCACTCCTCCAGCCTGATCCTTGGATACACCCCTACCCTCACCCTATATAAGAAACAAGCTTGCCACCCCTCCTCTTGGGGAGCAAGCAAGCAAAGGACCCTGTTGTTTGTTGTCCCTACTTTCAGCCGCAGCAGGGACCCCAATAAAGCCTCGCCCGAGTTTCTTCTCTGCCTCTAGTCAATTTCTATTGATTAAGGAGGCCAAGAACCCTGAGAAGTAATAGTTCATCTGGAGGACTTTTAGCATTGGAAGTGTGACCCCATCAACTGAATCATGTGTGATGTCAATTCCAGGACCTAACGGAGTGGGCGTGGGGGTGGAGCATGAGTGGGGGCTACACACGGGATCAGGATCACCACGTTTCTCAAATATGACTTGGCATATTCTTGCCAAACGAGATACGTACACAGATGCATTGTGTTTTTGTGTACATGTTTTAAAATGTTGTTTTCATTAAATGTAAACATTTAAGGTAGACTATAATTTCCCTGAATCCATTCTGATACTTTTTCACTTTTTTCCAGATACTGGCAGCCTTTAAAAAATAAAAAATCAATTGGTTCGAACCCTTCTCAACAACGAGTGGTCCTCCCAAATTATATTAATCAGTCATCAAGTATTCAAATATTCATATAACACCCACTGGGTGCAAATATGAGCGAGAAATGTAAGTTATGCAAATTAGACATTTCAGTCATTTAAAAATAATTTCCTACCCATATGGGCCCTGTTGTTTTAAGTTTCAACCAAATGATAGCACTTGTCATTGGCCCACTGTGCTGTTTCGCTTCCCCATGATTGCAGCCGGCCTGAGTTGTTCAAAGGCCAAGGAAGTTTTTGAGTCTCCACGTGCAGGAGGCCTGGTCTGAGTGGGAGCCCCCGGTCCCTGCACGCCCGTCTTTGACATCAAAGCAGTCTCACTTCTTGGAAAGTGAGAGAAGGGGGATTTGGTAAAAGTGATGATCTTTTTTTCCCCTCAACTTTTTATTTTCTATTAAAGTATAGGCAATTAACAATATTGTGATTGTTTCAGGTGGACAGCAAAGGGGCTCAGCCATACATACACATGTATCCATTTCCCTTCAAACTCCCCTTCCATCCAGGCTACCACATAATATTGAGCAGAGTTCCCTGTGCTATACAGTAAGACCTTATTGTTGTCCATTTTAAATATAGCAGTGTGCACGTCCATCCCAAACTCCCTAACTATCCCTCCCCCACAGCTTCCCTGCTTGGTAACCATAAGTTAGTTCTCTAAGTCTGTGATTCTGTTTCTGTTTTGTAAATAAGTTCATTTGTATCATGACTGTCTTATTTTATACTTCCTCTTTTATGCTTTCCTCTCTTTTCCAACTATTGTTTGTTAAATGCTAATATTTTTTCTTGCTGCTTTTTTCTTTATGCAGATTAGAAGCTATGTATCTTATTTACTACACTAGTTATTATGTTTAAGGAAAAAACACATTTGAACTTGTCTTTACTCCAGTGAAAAATAACTCTAAGTAAAATAAGAAATTTGATATGCCTTTAAATGTCTCATTATCTCCCCCAACATTTAACATGATATTTTCTTGGAATAATCTATCTACTCTTTTAGCCCCAGGTTATTATTAACAGCCTCTTTTTTCCTAAAACTTTTTGAGGATGTATATAATGTCTGCATTCTCCAGTGTTCTTGCCTGGAGAATCCCAGGGACGGGGGAGCCTGGTGGGCTGCCATCTGTGGGGTCACACAGAGTTGGACATGACTGAAGTGACTTAGCAGCAGCATAATGTCTGCATTAAGTTAATATTCGTGTTAATGGGTGGTTTTAAACTTAACTACACATTTTATAGGTTTCATACATCATGTCTTTTATAATTTGTCTCCTCCGTGCCTGCGGGCTTCATTCTGACCCTTTTTAGGGGATGTGGGGAGTGGATCGATTGTGCACTGCTGCACGGTGCTTCCTATGTTCACACCTGTGTTGTGGCTCACCTGGGTGGAGTGTCATTCTCCTTCCTTTGACCTTGGCTTTGCCGTGTGTCTTGTCGTGGCTGGTGGTACAGTGGCTGAAAGTACAGAACTGAAAAATCAGTTCTGAGTTTGGACTTCAAAAGTCTTCCCTCTTCTGCTTCTCCTCTCGCCCCTTGGGCCCCAGCAGGGGAAGAGAGGTCCTGGCTCACCTGCTGGTCCCAGGGAGGAGACGTGGCAGAGCTCCCCATGGCCTGCAGAGCTCCCCATGGCCTGCAGACCTCCAGTGAGGAGCAGTGCTGTCCAGTCACATCCCTCCAAGAGCAGCCAGGCCCAGTGACCACAGATGCCTGCAAGGAGACGCAGGATGCACAGTGGGTGGAGACCAGTCTTGACACGTTGTCTTCAGAGCTGCCTCCATGGGAAAGCTCTGCTAGCTGGGCCAAGGTGAGACTCACCTGGGCTAACATAATTCTGCCATGATGGGGAGTAACTCCCAGAACAAGGGCCAGTGTGTGATGGCTTTCTCCTGAAAACCAGGAAAACTAAAAACACACTGCTCTCAGTATAACCCCGCTGTTGAAAGTTCTCTGACAATCAAGGAAGAAAAAAAACTTTAAAAATTTTTATTTATTATTTATTTGGTGCCCTGGATCTTGGTTGCAGCACACAGAATCTTTGATCTTAGTTGTGGCATGTGGGATCTAGTTCCCCGACCAGGAATTGAACCCAGGCTCTCTGCATTGGAAGTGAGGAGTCTTAGCCACTGGACCACCAGGGAAGTCCCAAGAAGTGAAAGAAGCTTGATCTTGAGGAAGGAGAAGGAAAAATTACCATGACTTATTTACAGGTAATACAATTGCCTACTTGGAAAACTGAGAGAAGAAATCGAAAAACTGGAAAAATTAATTTAAAGTGGCTGACTACAAAATAAACATTCAAAAATCCATAATTGTCCTGGTAATAATTAGATAAGAAATATCATGGACTCTGAGCAAATAACAACATAATTTATAAAATGCTTAAGAGGAAACAGGATGAAATTGGCTGGGTCTTCATTTTTAATAATGTTATGTTTTTCACTGAGAGACATAAAAATCAACTTGAATAACTGAAGCAAAATGCCTAGGCAGTGAAACAGTTATTCCAAGATATTAATTCTCTCAAAACCAATTTATAAATCTAATGTTGATTCTAATGAAAATACAAGATCATTTCTGAACTTGTCAAGTAGATCTAAGTTCATTTAAAGGAATAAATGCTCACAAAGAGCCAAGACATTCTTGAGGAAATAAAAATGCCAGTGCTTGTGCTATGAGCATTGGCTGAAAGCTATGATAATTAAACAAGTCTGGTTATAGTTCAGAAATAGGCAGATAAACATAAAGAAACTAAATGCTTCAAGGAAATTAGTATTGAGAAAGATGGCATTTCATAGCAGTGGTCAAAATAATGTTAGTTTTTTAAAAAAGGAAAAGTTCCACTGTTGGTAGTAATGTAAATTGGTGCAGCCACTATGGAGGGTCCTCAAAAAATTAAAAATAGAACTACCATATGATCCAGCAATCGCACTTCAGGGTATTTATCCGGAGAAAAAGAAAACAGTAACCCATTTTCACTGCAGCATTATTTACAATAGCAAATCACGGGAGCAACCTAAGTGTCCATCAATGAATGAATGGATAAAGAAGATGTGGTATATGGAATAGTATTCACCCATAAAAGAATGAAATCTTGCCATTTCAACCATGTGGATGAAGCTTGAGGGCATCATGTTAAGTGAAATAAATCAAACAGAGAAAGACAAATACTGCATGATCTCTCTTTTATGAAGAATCTAAAAAGTAAAACAAGAATAAAAAGTCAAACTCATAGAACCAAAGAATAGACTGGTGGTTGCCAGAGGCAGGGGCTTGGGGCGCAGGGAGAAATGAGTGACGTGGGTTAAAGGTAAAAAGGAAAAATAACAGATTTTTTTAAAAAGCTACAGCCAAGACTTTAAACCTGGGGAAACCACCAAAGGGACGTTACATGCCATGGAAGCAAGTCTGGGGCCTCAGGGACCTCGGCAGGGGACTCCAGTATGACTGTCAATATGCACTCTCCTGGTTGTGTTCACTCTGGGCAGGCTTGGGCTCTGGTGAGCCCTGGCCTTCAGCCCCTTAAAGGTATGTCTTAGCTTCTGATAATTCTTTTGTACAAAACAGGTGCACAAGAAGTACCCAGCACATTCATTTTGCTATACAACAAGAAACTAGCATTGTAAAGCAACTATGCTCACACACACACACACACACACACAAACCCTGGAAAAAATAGATAACAAACAGGGAACTCTACTCAATATTTTGTAATAACCTATAAGGGAAAAGTATCTGAAAAAGTATACACACATACACACACATACACATATGTAAAAGTCAATCACTGTGCTGAACACTCGAAACTAATAGTGTTGTAAATCAACTCCAATTAAAAAAAGGTTTAATTAAAAAATTTTTTTAAAGTACCCAACACAAAGTAGGTGCTCAGTAAGTGCATCCTAAAGAAAGGAATGAATGAAAATGGATTTCAGCCTTAAATGCTGCTCAGTGAAATATCGATTGATTGATTATATCTTTATTTATTTGGCTACACTGGCTCCTAGTTGCAGCATGCAGGATATTTAGTTGCAGCATGCAAACTCTTAGTTGTGGTATGTGGGATCTAGTTCCCTGAGCAGGGATCGAACCTGGGCCTGCTGCATTGGGAGCATGGAGTCTTAGCCACTGGGAAGTCCCAATGAAATACTGATTTAAATTGGGTTGTTTCCATCGTCAATCTTAGGACTTACGTCTGGAGCCAGAGTTTTCCCCCTTAAATGCAAAAAACCACAAACATAAATTAAACTTGAAAGTATTTTTAATGAGAGATACCTTTGATAATGTAAGCAAATGAGGAGATAAAAAAAACAAAGCTAGAAACTCTGACATATATATCAGAATTAATTCCAGGTGGATAAAATACGTATATGCTAAAATAAATAAGAATGTTGTTGATTTGTCCACGTAATGCCTTTCTGACTTGTGTTTCCTAGTCTACTTCGTCTATTATGAAATCCTTCTATTATTCCTCTACTATGTTTCTTTAAAAAGTCATTATGCTGAGGTCAAACATACTTCTATTTCAACAGAGACAAACTCAAACAAACAGGTCAATATGCAAACTACAGTTTTGAAAGAAGCTAAAGTGTTGAAGTTTTACAGAGACAGAAACAAATTTCACATTTATTTACCAGCAAACCAGGACTATGGTTGCCTTATGCTCTGATCTGAATGTTTGTGTCCCCAAATTCACACGTTAATACTATTTGAAGAAAATGCAGAAGGAAGAGCTACAGTGCTTTTCATTCCAATGAAATGTTTATTTCCCTGATAAATGGGCTGTTACCACATAACACATTATGGGTCCTCTCTGAAATCATTGCTCATTTTCATCCAAGAGACCAATTTCCTCTACCTTCAGTGCATATCCTCATGGCGGATACTTTCCAAGAGTTTAATAATGCATTTGCCATCTCAGAATCTTCCTCTCCAAGGGACTGTCTCTGTCCCTCAAGCATCAGTGCAACTGTGACCAATGTTCTGTTGTTGTATTTACTCTCAATCACATATGAACATAGTCAAGCACCTGAGTTTTCATGAGCCTCTCCCCTGTTTTCTATCCTCATTTCTGTTAACTTCTCTTTTTGGCAACATCTGAAAAGTGAAAATGTTAGTCGCTCAGTCATTTCCAACTCTTACTGTGATCCCATGGATTGTAGCCCACCAGGCTCCTCTGTCCATGGAATTCTCTAGGCAAGAATACTGGAGTGGGCTTACATTTCCTTCTCCAGAGGATCTTCCTGACCCAAGGATTGAACCCAGCTCTCCTGCCTTGCAAGCAAATTCTTTACCATCTGAGTCACCCGGGAAGCCCTGGCAACATCTGAAGTTTGTGTCAATACCCATCCTGCTAATAAAGATGTGCAGATAAGATGCAATGAGCCTTGGGACTTCCCTGGTGGTCCAGTGGTTAAGATTTCGCCTTCCAATTCAGGGGGTGGAGATTTGATCCCTGGTCAGGGAACTAAGATCCCATTTACCTTGAAGCCAAAAAACCAAAATGTAGAACAATATTGTAACAAGCAATATTGTAACAAATTCTATAAAGACTAAAAAAGAAAAAAGAAAAAGATGCAATAAGTCTCAGCCATTTGGGGTATCTGAGGGATAACAATGAAACATTTTCTATATCTTGCAGTGAATTTCATATAATAGATGATTACATGTCACACTCCTCTGCAGAGGATGCTGATTCTACTGTATCAGGAGAGGCAATTTCTGGTGTCAAATGAGGTGGAGAGTGAATGCGAGTTTTCCTAAACTTTCTCCTGTATGTTCAACTTTTGCACTGAACTCATTAGAACTGATTTATGGGAAGTCACCAGAGACATTTCCAAGTTGATGAAAAGAAGGTTACATTCATTCGTCAGAAAGACAAACTGAGTGGGTTCTCCGTAAAAAATATACACTCAACAGATAAAAACGCTCAGTACATTTGTCTGTGCCGTACAGTCAGTGCGGCAAAGTAACCCTGTGCTGAAAGGTGTTAAATCACTGACAGGCGCCGTTTTGATTTGGTAGAATTTGTAATGTTTTGCAAAGAGGACGCTTGGTCTGTCGGTCGCCTAAGTGACTTATGTCAGGAAGATCTGTGTGCTGATGTCTCAAGGGAAAGACTAGTGAACCATTTCTAAAAAGCTCCAAGTTAGAGTTAAATCCTTAGAGCATCCATACAATAGGACTGGGACTTCCCTGGTGGTCCAGTGGTTAAGACTTTGCCTTCCAATGTAGGGGGTTTGGGTTCAATTCCTCGTCAGGGAGCTAAGATCCCACATGCTTCACAGCCAAAAAAACACAGAACATAAACAACAGGAGCAATATTACAGAAAATTCATTAAAGACTTTAAAAATGACCCACAACAAGATACATAAATAAAAATGTTTAAGAAAAACAAAGCAAACAAAAAGAATAGACCAAAGGCTGAGTTGAATTTGTTCTCAATCTCTCTCTCTCTGCCTCTCTTCCACCCTCCTTTCCATGCTGGTCTGTTTTAGATATTGAACTAAACAAAGCGCTGGTTGTAACCTCAGCTTAAAGGTCCTACTTTTGTCCTTTGCAGATACTGGCAACAAGCCCGAAGTGGATAACCAAGCACAGATTTGAAGATGTCTATTTGTCTGCAGGAGGCTGCTTTATTTTTGAAACTTTTCATCCATCCATGTTTCCATCCATTTCTTTATGCCCTCACTCACACCTCCATTGTCATTAATTTGTGGCATAGCTCTCCAGAGTGTAGATACAAATGTAAATTTTTAAAGTCTTTCTTGAATTAGTTACAATATTGCTTCTGGGCTTTTTGTTTTGGTTTGGTATTTTGGCCTCAAGGTTTGTGGGATGTTAGCTCCTGGACCGGACCAGGGATCAAACCCTCACCCTCTGCATTGGAAGGTGAAGTCTTAACCACTGGACTGCCAAGGAAGTCCCCACAAAGGTAAACTTGAGTTCACGTTCTCCCTTTTGTACATAAAAGATAGCATATTATTCCTACCGTTCTGCACTTTGTTGTTTTTGGCTCTGATTCAGCAGAAGAGAGATTTATTCCCGCTCCCCCTGCCCCATCCAGTGACAGACTATTCCATCCTGTGGAATCACTACACTGTTTTCAATTTTTTTATAAAACCAGTTTTCTTCTGATGAGCATTTTGGTCATTTCCACTCTTTTAAACTTAAAACTACAGTGAATAGAAACCAAGTTATTCTGTGCCAGTGCTAGAATATCTGGTATAATTTCCAGAAGTGGAATTGCTGACTGAAAGAGCTAAAGCGCTTATAACTTGCACGAAGAGTGCTACATTCTCCTTCGGGGGCGATGTGGTACCAATTTCTACCGCTTCCCAGTGGCACACGGAGTGCAGGAAGTGGAGAAAGTCGCCCCCTGGTGGAAGCAACCAGGGATACATTATCTGTAGAAAACTTAAAAAGCTGATATTAAAATCAACTGAAATTTGGTGTGTTTTCTTTCTGACCCCATGAACTGACCCCATAGACTGTTGCCTGCCAGATTCCTCTGTCCATAGGATTCTCCAGGCAAGAATCCTGGAGTGGGTTGCCTTTCCCTTCTCCAGGGGATCTTCCCAACCCAGGGATCGAACCCAGGTCTCCTGCATGGTGGGCAGATTCTTTACTGACTGAACTATAAGAGAAGCCTGGAAATTTGACAGTTCCTGATAAAAGACTTCTTCCCTCCCCCAGATCTTTGATTGGTCTAAATTCTAAATAAATTTCAGCAGTCACTGTTGGATTTTAATAATCTACACGTAATCATTGGGTTCTGTCTACGTGGAAATTAACCTGGAAGACTCATAGTCAGGCTGTTAGCCCCTTTCAAAGTCAGCTATTGGTGCAGAATGAGAGGCAAATGGTTACCAAGTCAGGGTATGCTTCTGAGCTGGGGGCCTACTTCTGATGCAGTCCTGTCTTGAGCCCACATGGTCCTCCATATCCTGGGCTTAAACAGTACTTCCCTGGTGGTCCAGTGGTTAAGACTCTGCGCTGCCCAGAGAAGAAATATTGTGTGACATTTCTTATATGTGGACTCTAAAAAGAAATGAAAAAAAAAATGAACTTATTTACAAAACAGAGACTCTCAAACTTAGAGAACAAACTTAAGGTTGCTGGGGGGAATGGTGGAGGGATAGTTAGGGAGTTTGAATGGACATGTACACACTGCTATATTTAAAATAGATAGCCAACAAGGACTGACTGACTACAGCACAGGGAACTCTGCTCAGTGTTACGGGGCAGCCTGGATGGGAGGGGGCTTGAGGGAGAGCTTATACATGTATATATATATATGGCTGAGTCCCTTTGCTGTTCACCTGAAATTATCACAACATTGTTAATCAGCTATACCCCAAAATAAAATTTTAAAAGACCCTGTTCTTCCAATGCAGAGAGTGTGGTTTTAATCACATGAAACTAAAATGCCATGTGCCCTAGAGTGTGGCCAAAAGATTAAAAATACAAACAAACACAAAACTAGGATTATGCAATGACTGTAAAGATGAAAAAAACAAAACTCAAGTTACTTCAAGTCTGTCCTTCTGTGTGATCACTTAAAGCTTCTACTTGCATTTAAAACTTTATAAAAATTAGTCTTGGAAACAGAAACTGCAGTGTTATTCCCTATTACCAAGACAGATGGATAGGTAAACATTTAAAAATGTTTGTTAATGAAATGAAAAAGCACTGAGCTGTGATATTTGTGTACTGTAGGTTCATGTCTGTGCCTCCTAATCTTTTTTACTGATATGATTCATTAGGGGTGTGAAGTTCAAGAAAGGAAACAAAATAACTGCACTTCTCTTCTGGCCATAATAATAACGCTTCCTTTGACTTCATTTTTACTGAAAATAATTAATATATATAACACAAGAGGTGTTATATTAACATATGATCTTCTCAGGGTGTCAAAATCTGCCTGGTATCTACTTCTCCTCCAGCAAACATGAGGAGGAGCCCAATAATGTCAAAAGTGAATACTGTCATTATGTTGTAGGATGTCTGCCAAGCTGAACATTGGATAAAAACACCTCGGTGTTTTTTTTTTATATTTTATATTTCTCTTATCACGGGTTATGGTGGACATTTTTCCCTATCTTTAAAGGCATCTTCAATTTCCTCCAGCTTTTTAAATTTGGGTCATTCACTTTTCAGTTCTTTTTCTTGTTCCCTCTCCTGTTTTCTTCTGGGAAAGTCTCCTTCAAACCCTGGTACCCAGAACAATGAGACACTTTCAGTGGCTGATCGCTCAATAGAGACCAAGACCATCTGCTCCCTTGTTCTGGACACCGCTTCTGTGAATACAACCCCAGCATCCATTATTAACAGCTTCCTCAGCTGCTGGCTGATGTTGAGTTTAGAGTTCACCTAACCTCTTAATTCCTTTGGAAATGACACACCCCCTTAGCCATGTCATCCGTATTTCTGTACCTGTGCACTTAGCTTTTGGAACCCAACCAAGGAGGCCTTGTATCATGTGTAAGCTTTATTAGATTTATACCATTATTCCAGCCTGTGGAGATTATTTTGCTCTTTGCTTCTGGCACCTGCGGAAGCCTTTAAGGCTTCCAGCATCATATCAATAGCAAATTGAATAGTCAGAATCATCTGTCCTTATTCTGATCACTAAAAAAGGGGGAGTGATGCCAAGGCTAGACCCTTAGGGAAGATGAGGAGATAAAGTTCCCTTCAGCTGACATTATCTCATGAATGAGCACATTGCAGGAACGAGTTTGACATACTTCTTAGTACTTTACCATTATTTAGAAAGAAATACATGCTTTTCATAGAAAATTTACAAGATACAGGAAAATATAAAGTAGAAAATGAAACCTCCTCTCCAGAAACAACACTGTATCATTGTATAATGTTAATATTTCTTTATAATATGTATCTGTGCTGTCAGAGAGTAACTCCCAGCCACATGTCATTATTAAACCTTGGAAAGTATGCTGGTCCAAACTGAGATGTGATGTGAGAGTAAAATACACTGGAGTTTGAAGACTTAGCATGGGAAAAAAATGTAAATATTTCATTAACAATTATTTATACTTATTACATTGTTAAAATCATGCTAATTTTGGAATATTGGATTAAATTATATTATTCAATTAATTTGAGTTGCTTCTTTTTACTTTTTTAATTTGGCAACTGCTGCTGCTAAGTCACAACAGTCGTGTCCGACTCTGTGCGACCCCACAGACAGCAGCCCACCAGGCTCCTCTGTCCCTGGGATTCTCCAGGCAAGAATACTGGAGTGGGTTGCCATATTTGGCAACTAGAAAATGTTAACTTATGTGTGTGGCTCATTATATTTCTATTGGACACTGCTGCATATTTTCTGCACACTAGACACTCATGTGCCGTGCTTAGATGTTTAGTTGTGTCTGACTCTTTGCAACCCTATGGACTGTGGCCCTCCAGGCTCCTCTGTCCATGGGGATTCTCCAGGCGAGAATACTGGAGTGGGCTGCCATGCTCTTCTCCAGGGGATCTGCCCAACCCAGGGATCGAACACAGGCAGATTCTTTTTTTTAGACCCTCATGGTTTGAATATATCTGAGTGACCTTTTTTTATTTCTTAGTTTATTTTTAATTGGAAGATAACTGCTTTACCATGTTGTGTCAGTTTCTACTATACAACAACATGAATCAGCTATATGTATACGTATACCCCCGTCCCTCTTGAGCCTCCTTCCCACCCCTCACCCCCATCGCACCCCTCTAGGCCACCATACAGCATGGAGCTGAGCTCCCTGTGCTGCACAGCAGCTTCCCACTAGCCCTCTGTTTTACACTTGGGAGTGTGTATATGCCAATGCTGCTCTTCCAATTTGTCCTACCCTCTTTTTCCCCCCACTCCAGTACTCTTGCCTGGAAAATCCCATGGACAGAGGAGCCTGGTAGGCTGCAGTCCATGGGGTTGCTAAGTTGAAGACTGAGCGACTTCACTTTCACTTTCACTTTTCACTTTCATACAGTGGAGAAGGAAATGGCAACCCACTCCAGTGTTCTTGCCTGGAGAATCCCAGGGAAGGTGGAGCCTGATGGGCTGTCATCTTTGGGGTCGCACAGAGTTGGACACGACTGAAGCGACTTAGCAGCAGCAGCAGCTCCTTCCCCCACTGTGTCCACAAATCCATTCTTTACATCTGTATCTCTATGCCTGCCCTACAAATAGGTTCATTAGTTTCATTTTTCTAGATTCCATACATATGCATTAATATACAATGTTTGTTTTTCTCTTTCTGATTTGCTTTGCTCTGTGTGACAGACTCTAGGTTCATCCACCTCACTGCAACTGACTCAATTTCATCCCTTTTTATGGCTGAGTTATTTATTCCATTGTATATATGTACTGCATCTTCTTTACCCATTCTTCTGTCAATGGACATCTAGGTTGCATGCATCTGAGCGACCTTAAATGCTCATGACATGGATGGGTTATCCATGTCTTCTTTCAGGTATGTATCCAATCACATGTGCTAGAGGAAGCAACTTAAAGAAAAATGTCCAATAGCTCGCCACCATCTTAGCCCCTATAACTCTGGTAAGAGCTAAGTCCAAGTGGGCTCAGAGATGCACAATCATCCAGGGCTGGCCAATGACAGATTCCATCCTCCAATCAGCAGTGAGCATGTGACCCAAGTTAGCACAATTGTAGGCAGCTCCTGGACCTGTACAACTCCCTGAAAAGAGATGCACTGTTTCCATCAGGGTGGCCTGTAGAATAAAACCCTCCATCTGCTGGTAACTGTTGCTAACCACACACACAAAGATAGCGATGGGGAGGGAAGCAGTACAAGAGATGGTTGGGGACAGACCACTTTGTTTGTACACCTGGGTACAACCATTCCTGAAGCTGAAATCCCTGGACTTTTCCATTAAGAGTCAATATAGTCTATTTCCCACTTTTCCCTCTTAATTCAGTTTTAGTGACATTTCTGTCACTTGCAACCTGAAGAGGCTTAACTAGCACATGTACTGTGAGTCTTTTGTGCAGAAGCAAATGCTTTATCTAGTAAAAGAGTCTGGCACGGTCCAGCATCTGTAACTTATTGGCATTGCCCCTCTTGACTCATTCTGTCTATACTGTTAATTGCTCTGAAGTACCAAATGCATCTTTTCTTGGGATGTTCATCACCCCACCTTTCTCCATACACTGTGTCCCAAGCCAACTGCTATGTTGATGATGTAAATGAAGAAAAACTGCAATGTTTTCTTGAGTTTATGCAGTTATTCAACATTATCAGCAAAGATAGAAGGTGGTGAAGATATCAGAACGTACTCCTTGACCAAACCAAGGGTCTGCTTTATCTTTTCTTATCCCTGTCCATGCCCATATTGTTTATTTTTGTTGTTGTTTCATTGCTAAGTCATGTCTGACTCTTTGCCACCCCATGGACTGTAGCCCACCAGCCTCCTCTATCCATGGGAATCTCTAGGCAAGACTATTGGAGTGGCTTGCCATGCCCTCCTCCAGGGGATCTTCCTAACCCAGGTTTCAAACCCACACCTCCTGCATTACAAGTGGATTCTTTACCACTGAGCCACCAAAGAAGCCCCATATTGCTCATACCTGGGGCTATTTGAGATCACGCTATCTGTAAAGAACATTTATGATTATTTAACTCATGATTGTATCTTGAACGATATGACAAATGTCAAAAACATTTGAAATGCAATCTGTAATGACTGATGATAATTATGTTAACATGGTATCAGTTTCCCCTTCTTTATTCAGTAGAATTTGGGAAAGTGATTCTTAATATCCAGTTGGATTTTTGGTTTTATGTTTTATAGTTTTAATTGATTCATGAGTGTTAAATGTGGCTCCTGCAATTCCTACTTTTTGGATCATCAGTTCAGTTCAGTTCAGTTGCTCAATCGTGTCCAACTCTTTGCGACCCCATGAATCGCAGCACACCAGGCCTCCCTGTCCATCACCAACTCCCGGAGTTCACCCAAAATGAGGTCCATCAAGTCGGTGATGCCACCCAGCCATCTCATCCTCCGTCTCATCACCCACCTTTCTGCATACACTGTGTCCCAAGCCAACTGCTATGCTGATGATGTAAATGAAGAAAAACTACAATGTTTTCCTTCTCCTCCTGCCCCCAATCCCTCCCAGCATCAGTCTTTTCCAATGAGTCAACTCTTCGCATGAGGTGGCCAAAGTATTGGAGTTTCAGCTTTAGCATCAGTCCTTCCAAAGAACACCCAGGACTGATCTCCTTTAGAATGGATCATAAATTTTATATATAATGATATGTAATACTATATAATTATGATTATAATTTATATGATCCAAATGGATCTTGTGTTTTTATTATAAAATTTAATGATTTATATAATCATTTTTATAAATGATTAATTGTAACTTGAAAATATGATGTCATGTACAGTTCTAAGTATGATTATGTATATTTGTACATATACATACACACACATATATATACATGCACAGTGCTATTGATTCAATAAGTATTCAACCTCTCAAGTTTCACGTTTGGTCTGTTTTATCTATAATGCATTCATAGTGCTGTGTTAAATCTTCCAATACCAAGGGCAATGCCAAAGGACTTTGTCAAGGCTTTCATTTATGCGTGTTCACTATCAGCCAACAACTTCTAAAATCATTCCAAATAAACATACAGTAAAAAATAAAACAACCCAACCCTGCTTTGCGGGGCACATTTAGCTTCAGGGTAAGTCCCTCAGGCCCTTCTTCTAATCAGAACCCAAAATCATTCTAAAGGGATAATTTGACTCCGATTGTAACTGTGATCTTGGCAAATCATTTAAAAACCATTCAAAGGACTTTCCTGGTGGTCCAGTTGTTAAGACATGTGCTTCTACTCCAGGGTATGTGAGTTTGAACTAAGATACTGCATGCTATAGCCAACTTAAATCTTTAAAAATCATTCAGGAAATATTTATTGAGTAGCCACTCTTTTTTAGGTAATATGCAAGATTTTAGTTCCTCTGTATATCAAATAAGTTTGCTTTGTTTATTTTTATCTTCTCATTTTGTGTATGGCTTCATGGCTATTAAGCTTTTTATTGTTGATTATACCTCTCAACTTAAAAGACTTCTCACCCGACCTGCCCAGGGTACCAGTTATCAGTTGGTTTCCTCTCAACTTCCCATATTATCCTTACTCTGCTTCATGTCACTGGAGCTGGCTCCTGTAAACACTGGATATAATATGTGTTTGCTGTTGCTGCTTGAATGAAGAATTTTTCTCTCTATCTCTGTAAGTCAAATATTATGCCTTTGTAAGTCAAACACCCCTTTTTCTCAGCACAGTCTGTATGATCTGACTCCATACAATGCCCTTGTTATCAATATAGTGACCGTGGTATTCACTAACCGGGCTGTCTATTTCATAAATAACAAACAAACATTTGTTTAGGCTCTTATATGTACACAGCACTGTTGGGGAGGAACCTTGGGAAAGCATTGTAAACTCATTCAATCTAAAGTCTTCACTGGGACTTCCCTGGTGGTCCAGTGGTTAAGACTCCACACTTCCAATGCTGGGGGTGTGGGTTTGATCCTGGCTCAGACGGTAAAGAATGGCCTGCAATGCAGGAGACACATGTTCAATCCCTGGGTTGGGAAGATCCCCTGGAGAAGGGAATGGCAACCCACTCCAGTATTCTTGCTTGGAGACTTCCATGGACAGAGGAGCCTGGCGGGCTACAGTCCATGGTGTTGCAGAGTCAGACATGACTGAGCAACTAACACTTACACACTTACTAAGGGCTTCCCAGGTGGCACTACTGGTAAAGAACTTGCCTGCCAGTTCAGGTAGACATAAGAGACACAGGTTCGATTCCTGGGTCAGGAAGATCCCCTGGAGGAGGGCATGACAATCCCCTCCAGTATTCTTGTTTGGGAAATCCCATGGACAGAGGAGGGCTGCAGTCCATAGGGTCACAAAAGGTCGGACACAATGTTGAAGTGACTTAGTATCCATTCAGGGAACTAAGATCCCACATGCCAGACCATGCAGCCAAAAAATAAAGTATTTCCTATTTGTCAGACTCTAGCCTGGCTATTCGGAGAAGGTAATGGCAAGCCACTCCAGTACTCTTGCCTAGAAAATCTCATGGATGGAGGAGCCTGGTAGGCTGCAGTCCATGGGGTCACTAGGAGTCGGACGTGACTGAGTGAATTCACTTTCACTTTTCACTTTCATGCATTGGAGAAGGAAATGGCAACCCACTCCAGTGTTCTTGCCTGGAGAATCCCAGGGACGGGGGAGCCTGGTGAGCTGCTGTCTCTGGGTTCGCACAGAGTCTGACACGACTGAAGCAACTTAGCAGCAGCAGCAGCCTGGCTATTGAGGAGATACGAGTGAAGGCAGGTGTGTAGCTTTGGCTGTCTGAGGGGAAGGTAGACAGCACAGAGCCCAGCAGAGGGCAGGGCCCTGGTATTGCCAGTGCATCAGTGTAGGAGCGGAGTGCATAGGCAGGCCAGACACAGAAGCTGTGTCACACTGTGAACTGCATACATTCGCCAGGGCATGGGACCCAGGCCCTTCCAGAGAGAGGCACGGGGGCTTCCAACAGGGACACACCTGCTATATCCCCAGAAGGTGGTCAGCTCCATGCCATTTTTAAGAGACTGTTTCCATGACCAAGAAAGGCAGACCTGACATCGTACAGGTGGTGATGGGTCATGGTAGTGAGATGACTTGGGCTTTACAGTCATCCATTGTTTTATTTGTTTTTAACTTTTTATTTTGTATTGGGATATAGCCAATTAACAACGTGATAGTTTCAGGTGAACAGCCAAGGGATTCACCATACACATACATGTATCCATTCTCAGTCATGCATATCCATATACATGTATCCACTCTCCCCCAAACTCCCCTCCCATCCAGGCTGCCGCACAGCATTGAGAGAGTTCTGTCTATACAGCAGGTCCTTGTTGGTTATTCTTTTAAATTATCTTTTTAATTTTATTTTAAAAAACTTTTTATTTTTTATTGGGGTATAGCCTATTCACAATGTTGTGATAGCTTCGGGTGGACAGCAAAGGGACTCAGCCACACATATACCGTCCAGCCTTTTAGACCAGCGATTTCAAACTCAGAGAGGAAGCCTTGAAAAGTGATTGCAATAGAAAGGGGAAAATGGAAAAGAAATGACTTGTGCCTAAGCGCAAGTGATTCATGGACTGCCATTTAGTTTTTAATTCCCAGCAAGCTTGCTTCATCTTGGTTCCTGTGCCATCAAAGGAAATATAATGTGTGATTTCATCACATTTATTCCCAGTGATGTTAAATAAAGCTGAAAGCTCGGCTGCACATTGATGTGCACTCGGAGCGTGGTCTGAAGCTTAATAAAGCTAATTTAAAAGAACTCAGGCCATAACATTATCTTTCACCCAAGTCAGAGGAAGAACTTGGATGCATTCTTTTGAGCAAATGCATCCCCTTCTTTAAATAAAGCTGCATGGTTCACTCCAGCTTTATCTGTAAAAATGCATACCTCCTAAAGTTTATAGTTTAATTTCTAATTCTGTGAGAAATAATATGTACACAAATGTAAGGCTTAGAGTCTGTCTAAGTGCAAAATCACAGGAGCCCTAAATGTTAGGGATTAAACTGTCACTTCATCCCTTTCATTTCACAGATGCAGGATCAGGCCTGGGCATGAGAAGTGACTGACCCAAAGTAGACAGTGTCTAGCTCCTTAAGGCCCAGACAAAAGGGGAATTTGGAAAGCAATGAGACACTCTGTTCAAACAAAAGCAAGAACTAAATAAGGCTTCTTCTTCAAACCTGAAATGACTTGAAGTTTAGATTCTAGAGCAATTCAAGAGACATTTTCCTTTAGAAGTTTACTTCATTTGAGGCCATTTGTCTTCCTTCCTTAATCCTCTTGGGCGTGAATTTAATATCTTTACTCTAAAACAAATAGCTCCTGTAAGGCTCAAATGACAAGAAGGATATTACAGCCTACCAAGTCCAATAAGATCATGAATTATTTTGCTGGCCATTCTCTGAGTCGGTTGAAAAGTTATGGGTTGAAAGTTAAAATATTAACTTCTCAGTTGGGTCTGACTCCTTGTGACTCTCAGGACTGTAGCCCACCAGGCTCCTCTGTCCGTGGAATTCTCCAGGCAAGAATATTGGAGTAGGTTGCCATTTCCTTCTCCAGGGGATCATCCTGACCCAGGGATCGAACTGAAATCTCCTGTGTCTCCTGCATTGGCAGGTGAATTATTTACCATTGGTGCCACCTGTGGTAAATAACTTCTTACTGACTCTAAAACTAATATATCTTCTTTATAGAGAATTTAGAAAGCAGGATTTGGCCACATGTCAGGCTGAGCTTCCATGGAGAAGGTGTCCCTCCTATTACAGCTACATGGAAATGGTAGATAGAATGTAACCAAATGATGGGATGTAGCATTCAAGTTCCCCTCCCCACCAACCCTTCATTGATGTGGAGGAAATTCAACACAACACGCATACGACATAGTGGCAGAAGGGGTTCTCTTATTTGAAAGGTGTCCTCTCTTCACTGTGAACTAGAGCAAAGTAAACTGTTCCAAAAAGTACTCTGAACTCAGATACATGAAAAAGAGGTTTCAGTTTAATTTTACTGGTTTAACTTGCTGCCGCTCCAGATATCTTGAGTTCTCCCTCCTCCCTCCCTCCCTCTTTGTCTTCCCTCCCTCCCTCCTGGTAATGAAACTGACTTGGAGGATACAAAGCAGGGAGGGATCAAGAAGATGCTTTGGAGGGGCATGAAGGACTAATAGTTGAATGTCTTCCAGTGATTGGGGGTGTGCTGCTGAAGGTGCTAGGAGAGACGGATGGGGCTATTTCAGAAATTTCCCCTGGAGTTAACACTTCACTTAGCATTCTTCCTGCAGATCCTGACACAATTAAAAATTCTGTTTTCATCTTCTTGCAACTTGTATGAGGCCTGAAGGGATTTTTCTTCAGGGCCATTGAACACACACAGAAAGATGATTTAGGGAAACATTAAACTGCATGTAAAGTCTTCCTATATTATCTTTCTGATCTACCTCACTGCAAGGAGAAGTTGAGCTCTGTGAGGCAGGCGCTGCCCGAAGGGCACGGCCCCCAAGTCTGCTATCAGAGCCTCGGCTCTCTGAGCAGTGACCATGCCCAGGGAACTGGAGAGGCTGAGGGGCAAGTGGGGCAGGGGGTGGGGAGAATCACAGGCATGGGGAGGGACCAGCCCTGCTCCTGGCCCTTGGCTTGGAGTAGAGCACAGCCCCTCAGGGAACAAAACCCATCCTGGGGTTCTCAGTCCTGCTAGAATGCTGGTGCTCAAGCTGGGAGTGAAAGCCACACAGCGATGCTTCCAGAAACACCGCACATCATATCCACATGCTCATTTTGCTCCAACCTTGGACAAGGAGATCCAACCAGTCGATCCTAAAGGAAATTGACCCTGAATATTCACTGGAAGGACTGATGCTAAAGCTGCAACTCCAATACTTTGGCCACCTGATGTGAAGAGCTGACTCATTGGAAAAGACCCTGATGCTGGGAGGGATTGGGGGCAGGAGGAGAAGGGGACAACAGAGGACAAGATGGTTAGATGGCATCACTGACTCAATGAACATGAGTTTGAGCAAGCTCCAGGAGAGTGGGTGTAGTTCATGGGGTCTGAAAGAGGTGGACACAGCTGAGCGACTGAACAACTCTGTGTCAGGCCTCATTCTGACAGGCAGGGCAATGAACCCAATTCATTAGAGTATGAACCCAATTTCCACTGAGCCATCAGGGAAGCCCAAAGAAAGAAAATACTAAACTAAAGAAAAGGATCTACATGTGTACCTGTGACTGTATACAGATATATCCAAGCAAGGAAAATGTAAGCAGAAATACACAAATATTTTTGAAAATTGGACACCTTAAGACAGGAAGGATGATTTACATATGAGGAGGTGGTTGCCACAATAACTACTTCTTTTTAAAAAACCTGTATTGTTAAACTTGCCATAGAAACATAAGACTTTATAAGCTGAAAAGCGATATACTTTTAAAGTTCAACAGACATAAGCTTTGAACATATCATTTTAAAAAAGAGTGACATTCAGTTAACATCTTAAAGATATAAATAAACTTATTTTGTCTTAAAAAAAACTTTTAATTGAATCTGTTTAAATATTTAAAAAGAAAATCTTGTGGTTGGATGCAAAAATTTCAATCAAATGATGAAAATACACAAAAACCATACAAAAGTCAAACCAAGCAGAATTCTATCTTGGTATTTAGAGACAATGACCTCTTCTGGTCTTTATACCTAAAAATGATCAGAGTATTCTGCTTTTTTTTTTTTTAATCTTTATTGAATTTATTACAATATTGCTTCTGTTTTATGTTTTGGGTTTTTGGTCAAGAGGCATGCAAGATCTTAGCTCCCTGACCAGGCCTTGAACCTGCATCCCCTATGTTGGAAGGTGAAGGCTCAACCATGAGACTACTAGAGAAGTCCTGAGTATACTGAGGATCAAAGCATCATTCTTCAATATCTACTGAGTGTCCATGTCTACTGGTGAGGAAGAAGGCTGGACACCACAGACAATTCAAAATAACATGTGGGCAACTTCCCTGGTGATCCAATGATGAAGACTCTGTGCTTCTAATGCAGGGACCATGGGTTTGATACCTGGTCAGGAATTAAGATCTCACGTCCTGTATGGCATGGCTAAATCTACTCCCCTCAAACAAAACCAAACCCAAAATAACATGTGGACCACCCCAAGTTTCTTTACTCTGATAGGCACCAGTCCAAACTTCCTGCCCCAGATGCCCTACTAGAAAACCCACCACGGTGTATTCAAGGACAGGTTTGGACTGTACATAGAAGCAGTGAACTGGGAGCATGCGGTTTTTCAGGCTTCCCCGGTGAATCAGCATGATAAAGAATCCACCTGCCAATGCAGGAGATGCTGGTTCGATCCCTGGATCAGGAAGAAATCCCATAGACAGAGGAAGCTGGTGGGCTACAGTCCACGGGATCACAAAGAGTCAGACACGACTGAGCGCAACAATAAGCAAGCTCTGTCCCAACCGAACGTGTGGCTTCACATAAAATATCAGACTGGATCTCAGCCACCAGGGGCTTCCACAAGAGAGAGTGGTTATGATGTAGAGGGTGTGGGGGGAGGGAAAACTAATTCATAATTATGACTTAATATCTGTGATATGCATCCTCATGCATGACTTCTTCACTTTCACTGCTGAATATTCATGTATCTTAGTTACAGTTCAGTTCAGTTCAGTTGCTCAGTCGTGTCTAACTCTTTGTGACCCCATGGACTGCAACATGCCAGGCTTCCCTGTCCATCACCAACTCCCAGAGCCTGCTCAAACTCATGTCCGTCTAGTCAGTGATGCCATCCAACCATCTCATCCTCTGTTGTCCCCTTCCCCTCCTGCCTTCAATCTTCCTCAGCATTAGGGTCTTTTCCAATGAATTGGCTCTTCACATCAGGTGACCAAAGTATTGGAGCTTCAGATTTAGCATCAGTCCTTCCAATGACTATTCAGGACTGATTTCCTTTAGGATTGACTGGTTGGATCTCCTTGCAGTCCAAGGGACTCTCAAGAGTCTTTTCCAACACCACAGCTCAAAGCATCAATTCTTCAATGCTAAGCTTTCTTTATGGTCCAACTCTCATATCCATACATGACTACTGGAAAAACCATAGCTTTGACTATATGGACCTTTGTTGGCAAAGTAATGTCTCTGCTTTTTAATATGCTGTCTAGGTTTGTCATAGCTTTTCTTCTAAAGAGCTAGCATCTTTTAATTTTATGGCTGTAGTCACCATCTGCAGTCATTTTGGAGTCCAAGAAAGTAAAGTCTGTCACTGTTTCCATTGTTTCCGTATCTATTTGCCATGAAGGGACCGAATGCCATGATCTTAGTTTTCTGAATGTTGACTTTTAAGCCAGCTTTTCATTCTCCTCTTTCACTTTCATCAAGAAGCTCTTTAGTTCCTCTTTACTTTCTGTCATAAAGGTGGTGTCATCTGCATATCTGAGGTTATCGATATTTCTCCTGGCAATCTTGATTCCAGCTTGTGCTTCATCCAGCCTGGCATTTCGAACCATGTACTCTGCATATACAGTGATGTGGTATTGGATCATATATATGATGTGGTGTTGGAGAAAGACTCTTGAGAGTCCCTTGAACAGCAAGGCGATCAAACCAGTCAATCCTAAAGGAAATCAACCCTGAATATTCATTGGAAGGACTGATGCTGAAGCTGAAACTCCAATACTTTGGCCATCTGATGGGAAGAACTGACTGATTGGAAAAGACCTTGATGCTGGGAAAGATTGAAGGCAGGAGGAGAAGGAGATGACAGA
This sequence comes from Bison bison bison, assembly GCF_000754665.1. Classification (NCBI taxonomy): domain Eukaryota; kingdom Metazoa; phylum Chordata; class Mammalia; order Artiodactyla; family Bovidae; genus Bison; species Bison bison. The sequence continues at coordinate 1,108,465 of NW_011494753.1, forward strand.
GGATGAGATGGTTGGATGGCATCACTGACTTGATGGACATGAATTTGAGAAAGCTCTTGGAGTTGGTGATGGACAGGGAAGCCTGGTGTGCTGCAGTCCATGGGGTTACAAAGAGTCAGACACAACTGAGAAGCTGAGCTGAACTGAACTGAATTAAACTCTGCATATAAGTTAGATAAGCAGGGTGACAGTATACAGCCTTGATGTACTCCTTTCCCAATTTGTAATCAGTCCATTGTTCCATGTCTGGTTCTAACTGTTGCTTCTTGACCTGCATACAGATTTCTCAGGAGGCAGGTAAGGTGGTCTGGTATTCCCATCTCTTTAAGAATTTTCCAGTTTGTTGTGATCCACGTAGTCAAAACCTTTAGCATAGTCAGTGAAATATATGTTTTTCTTAGTTACAGTATATCATAATTTAACTATCCATTTTCCTGTTCCCCTATGAGATATTTCTGGGTTTTAGGTGTTATAATATTACTTGAAATGCTTATATACCATCTCCTGGTGCATTCATGTAAAAATTTCTCCAGGGTATATACTTATAAGTGAAATTGTTAGGTTATAAGTCATACACATTTCTAACTTTACTGGATATTGCTGAATCTGTTTCAAAATAGTTCCCTTCATTGTTTCAAGGTGGCTGCAGCAGTTCCAGACATCACATCCAAACACAACAACGGTCACAAGAAAAGACATAGTCTTTTCGAATTCTTCTTCTTGGAAATGAGGGATTTCTCAGAGACCTTACAACAGACTTTGCTTTAATCTAATAAACTGAGATTGTCATATTCCTGTCTCTAAACCACCATTGGGAAATGGAACCCGTTAGGCCTGATCTTCCTCTCCTTCTTTAAGATTTATTTATTTATTTGTTTATCTTTGGCTGCACTGGGTCTCCGTTGCTTTGTGCAGGCTTTCTATAGTTGTAGAGAGTGAGGGCTACCCTCTAGTTGGTGGTGCACAGGCTTCTCAGTGCAGTAGCTTCTCTTGTTGCAGAGCACAGGCTTCAGGGTGTTCAGGCTTCAGTAGTTGCAGTGCATGGGCTCAGTAGTTGTGGCTCTTGGGCTTAGTTGCTCTGCCGTATGTGGGATCTTCCAGGACTAGGTATTGAACCCAAGTCCCCTGCATCAGCAGGTGGGTTCTTAACCACTAACCTACCAGGGAAGCCCAGATCAAAGTGCCTTAACTTCTGCATTATTATTGATGCTTGGAGCCAGGTACTTCTTTGTCGTGAGCAGCTGTTCTGTGCTTTGTAGGATGTTTGCAGCATCCCTGTCTTCTACGAACCAGATGCCAGTAATACCTTCTCAGATGCCACAACAAAATTGTGGTCAAGATACTGCTGGATATCATCCAAGATGGGGGGAGGGATGAACAAAATAGCCTCTGACTGAGAACCACCGGCTTAGACTTGGTGTGGAAGAGACAGAGGGAATTCAGCCACTATGACCACATGACTCCAAGCAACAAGGGTCAGGGCAACAAGCATGTGAATCTCCCAGAATCATGTGTGAAGTTTTTCCATGCAGAACACTGCTGTTTCTATTACAGGCTTCTTCCTAGGAGATGCTGGACTGATAGGTGTTTCTGCTGTCAGCCTGGCAGAGGATTCATGTGAGTCTGGAGTGAGGCAGAAGGTACCTATGAACATGAAACAAACTCAGTTGTGCAAAGAGGAGAGCTGTCAAGACAGGAGCCAGTCACGTCATTACTATTGGGGTTTGGTTTCATTTCCAGGTCAAAATGTCACTGAAAACGTGATTCTAGTTTCCCTTTAGCTCCCTGACTCTTTTACGATCTCTTGCAAGTGCCTTAAAAATATTGTTGGATATTGAAACAAGATGTGCCTGGTTTATTTTTTTTTCCACCCAGTGTATATAGAGCATGGGCTAATATTCAGTCTTCTGTTTCAGTGACAGTGACATGCTGTTCCTAAGGGGTGACAGAGTTGAGGCAGCTTTCTCTGCAGTTATAGAACCCTTACTTCAGGATCTCTCCACTCTCACAACCTATTTGTCTTAAGCTGGAGAAAGTCCATCCTAGGGGCTATTGCAGCAATAGCTTCCACCCGCTCAGTGTTCTCTGAAGGTCATGATAAAGTTAGGACGTCTTTGACATAAGTGGAGATGTTCTGTCGACAGTTGGAGATGAGAAACTAGTGTTCATATATTTTTCAAATGTGATCAATTGCAGGACTTACTTCTAATATACCTACTTTACAGATGAGAAAACTGAGGCACAGAGATGTTAAATAAATTGGAACTCTTGGTGTCAGTAATCCTCAGGGCAGGGGCATAAGATTCAGAAACTAAGTAGGTGGAAGAGACAAGTGGTTCCTGCTGAGTCACTGGAGACATTGGTTGGACCAGAGATGTGACCGTTTGGGATCCAGCCCCCAGGGAAGTAATCTACAAGTGGACTTGAATTCAGACTTCTCACCTAAAAGCTTTTTTATTTCTTTTACTGAGAAATACTTTTTTTTAATTAATTTTTATTGGAGGAAAGTTGCTTTACAATATTCTATTAGTTTCTGCTGAATAGCAAAGTGACTCAGCTGTAAGTATACATATGTCCCCTCTTTTTTGGATTTCCTTTCATTTAGGTCACCACAGACCATTGAGTAGAGTTCCCTGTGCTATACAGTAGGTTCTTACTAATTATCTATTAATATTTTACACATAGTATCAATAGTTTATATATGTCAATACCAATCTCCCAATTCACCCCACCCCTTCTTCTCTTGGTGTTCATATGTTTGTTCTCAACGTCTGCATCTCTATTCCTGTTTTGCAAATAAGGTCATCTCTACCGTTTTTCTAGATTCCACATACATGAGTCAATATACGATATTTGTTTTTCTCTTCCTGACTTACTTTTACTCTGTATGACAAGCTCTAGGTTCATCCATGTATCTACAAATAAGCCAATTTTGTTCCTTTTGAGGCTGAATAGTATTTCATTATATATATATATATGTACCACAGCTTCTTTAACAGCCTTTTTCATTATTCCGAGTTGCCACCTCACCACCCCATTGATTTTTACTACTTCGGTCACATTTTCCTCCACCACAGTCCTGGTGGCCAAGAGAAGAAGCGGAGGCAGCTGTGGCATCTTCCCTGTGGCCAAAGATCCCCTTAGAATAGGAAACCAGAGAGCCTCTTTACGTTCTGTTTTCTTCAAGGACAGCTATCTTGGGAAAAGTAAGAAGCTCTTAGAAAAAGTAAGAAGCTCTTTAGTAAGATGTTGAGTCTTTCTCAACATCCAGGTCTTTTCCTTATCTACAAAGAAGTTTCAACCTGCTCAGGATTTGTAAAGAAAACACTCCCACCAGCATCTTCCAGGCTCCTGAGAGAGTCTGGGACACTAAGATCACAGGAGCAAATAGTAGAGGGAATACTTCCATCCTGCCAGCTCTAAAACCACCTTTTCTGTCTCCTATAAAAGTATTCATTCTATTCATTGGACAGCCATGGAAACTGATAGCAAAAGCACTTTTAATAAGTTTCCTAACTCAAAAAGCTTAATCACAGTTTGGCAGCTTTTCCATAGGACACCAAAGCAAAATCTCTGTCTTCTCCCGCTTGCCACTCAGGTCTGGGTATTAGGCACATTTTTCATATAACGTCTCAGGAGTTAAGTAAGGAGAAACTGTCAGCTTCCTGACCCACGGTTGGCTCTGCTTCCCCTCTTTGTGCAAACTAGACCTCTTCCATGAATCAATATCTTCCTTTGAATTTGCAAAGAAGGGAGAGGACCTGTAAAATGTAATTCGTGAATAAAATGTGGGGGAAAAAAAACAAAACAGCACCTGCCTGAAAGTTGGAGGGATGCTGGGGGTGAGGTGAGCAGAACAAGGTTTGAGCAGAGGGAAGCGGGGAAGCCCGCAGAAGGTGCAGGAATCAGAATGGAGCTGCAGTAGACAGAGATCAAGGTGGTCCAACTTAGCTGCACAGAGGGCTAAGACCTGAAGGATGCCTGGGATGGGGGACAAGACACAGGGCCAGACCAGGAAGTGGTCTGTGTTGTGGCCAGTGTGAGGAAAGCAGGAGAGACTCCATCTTGAATCCTGTCACCCACCTTAAAGATAGGATGTGAACTGGGCCTGAACCCTGTCCAAGAGTGAGGAAACTGTTGCTAGTGAAAACAAGGTCTCCTGGAGACTTCCCTCCCTACAGATGACAAACGGAGCTTGTAGTTGAGGTCAGGCTGTCTCTGTTAGATTAACCATGGAGACATCCCCCCTTGATGTATAATCATCGCGCCCCCCCCCCCACCCTTAACTTTAATTGTTTGTTCTTCTAGCACCTATCTGTTGTAAAACTCAGTCAGATACAACAGAGGTTGCAGATGATAGCTTATGGTGAATGATGTCAGATTTGTGATTTCCAAAGAAGATTTAGCTTCAGGACCAGGGACCAGGCTTGATCACTCAACAGCTTTTGTGTAGCAGAGTTTTATTAAAGTAAGCAAAGGGATAGAGAAAGCTTCTGACACCGACATCAGAAGGGGGGTGGAGAGTGCCCCTCTTGCTAGTGTTAGCAAGGGAGTTATATACATTTTTAATTAGTTATTACAATAAATCAGAAGAATGTCTTGAGGTTGTAAAGATCTTACTAGACTCACTCCCATAATTTACATTTTAAGATAACAGGATTAGCCAGAAGGTTTTCAGGAAGGAGAAACTGGTCTCAAGCAGGATATATTGTTGTTATATAGTCCTTAAAAGTGAAAGTGAAGTCGCTCAGTCCTGTCTGACTCTTTGCGACCCCATGGACAGTAGCCTACCAGGCTCCGTTGTCCATGGGATTTTCCAGGCAAGAATACTGGAGTGGGCTGCCATTTCCTTCTCCAGGGGATCTTCCCAACCCAGGGATCAAACCCGGGTCTCCTGCATTGCAGACAGACGTTTTACCGTCTGAGCCACCAGGGAAGTCCATATAACCCTTAGTACAGAGTTTAAACTGAGTTGTTTGTTGTGTAATCATCAGTTCCAGGCTTAAAGAAAAAAACATTTTATGTGACTAAGACTAAGGAAAGTAGAGAAAAAAGATGTTTGTCCTTTCTTCCTCCTTGAGAATTCTAGACCCCTGTCTCCTCCTTGAGAACCCCAGACCTCTTTCTCCTCCTCCTCAAGGACCCCAGACTTCTTATCAACCTGCCTAGGAAGTGACTGTCTCACTAACAAGCAATCAGTCACGTAGCGGGGGGTAAAAAACTGGTCCTCTCAGAAACATCAGGGTCCTTGTTGGGAACTGATTACCCTCTGACCCGCTGTCATAATAAACTGTACTCCACTGTCTTGAGTGTCCTCCGAGGTGTGTTTTGTGACTCCAGATTCCACAACAGTCTGGAGTCTAAGAGCTGGACTACGTTAATAAATTCATACGGAGTTCAGTTCAGTTCAGTCGCTCAGTCATGTCTGACTCGCTGCGACCCCATGAACCGCAGCACGCCAGGCCTCCCTGTCCATCACCAACTCCCAGGGTTCACCCAAACCCATGTCCATTGAGTCTGTGATGCCATCCACCCATCTCATCCTCTGTCATCCCCTTCTCCTCCTGCCCTCAATCATTCCCAGCAGGGTCATTTCAAATGAGTCAGCTCTTCGCATCAGGTGGCCAGAGTATTGGAGTTTCAGCTTCAACATCAGTCCTTCCAATGAACACCCAGTGCTGATCTCCTTTAGGATGGACTGGTTGGATCTCCTTGCAGTCCAAGGGACTCTCAAGAGTCTTCTCCAACACCACAGTTCAAAAGCATCAATTCTTCTGTGCTCAGCTTTCTTCACAGTCAAACTCTCACATCCATACATGACTACTGGAAAAACCATAGCCTTGACTAGGCAGACCTTTGTTGGTAAAGTAATGTTTCTGCTTTTTAATATGCTGTCTAGGTTGGTTATAACTTTCCTTCCAAGAAGTAAGCGTCTTTTAATTTCATGGCTGCAATCACCATCTGCAGTGATTTTGGAGCCCCCCAAAATAAAGTCAGCCACAGTTTCCACCATTTCCCCATCTTTTTGCCATGAAGTGATGGGACCAGATGCCATGATCTTAGTGTTCTGAATGTTGAGCTTTAAGCCAACTTTTTCACTCTCCTCTTTCACTTTCATCAAAAAGCTCTTTAGTTCTTTACTTTCTGCCATAAGGGTGGTGTCATCTGCATATCTGAAGTTACTAATATTTCTCCCGGCAATCTTGATTCCAGCTTGTGCTTCTTCCAGCCCAGTGTTTCTCATGATGTACTCTGCATATAAGTTAAACAGGCAGGGTGACAATGTACAGCCTTGACGTACTCCTTTTCCTAGTTGGAACCAGTCTGTTGTTCCATGTCCAGTTCTAACTGCTGCTCCTGACCTGCATACAGGTTTCTCAACAGGCAGGTCAGGTGTTCTGGTATTCCCATCTCTTTCAGAATTTTCCACAGTTTATTGTGATCCACACAAAGGCTTTGGCATAGTCAATAAAGCAGAAATAGATGTTTTTCTGGAACTCTCTTGCTTTTTCGATGATCCAGCAGATGTTGGCAATTTGATCTCTGGCTCCTCTGCCTTTTCTAAAATCAGCTTGAACATCTGGAAGTTCATGGTTCACATATTGCTGAAGCCTGGCTTGGAGAATTTTGAGCATTACTTTACTAGCGTGTAAGATGAGTGCAATTGTGTGGTAGTTTGAGCATTCTTTGGCATTGCCTTTCTTTGGGACTGGAATGAAAACTGACCTTTTCCAGTCCTGTGGCCACTGCTGAGTTTTCCAAATTTGCTGGCATATTGAGTGCAGCACTTTCACAGCATCATCTTTCAGGATTTGAAATAGCTCAACTGGAATTCCATCACCTCCACTAGCTTTGTTCCTAGTGATGCTTTGTAAGGCCCATTTAACTTCACATTCCAGGATGTCTGGCTCTAGGTGAGTGATCACACCATCGTGATTATCTGGGTCGTGAAGATCTTTTTCTTACAGTTCTTCTGTGTATTCTTGCCACCTCTTCTTAATATCTTCTGCTCCTGTTAGGTCCATACCATTTCTGTCCTTTATTGAGCCCATCTTTGCATGAAATGTCCCCTTGGTATCTCTAATTTTCTTGAAGAGATCTCTGGTCTTTCCCATTCTGTTGTTTTCCTCTATTTCTTTGCATTAATCACTGAGGAAGGCTTTCTTATCTCTCCTTGCTATTCTTTGGAACTCTGCATTCAGATGCTTATCTTTCCTTTTCTCCTTTGCTTCTCACTTCTCTTCTTTTCACAGCTATTCCTAAGGCTTCCTCAGACAGCCATTTTGCCTTTTTGCATTTCTTTTTCTTGGGGATGGTCTTGATGCCTGTCTCTGGTACAATGTCATGAACCTCCATCCATAGTTCATCAGGCACTCTGTCTATCAGATCTAGTCCCTTAAATCTATTTCTCACTTCCACTGTATAATCATAAGGGATTTGATTTAGGTCATACCTGAATGGTCTAGAGGTTTTCCCCATTTTCTTCAATTTAAGTCTGAATTTGGCAATAAGTTCATGATCTGAGCCACAGTCAGCTCCCAGTCTTGTTTTTGTTGACTATATAGAGCTTCTCCATCTTTGGCTGCAAAGAATATAATCAATCTGATTTCGGTGTTGGCCATCTGGTGATGTCTATGTGTAGAGTCTTCTCTTGTGTTGTTGGAAGAGGGTGTTTACTATGACCACTGCATTCTCCTGGCAAAACTCTGTTAGCTTTTGTCCTGCTTCATTCTGTACTCCAAGGCCAAATTTGCCTGTTACTCCAGGTGTCTCTTGACTTCCTACTTTTGCATTGCAGTCCCCTATAATGAAAAGGACATCTTTTTGGGGTGTTAGTTCTAAAAGGTCTTGTAGGTCTTCATAGAACCATTCAGCTTCAGCTTCTTCAGTGTTACTACATGCGTGTCCAATCCCTGGGATGGCCAGATCCCCTGGAGAAGGAAATGGCAACCTACTCCAGTATTCTTGCCTGGAGAATCCCATAGACAGAGGAGCCGGGTGGGCTGCAGTCTGTGAGGTCACACAGAGTCACAACAAACAACATATTACTGCTACAACCCACAGGGGTTGGTGGGGGGAGGGAAATACTGAGTACAGTGGGTTGGCCCCACTCACTGAAGTTTGAAGCCCACCACTGCTTAATGAGGAGGATGGGGATTCCTGACAGCTACTCACCCCTTCCTTGGTTAAGAGTTTATATGACAGATCTGTTTATAGTCAGAAGCCCTGACTGGATCACTGAGACCCTAAAGGAAACAGTAATCTGAAGAGTTTATTCAAAGTAACATCCTTATCTGCTTCCTGGCCTGAGAGATGTGAAGGGAAAGACAGGAAATGGCCTGAGCTTAATGAATCCCAGCTTAAACCTTTGACCAGCTCTGTTCCTTAGACACATGATGTCAGCAAACTCACAAAAGTCCTGAATATTCAGCAGTGGACTCTTCCTAGCCAGCATGAGTGGACGCTGCTCTGCATCCCAGCCCACTGGATGTTTCTATACTCTTCTTGCTGGCCCTGTTCTCATGGGCAGCCCCCTCTTCCCTTTATTCCTTATTCCTTCCACGTCCAAGGTAAGAGAAATCCAAGTAAGATGGTAGGTGCTGAGAGAGGGCATGAGAGGGCAGACAGACTGAAACCACGATCACAGACAACTAGCCAATCTGATCACATGGACTACAGCCTTGTCTAACTCAGTGGAACTAAGCTATGCTGTGTGGGGCCACCCAAGACAGATAGATCATGGTGGAGAGATCTGACAGAATGTGGTCCACTGGAGAAGGGAATGGCAAATCACTTCAGTATTCTTGCCTTGAGAACCCCATGAACAGTATGAAAAGGCAAACAGATAGGACACTGAAAGATGAACTCCCCAGGTCAGTAGGTGCCCAATAT
>NW_011494753.1:1117456-1123115 GCF_000754665.1 Bison bison bison
TGGAATGGGTGAATTTAACTCAGATGACCATTATATCTACTACTGTGGGTGGGAATCCCTTAGAAGAAATGGAGTAGCCATCATAGTCAACAATAGAGTCCGAAATGCAGTACTTGGATGCAATCTCAAGAATGACAGAATGATCTCTGTTGGTTTCCAAGGCAGCCATTCAATATCACAGCAATCCAAGTCTATGCCCTGACCAGTAATGCTGAAGAAGCTGAAGTTGAATGGTTCTATGAAGACCTACAAGACCTTTTAGAACTAACACCCCAAAAAGATGTCCTTTTCATTATAGGGGACTGCAATGCAAAAGTAGGAAGTCAAGAGACACCTGGAGTAACAGGCAAATTTGGCCTTGGAGTACAGAATGAAGCAGGACAAAAGCTAACAAAGTTTTGCCAAGAGAACACACTGGTCATAGCAAATACCCTCTTCCAACAACACAAGAGAAGAGAAATATTAATATCAGATATGCAGATGACACCACCCTTATGGCAGAAAGTTAATAAGAACTAAAGAGCCTCTTGATGAAAGTGAAAGAGGAGAGTGAAAAAGTTGGCTTAAAGCTCAACATTCAGAACACTAAGATCATGGCATCTGGTCCCATCACTTCATGGCAAAAAGATGGGGAAATGGTGGAAACTGTGGCTGACTTTATCTTTTTGGGCTCCAAAATCACTGCAGATGGTGATTGCAGCCATGAAATTAAAAGACGCTTACTCCTTGGAAGGAAAGTTATGACAAACCTAGACAGCATATTAAAAAGCAGAAACATTACTTTACCAACAAAGGTCTGTCTAGTCAAGGCTATGGTTTTTCCAGTAGTCATGTATGGATGTGAGAGTTTGACTGTGAAGAAAGCTGAGCACAGAAGAATTGATGCTTTTGAACTGTGGTGTTGGAGAAGACTCTTGAGAGTCCCTTGGACTGCAAGGAGATCCAACCAGTCCATTCTGAAGGAATCCTGGGTGTATACTGGAAGGACTGATGTTGAAGCTGAAACTCCAATACTCTAGCCACCTGATGGGAAGAGCTGACTCACTTGAAATGACCCTGCTGGGAAAGACTGAGGGCAGGAGAAGGGGATGACAGAGGATAAGATGGGTGGATGGCATCACAGACTCAATGGACATGGGTTTGGGTGAACTCCGGGAGTTGGTGATGGACAGGGAGGCCTGGCGTGCTGCGGTTTATGGAGTGGCAAAGAGTCAGACACGACTGAGGGACTGAACTGAACTAAACTCTTTTGTATCCATGCAAATTCTTGGAAAATGTCTGGTACAAAATACAAATCAAGCTCAGCCTAGAAAACTCTCACCAGGTCTTTGCCCACTGTCAACTACAAACAGGCCCTTGCCAAGGGCATCTGCCATGTGCCTCTGTGGAGACTGAACCCTGTGCTGATGCAGCTCTTGACCTTTGACATACCCTGGAGGGAGTTCAGGACGGACAGTAAGGTACTCTGTGCTCCAGAGGAACTGGTGGAACAGGTCTTTCTAGATGGTTAGATATTTTCAGAAACTAATTTCTTGACCCCAGTCCTTGCATCTCCTCTAGAAAAGCACTAAATCCTTTCACGGTGACATCAGCTCCTTGTGACTCCAGAAAACTTCTTGTAAAATAAGTGCTTGATTGTGTGAACTCCACCTTCACAAAAATCATCTATACTGAACTTCCCCCACTGCCTCTGTAGAGCAGTCTCTCAAAGTTATCCGAGGTGCCATCTCCCAGGCTGCAGTCCTCATATTTCTCCAAATAAAACTTAACTGGCAACTCTCACATTGTGCATCTTTTTAGTCGACATCACCTTCTGTTACGGGTTTAGAGTTTTTTTTTTTTTCTTTTTATTACCTCTAGCTTAAATGAGCTATAACTGACATACAACATTGCACAAATTTATGATGTAAAATGGGCTTCCTTGATGGCTCAGTTGGTAAAGAATCCACCTGCAATGCAGGAGACCTGGGTTCTATCCCTGGCTCAGGAAGATCCCCTGGAGAAGGAAATGGCAACCCACTCCAGTATTCTTGCCTGGGAAATCCTACGGACAGAGGAGCCTGACGGGTCATAGTCCATGGGGTTGCAAGAGTTGGACACAACTTAGTGACTAAACCACCACCAAGGTGTAAAATATGGTGATTTGTTACACTTATACATTATGAAATACTTATCACAATAGAGTTAGTTAATACCCCCATCACTTAGTGTAATTACTTTTTTTTTGTGGTAGGAATATTTAAGGTTTACTCTTTAGACAAATTTCAAGTTTATAACACAGTACTGTTAACTATGGCCCAGGGATCCCCAACCTATAGCCCAGGGGTCCCCAACCTCCAGGATCTGATGCCTGCTGATCTGAAGTGGAGCTGATGCAATAATGATAGAAATAAAGTACACAATAAATATAATGCACTTGAATCATCTCAAAACTGTCCTCCACACCTCTGACTGGAAAAATTGTTTTCCACAGATCTGGTCCCAGCTTCCAAAAAGGACCACTGCTGTGGCTAGGCTGCATGACCACGTGTTTTCATTGCAGAACTTCTCACAATGGCATGAAAGCTCCAGTGTGGGATGCCGTTGAAAGCAAGACAGCTTTCTTGCTACATTTAGCACAGATGGTCAGAAGGAAGCCTCTAAGTAGGACAATGTGTGTGTACTAAGTCGTTTCAGTCATGTCTGACTCTTTGCGACCCTGTGAGCTATAGCCCTCCGGGATCCTCTGTCCATGGGATTCTCCAGGTAAGAACACTGGAGTGGGTTGTCATGCCCTTCTCCAAGGGATCTTCCCATCCCAAGGATCGAACCCACGTATCTTATGTCTCCTGCATTGGCAGGTGAGTTCTTTACCACCAAACCATCCAATACATGTGTTTAACTTCTGACTTATTTAAATATGAAGAGAAATTTAAGCACTCTTTGAGTGTCAACAATTCCAGCTTCATCAGTTAGGTATAACTATAGTAAATGCATCTGACAGCATTTAAGCTATTCTTTTTTCTTTTTGCCTAATTGTAAAGCGAGGGGCTAAAATCATTCGCTTTGATTTACCCAATTTCCAACTGTCAAGTGCTTGCCTGATGTGATTATGTTAATGTGCCAATTGAGTTTGAAGTCCTTCGTTGTACATGCTACTTTCAGCAAAATAAGAAAGTAGATCTGAAGTATGTTTTCTTTGATGGTGTTCTGGGATATAAATAGAACAAATGCCTTGTGAGAGCAGGAAATGTTATCTTTTGGGTTGAGCTGGCTTAGGTACAATTTAATTTAAATAACTGAACATATTTATGAGGTGCAAGAGCCAAATAAAAAAAGAGCATTTGAGCTGTGTATTGTGCTTTGCTTTCACCGTTTGAGCTGCAATAACAGTGAGCATGCTGCTGTGTGGGTCACAATGTTTTAGGGGGGACACAAGCTGAGAATATTCTGCTTATGTGCCCCTCAAAGCCATCTTTTACTTGAATTTATATCGTGTTCTATTTTTTCCTGACTCAGCTTACACAGACATTTTTTGTTATCTTACATGTTAATATTACTTCTGATTTTCATCTTGAAATCTCAGAAAAAGACCTGAGGCCCAGGTCTTGTAGGAGACAAGGAATATTTATTAAAAGAGACTGAAAGAATCCATTGTTTTCATTTGCAAATAGTCTCAGGAGTAGAAAGAACTCAGGAATGCCAGGTCCCTGCTCCCAAGATCATCTCAATGGGCTTGGGGATTTCTGGTGTCGACTTAAGAAAATGCAGAACGTGAGAGTTGTGAGTTAAGCTTTATTCGGGACAAAATGAGGTTGATAGCCCAGGAGAACAGCACCTTAAAGAGCTCTGAGAAACTGGTCCAGAGAGGCAGTGGGGGAAGGTCAGTATAGATGTGATTTTGGTGAAGGGGGAGTACATGCAATCTAGCATGTATTTTTTGCAGGAGGTTATTGTTAGTCGCAAGGAGCAATGGTCACCATGAAGGATTTTAGTGCTTTTCTACATGTGAGGAGATGCAAGAATTTGAAACCAGCTCCTGAAAATATGTATCTAAAGACTTGTCCTGCCAGTTTTCCCAGAGCACAGAGTCTCATTTCTGCTCTCCAGCCTGAACTCCTTTCCGGGGTGCTGAAGGTCAGCAGCTGCAGAAGCACCTGATTTAATCCTTGTAGAGGTAGACGGCAAGTGCCAATTTATAGTTGACACTGGTTAACCTGTACTGCCTCAAGACAGAGCCAAACGTCTGTGTGTGAGTATTCTGTATTACAAGACCTGGAGGGCAAAGTAGGTGGAGACCGTAACGTCAAAACCAGAGCTGTGAGCAGTGTGGTGCAGACTGCCTAAGAGCTGATGCATGCAGTCAGACCTTGGATCTGTCTCTTACTCGCTTGGTGAGTTACTTAATCACCCTGAGCCTCTGCTTCCTTATCTGAACAATGGGCACAACACTGAATTTCATTGACACCATCAATTGTAAAATATATTTATTTATAATTGATTTATGTACCACAGCAAAAATCACACACACACAAGAAACACTTGGGTTTTCACCATTTCCATAGGTGTGTGGCTGTGAGATGTTTCTATCAACATTTCAAAAACTACCCTGTGTGATACTGTAATAAGAGATGAATGTTTTTATATATTTGTTAAAACCTATAGAATACATACCACTAAGAGTGAGCCATGATGTAAACTATGGACTTGGAGTGATTATGATGTATCAATGTAGGCTCATCGATTGTTTTTGCTTTAAATATTTATTTATTTTTATTTATTTGGCTCTCCTGGTTCTTAATTGAGGCAACGAATTCTTAGTTGCAGCATGAGGGACCCAGTTCTCTGACTAAGGATTGAACCCCAGCTCCTTGCATTGGAAGTGCAGGCTCTTAGTCACTGCACCACCAGGGCAGTCCCCAGACTAATCAGCTGTGACGAAAGTATCACTTTGGAGTATGATGTTGATAGTGGGGAGGTTGCACTTGTGTGGGCAGAGGGTATATAGGGACTTTTTGTACTTTCTGCTCAATTTTTCTGTGACTCTTAAAACTGTTCCAAAAAATATACAGTCCACTAAAGAAAGAAGTGGAAACATTTCTAGATTAGAGGAAATGACAGAGACATGGCAACATATGATCTCACACTGGACAGAATTTTTTTTTATATAAGGAACGTTTTTCAGGTAATTGGGGAAAAATAAGTAGGGTGTGTGGCTTAGATAATTATTTAATCAGAGATAACTTCTCGATTTGAATAATTATAATGTGCTTATGTAAGACAGAGTCCTTGTTCTTAGGAAATACACACTGAAGTATTCAGCAGGGCTTCCCAGGTGGCGCTAGTGGTAAAGAACCCACCTGCCAACGCAGAAGACGTAAGAGACGTGTGTTCGATCCTTGGGTTGGAAAGATCCCCTGGAGAAGGCAATGGCAACCCACTCCAGTACTCTTGCCTGGAAAATCCCGTGGACGGAGGAGCCTGGTGGGCCACAGTCCATGGGGTCACAAAGAATCGGACACGACTGGAGACTTAGCATGTATTCAGCAGAAAGGGCTGTCATGTCTCCAGTTATTCTCAAATGGTTCATAAACCATTTGAGATTGTTCAAATGGTTTGAACTGAAACCACTGAAGATGTACACAGAGAGAGGAAGTGAGAAAGCAAGTACTGTGAAATA
>NW_011494753.1:1123215-1132752 GCF_000754665.1 Bison bison bison
GCACAGAGGATCCACCTGCCAATGCAGGAAACATGGATTTGATCCCTGGGTCAGGAAGACCCCCTGGAGACAAAAATGGTAACCCACTCCAGTATTCTTGCCTGGAGAATTCCAGGGACAGAGGAGCCTGTTGGGGCAATAGTCCACGGGTTTGAAAATGAGTCAGACATGGCTTAGTGATTAAACAACAACAACAGATACAACAAGCAGAGAGAAATGGAAAATTTCAAAGGTTCACCTCTAAATCATATACTAGATGGGTTTTCAAGTTCCCCTCTAGAAGTCTCTGACCATGATTAAAACAGGTAGATATTCAAAAGACCAAAAGCTAACCCCTCAATGAGGGAGACTAAGCATTCCCAAAATAAATGTTCTTGAACAGAAACAGATTTCCCTTGAACACTGTGACCTACAGGAAAGGAAATCATTGTCACCTGCCCTTTATTTGTGGTCATTTGCATGCAAATGATTGAACAGTCACAGACCAGTTGGCTGGATAATGAGTTTGGTCTAGACGTGTCGTATCAGAGAGACCACTGTGGATGCCAACAGAATTTCGAATATCACCTGGAAAGAGAGATTGATCATTAACTCTGTTAATTCACTGGGCATTTTTAAGCAAAAATTACCTCTGTAAATATGTAACATGTGAGAAGACCCAATGCACACAGTATTATCTGATAAAAACATCCAGAGAATCTGGTTATGCTGAAAAAGAAAATTGTTGTCGTTTGTGAGGTGGTTTCCAAAATGGATTAACACAAACAGGAAAGTGATTATCTAACAAAATATTATTTTCACATGCTGAAATTCTTCATTTATAAGACCAAATCAAAAATGCCCTAGCTTGTGAAATAGTAGTGTCAGAGTGATGTGAGAGTCAGAAAGTGCTATACATAGAAGAGTTGTTATAATTCCTACTGGAAATGGAATTATTATAATCCTTCTCATGCACTGGGAAAAAAGGAAGACTTACATGGGCTTTCCTGGTGGCTCAGCTGGTAAAGAATCCACCCACAGTGTGGGAGACCTGGGTTGGATCCCTGGGTTGGGGAGATCCCCTGGTGATGGGAAAGGCTATCCACTCCAGTATTCTGGCCTAGAGAATTCCATGGACAATATAGTCCATGGGGTCACAAAGAGTGGGACATGACTGAGTGAATTTCACTTTCACTCCACTAAATGGCATAGAGCATTGAGCTTTGGGTGGAAGACCTTTTTTCATACTCATTTCCCTCTTGTTCTCCAAGAGTAACTGATGTAGCTTTTCACATGGATCAAAACTATAGCAGGAAATTAAAAATAAAAATCCAGCCTAGAGAAGTTAAAAAATAGAGATGCTAGGGTTCTCTATCACTGGAAATGCGTGAGATGTTATAGATAGAAGCAACATTTCATTCTATGTATCCTATCAAGGAGGGATCAGTAGGGAGGCATGGTGGATTACAGGCTCTCTCATGTCTGATAAGATACTTAACCACTCTTTCCATGAATATTAGAATATTTCATAAAAAAAGAAAAAGAAAAATTGTCACTCAATCATGTCTGACTCTTGTTGACCCCACGGATTGTAGTCCATCAGGCTCTTCTGTCTGTGCAATTCCCCAGGCAAGAATCCTGGAGTGGGTAGCCACTCCCTTCTCCAGGGTATCTTCCCTACCCAGGGATCGAACCTAGGTCTCCTGAATTACAGGCAGGTTCTTTACCACATGAGCCACCAGCAAAGCCCTAGAATGCTTCAAAGGGGTCAGGATATGAACTCGGTATAAAAGGAAAAAAAAGATAAAGGCAGTAGCTCACAGCTTAATGAAACAAAAACATAAAAAATCAACCCCAGTATAGAGAGATATATGCTGAAATGAAGGAAACGGAGGGAAATGGAGCCCCTCCGTGGAAGAAATCATGAAGTCACTGCTTCTAAGTGAGGAGGCAATAATGGTAAGAAGGTCATGGGTTGCTGTTGTTGTTTAGTCACTAAGTCGAGTGACTCTTGGCAACCCCATGGACTGTATAGCCTGCCAGACTCCTCTGCCCATGGGGTTTCCCAGGCAAGAATACTGGAGTAGGTCGCCATTTCCTTCTCCAGGGGATCTTCCCAACCTCAGGATCGAACCCATGTCTCCTGCCTTGGCAGGCAGATTCTTTACCACTGAGCCATTAGGAATGGGGGTGGGGTGTGGGGCAAAGGAAGCCTCCTGGTGTGTGTAGGAAATAACAAGTCCTGAATTTTACTACGGAGAAGGCAATGGCACCCCACTCCAGTACTCTTGCCTGGAAAATCCCATGGACGGAAGAGCCTGGTAGGCTGCAGTCCATGGGGTCGCTAAGAGCTGGACACGACTGAGCGACTTCCCTTTCACTTATCTCTTTCCTGCATTGGAGAAGGAATTGGCAACCCACTCCAGTGTTCTTGCCTGGAGAATCCCAGGGACGGGGGAGCCTGGTGCGCTTCCGTCTATGGGGTCGCACAGAGTCGGACACAACTGTAGTGACTTGGCAGCAGCAGTAGAACTTTACTAGAATGTAACTGTTGATGGGGAATGGAGATTGAGTGTCAGAGGTAAAGGTCCTTTCCAAAGGCTCAGCCCTTGGACTAACTGGTAAGTGCTTCTTTCGTTGCCTGCTATATCACTTTCTGCATTTCTCTTTGTTAATTTTTTCTCCTTCTTTCATTTCTCTCACTTTGCAGCGGCCATCTGTGCAAACATCTTCCTAGCCATTCCATCCTTCTCTTGGAATGGCAGCCCTGTGTTCTTGAGCGCTGCTTCTTCATGGCTCCAGCCACAGGGCTTCATCAGGAGCCTCATTCTTCTTACAGGATCAGGTCTCCTATCCCAAGAAGGGACAGTCAAAGTCACCTGCCTCATGGGCACAGCTGGCGTAGAGGCAGGCATCTGAGCCAGGGCCAGCCCCAGCCTCTCTCCATTCATGGGGGCCACACAGAGTTTCAGAGAGTTTGAGAGCATCTCCCAAGAGACGAACATCTCCAGGAAGGAAGATTATGCCTGTCCTATATGGTCCAGTCACTGTCTGCAAACCCACTCAATCACAGCCACCCTGGGGGCCAAGTAACTCTGGCTCATGCTAAGAGGAAGAGCTTCAGTCAGATTCAGGAGCAGAGTCTTAGGGGTCCCGAGTTACAGCCAAGAGTAAATAATAAACTTCAAATCAGCATGTTTTATAGTTGCTTTTGTTGTTATTCTGTCAACCACCAGAAAAATCTTAGCTAAAATCTGCACTGTGATTTTTGTCAGTTTCTTCTTGAATTCCATTTCATATATATTCTTAATTGGAGTTCCCTTACAATGTTGTGTTAGTTCCTGCTGTACAACAATGTGAATCAGCTATACTTATACATATATCCCTTCCCTCTTGAGCCTCCTTCCCATCCCACCCCTCCAATTTCTTCCTGAATTTCTAGTAGTATCTGTTGTATACATTTTCATGCCATGTGTTTGCATTCCTGGCCTCTTGCCATCTTAAAGTTAAAAGAAGATAACAATTCCTGGGATGTTATGCATCATACAAAGGAAGTCCTGTCTCTCATAGCAAAGGGATACAAGCAGAGTCAAGGTGCTTGCTTTCCCCACCCAGTCTTACCAGCATTGTGTCTGGCAACCCAAGTCATTCTGGGAACACCATACCCAGAATCACATGCTGTGGGACCCAATCCCATGGGTCTGTGTGTGTGTGTGTGTGTGTTTTAAGGCAAATCTCAGCTTCCAAAGCAAGATCCTCATTTGGAATTTAAAAGAGTTCTAGGTTGTTTAACGTTTGAGTGGAATTCCTGAGCCTGTTAACTGGTCACAGTCTACTAGCTCTCATAATTAGCAAGAGACATTGTATTATGCAAACACCACTCAGTTTTCAACAATGACTAACTGCTCTGTTTCAGACTGTTTACTTAAGAGTGGGGTTTTCATCCACAATCGATGTTTCTGGGTAGTTACTTATTTAACACTGAGAGACAAGAGAGGATGAGCACCCAAATCACTCATTCCTCTACTACTTCTCAACACCCTCCTCATCCCACCGCCAGCCCCAAATCCCGGCACTGTGGGTGACTTGGCTCCAAGTCTTATCTGGCTAGAAATACAGATCACTGGAACAGGATAGAAAGTCTAGGGGTAAACCCACGCACCTAAGGTCACCTAATCTATGACAAAGGGGTTCTTTGCCTGGTGGCTCAGACGGCAAAGAACCTATAATGCAGGAGACCTGGGTTTAATCCTTGGGCCGGGAAGATCCTCTGCAGGAGGGCATGGAAACTCACTCTAGTATTCTTACCTGGAGAATCCTATGGACAGAGGAGCCTGGTGGGCTACCATCCATGAGGTCGCAAATAGTTGGACATGACTGAAGCAACTTAGCATAGCACACACACAGCACAATCTATGACAAAGGAGGCAAATGCATACAATGGAGAAAAGACAGTCTCTTCAATAAGTAGTGCTGGGAAAACTAGACTGCTACATGTAAAAGAATGGAATTAGAACACTGCCTAACACCATACACAAAATTAAACTCAAAATGGATGAAAGACCTAAATGTAAGGCCAGATACTATAAAACTCTTAGAAGAAAATATAGGCAGAACACTCTGACAAAAATCATAGCAAGATCTTTTTGACCCACTGCCTAGAGTGATGAAAATAAAAACATAAATAAACAAATGGGGCCTAATTAAACGTAAAACCTTTTGCAGAGCAAAGAAAACCATGTAGAAAACAAAACCACAACCCCTATAATGTATATGGTGACTGCAACCATGAAATTAAAAGACGCTTGCTGCTTGGAAGAAAAGTTACGACAAACCTAGATGGCATATGAAAAAGCAGAGACATCACTTTGGCGACAAAGGTCCATCTAGTCAAAGCCATGGTTTTTCCAGGAGTCACGTATGAATGTGAGAGGTGGACCATATGGAAGACTGAGTGCTGAAGAACTGATGGTTTTGAACTGTGGTACTAGAGAAGATTCTCCAGGGTCCCTTGGACAGCAAGGAGATCAAACCAGTCAGTCTTAAAGGAAATCAACTCTGAATATTCATTTGAAGGATTGTTGCTGAAGCTGAAGCTCCAATACTTTGGCCACCTGATGCGAAGAGCTATCTCATTGGAAAAGACCCTGATGCTGGGAAAGACTGAAGGCAGGAGGAGAAGGGGATGACAGAGGATGGAATGATTGGATGGCATCACTGACTGAATGGACATGAGTTTGAGCAGGTTCTGGGAGACAGTGAAGGACAGGGAAGCCTGGCATGCTACATGCAGTCCATGGGGTCTCAGAGAGCTGGATACAACTTTGCAACTGAACAACAACAACAAATTATGGGAGAAAATATGTGCAAATGAAGCAACTGATAAGGGATTAATCTAAAATATACAAACAGTTCATGCAGCTCAATAGAAAACAAAACAAAACACCAAATCTTATCTAGCTATTGAGCTGTGTAACCTTGGGAAAGTCAGTTCCCTGCCTTGAGTCTCAGTTCCCTCATCTGCAAACTCTGGGGGCTGAATTGGGTGATGCCAAAAGGCCCTTCCACCTGGAAGGTGTGGGGATTGGGGGAGAAGATGAAATGTCTCCTTCTCTGTTAAAACTCAAATATGTTTATTACTTACTAAAAACCACAGCACCACAGACTCCAAGCAGACTATAGGACACAAAGTGTCCCAGTGTCTTGTAGTCATCCACATTCTTTTATTGCCATGGACAAATGCAAAAAGAAGGACTAAAGATATTTGCAGAGTAACATTTTAGAAAAATGGGGAGAAGGCGACAGCACAGTTAAGGCTTCCCCAGTGGCTCAGACGGTAAAGAATCCACCTGCAATGTAGGTGTTCAATTTCTGGGTCGGGAAGATCCCCTGGAAAAGGGAATAGCTACCCATTCCTGAATTCTTGCCTGGAGAATTCCATGGATAGAGGAGACTGTTGGGATACAGTCCGTGAGGTTGCAAAGTGTCGGACATGACTGAGTGACTAACACTTTCACTTTTCACTTTTCAACAGCACAGTTGAATATATGTGTGTCTGCGAGTAAAACGGTCATGTTCGCTACAATTTTAGTTTTTTAGGGAGACTATTAAAAAATATATTTGGAGATAATACCAAAATGAGCCACATGGAGTGGCTGACATATGAATGCCAAGGAGAGAAACTGGCTTACTTCTAAGGGGTGTGGAAAGTTGGAGAAGGGAAAGAGTTTGGTGGCAGTGAGGGTACAGTGATGCTGGGGCCTATGTGAAGATACTCTTACAGAGCAGAGCCTAAAAAAGAATCGCCTGGGTAGCAGAAGCATTAAAAATGGATTTTTACCTTGCTTGAGATGGAGTGACAAATCTTCAGTCAAATATCCTTGTTGTTCTTGATTAGTCGCTAGTCATGTCTGACTCTTTGTGACCCCATGGACTGTAGCCCCCCAGGCTCCTTTTTCTATGGGATTTTCCAGGCAAGAATACTGGAGTGGGTTGTTAATTCCTCCTTCAGGGGATCTTCCTGACCCAGGGATCAAACTTGTGTCTCCTGCATTGGCAGGTGGATTTTTTACCACTGAGCCATCAAGGAGGCCCTGTGTATTTGTTAAGTGCATGGGGTTATTTGAGTGTGCTGCCATTTGGGAGGATGTGGAAGAGAGGCTGAGCTCTCATTTAACTGACGCTGGGAAAATCAGGGGCAGCGACTTGATACAAGGATGGGGTGTACCCAAGCTGTTCTCTCTCTATACCTCATTATCTGTCTAGGCCTGGTCCACCTTTTTTTTTAATTACTTTTTAATATTTATTAATTTATTTGGCCGCACCTGGTCTTATAGTTGTGGTACATGGGATCTAGTTCCCTGACTGACCTCAGGTAACCTTGGCCTGCAGTGGTTTGAAGCAGAGCTTCAGTTCCCCACCAGAGATTGAGATGGGGTCTTGGAGATAAGAGGACCTAGTCACTAGGTCAGTGGTCAGTGACAAGGCCCTTCAGCTTTGCAGAAAAGAGTTCCCACAGAGATAGAAAGTTGTGAAACCAGTATTTACTAGAGTACAGTTGGTGTGGATAGACACACAGGCAGGCTCAGAGAGAGAGTCATGCCCTGGTGGTAGTTTGAATCACTTTTAGTGGGTATTTCTTCCAGGTTTCCTCTGGTCAATCATTTAGATTTGCCTGGTACTGACTCTGTATTTGGTATATCTCAGGATCCCTTCAGTGTGCGCGTGGCATCTCTTAGCCAAGGCAGACTCTAGCGAAGAGGCCTATGGGTAGGTTGACAACACTTACTAGGGTGGCTGCTGCTGCTGCTGCTAAGTTGCTTCAGTCGTGTCTGACTCTGTGCGACCCCATAGAGGGCAGCCTACAAGGCTCCCCCGTCCCTGGGATTCTCCAGGCAAGAACACTGGAGTGGGTTGCCGTTTCCTTCTCCAATGCATGAAAGTGAAAAGTGAAAGTGAAGACGCTCAGTCATGTCCGACTCTTAGCGACTCCATGGACTGCAGCCTATCAGGCTCCTCCGCCCATGGGATTTTCCAGGCAAGAGTAGTGGAGTGGGTTGCCATTGCCTTCTCTGACTAGGGTGGTGCCCCCTCCCTTTTTGACCACCATGGAGCCTTTCTGTGCATATATAGTCGGGGAGGCCTCCTTAACTTTGAGAATGAGGAATATGTGGTCTTTTATGTCTTATTTGGGCAGGGCCCAGTGTCCTCCTTGGGCTTCCCAGGTGGTGCTAGTGGTAAAGAACCCGCCTGCTATTGCAGGAGACATAAAAGACTCAGGTTTGATCCCTGGGTCCAGAAGATTCTCTAGAGAAGGGCAAGGCAACCCACTCCAGTATTCTTGCCTGGAGAATCCCATGGACAGAGGAGCCTGGAGGGCTACAGTCCATGGGGTCACAAAGAGTTGGACACGATTGAAGCGACTTAGCAAGCATAGCCTCCTCTGTCATCCTGTTTTTGTGGAATTTCTACTATTTTTTAAAAAATAATTTTTATTTATTTTTGGCTGGGCTGTGTCTTCCTTGCAGCACATAGGCTTTCTCTAGTTGCAGTGAACAGGGGCTACTCTCTAGCTGCAGGGCTTGAGCTTCTCATTGTGGTGGCTTCTCTTGTTGGGGAGCATGGGCTCTAGGGCATGCAAACTTCGGTGGCTAGGGCACGTGGGTTCAGTAGTTGTGGCTTCTCAGCTCTGGAGCACAGACTCAATAGTTGTGGTGCTAGGGCTTAGTTGCTCCATGGCATGTGGGATCTTCCTGGATCAGGGATGGAACCCTGGGTCCCCTACATTGGCAGGTGATTCTTTACCACTGAGCCACCAGGTAAGCCCCGGGATTTCTGCTATTATGGAGTTTCTGTCTATAAGGGAGAAACTGTTCAGTGTGGGTCCCATCTATCTCCTGCCTCACGACCAAGGATGGAACCCAGGAGCCCCCTGCATTGGGAGGTCAGAGTCTTAGCCACTGGACCACCAGGGAAGTCCCACCAGCCTGGCCCACCTTGGTGCTGGTTGCATTCATGCCCTAGTTTTCCCTTGAAGAGTCTTTCTTTCCACCTCTCCATATTCTGCTCATTTTTTCAGAATAGTGTGTGTGTTCTTCATCACTTTGGCCTCTCTCTGCCCCCATTCATTCATTCACCAGTGACCACACTGAGCCCCAAGCAGCTGTGTGCTTCTGGAGTACAAACACCTTATTCTGCTGCCCTCATGGCCACTCAGACTAGAAGTACAGGGAGGGCAGAGCCCCTGTGGCTCTCTTTCCATGGTCCACCCAATACATCGCCTTGTCCAGGCACACAGCAGACATTCAATTTCATGGAATCGATAAACAAATGAATATCATTAAGCGCCTATTAGTCAAATCAATAGTGACAAATACTCCCCTGGAAGAAAATGCTGATTTGAAAATAACATCCCAAGCATTTTTTCTCTACTCGCCCCCTCCTTCTCCACCAAGTGCTTCTTTGTAAGGATTTAAGACAGTCTGATGTTTTTGCAAACGTGTCCACATTAAGAGGCCGTCTTGCCCTTTGTGGGTCTCACCTGGGAGGGGTTCATTCGTCACTGGAGCCTTCTCAGTGGGTGCCATCTCCTTCCTATGAGCAACCGTGCTGTCTGGCGAAGAAACAGTCCCTCCCAGCTCTCTATGGCTAACTTCACCAGGATAGGCAAACAAAAGCTCTCAGAGACTCTTAAATTCTCAGGTGGTTGTGTAAAAGCTCCTGCAACAACTTCGGGTGATAACCAAAGACAGTCACTGTGCAGAAAGGGAAGTCGAGCTGACAGCCTTTCCAAGGGCCGAATCCTGCACAGTTTCCCGGGTCTGGTGTTCGCTGGGTGCCCTCGGCAGCTGTCCTTCCGTGCCCGTGGCCTTGGAGGTGCCGGGGGCCTTAGGAGTCTCGGCCCTGGGAGCCGAGCGGCGCGGCGCCGGCATGCTAAGTGGGCAGCACTGGGGCGCCTTTGTTTCTCTCCATCTTCCCTCTGAATCTTAATGGGCGGCCCCCCACCCTCTCGGGCCCGGCCCCCTGGCCCAGGAACAGCGCCCCTTCGAGCTGTGTCCG
>NW_011494753.1:1133302-1134184 GCF_000754665.1 Bison bison bison
CGGAGCGGGGAAGCTGGACACCCCCATCCCCGGGTGGGGTAGAGCGGGGCGCTGTCATTCTGCGCGGCAGCCTCAGCCTCAGCACCAGCTCCAGATCTCCATCCCGGTCTCTGCCCGTCCCGATCTCGGGGATGCGTCCCCTCCGGCCCGCGGGCGGCGCACGCCGGCCTCGCATCCCTGGGAACCAGAAGCGCCTGTCCGGGATCCCCTGAAGTTCCGAAAATACCCACCTTCGCCTTCCCCATCCAGCGCCTTTTTCTCTTCCGGCCCGGGCCCCTGTAGCATCAGGCGTCAGCCGGTCGGGACGGGTAGGAGGGTACAGCGCTGATGAAGGGAAAAGTTCGGAGCCAGGATTCAACAGGGTGGAACTCCGGGATGGTCCCCTCAAGCTCTGGTCCTTTGATCCCTTGGCGACTAGCTACTGTGTGTCCCCATCTTTAGTAGACACACATGCACACAGCCTGTAGAAACAGCGTGGAGAAGCCCAGGCCAATTCAACGTCCTCTGCTTTATAAGGCTGACCAGCTCCCAGGGTGCTGTCTATGACAACTCTGCTTACTGGGCGGATTTCAAAAAAATGAGAAGAGGTCCTGATCAAGTGGGAATAACGACATGGTTTGGAATAGCAGAGAAATTCTGTTGTGTTTGGAGAAATGCTCTACCTTGTGAATAGGACGGCCGGAAAGGTGTCTGAGAATGGAAAGGCGGACAGCTGGGCTGACTGCTACAAAGTTTTGGGTGCTGTGCAGTGACTGCTATGGCCGTGGCGTGGTGTTCGGCCCCGTGGAGGGTGCGAGGGAGTCAGACAGAGGCCAGCCCTCGGGAAATTCCTGGTAGCCGGAGGTCGGAGGTCGTAGTGGGGCGGGGGGCGCGGGTGGAGGC
>NW_011494753.1:1134506-1137891 GCF_000754665.1 Bison bison bison
CACACCGAGCGGTTTGGCAGTGGCCAGACTTTACAGTGGAGAAGGCAATGGCACCCCACTCCAGTACTTTTGCCTAGAAAATCCCATGGATGGAGGAGCCTGGTAGGCTGCAGTCCATGGGGTCAATAGAGTCGGACACGACTGAGCGACTTCACTTTCACTTTTCACTTTCATGCATTGGAGAAGGAAATGGCAACCCACTCCAGTGTTCTTGCCTGGAGAATCCCAGGGACGGGAAGCCTGATGGGCTGCCGTCTATGGGGTCGCACAGAGTCGGACACGACTAAAGTGACGCAGCAGCAGCAGCAGACTTTAGAGTAGGAGGAGAGGAGGACAACAGAGGATGAGATGGTTGGATGACATTACCGACTCAATGGACATGAGTCTGAGTAAACTCCAGGAGATAGTGAAGGACAGGAAAGCCGGACCTGGTGCAGTTCATGGGGTCACAAAGAGTTGGACAGGACTGAACAACGACAGGCTTTAGAGTGGACCGACTGAGGAGTATGGACTCCCGCATTCCACATTAAGAGAATTCTCTATGATATTGCACAGGGAAGTTACATGATCACAGTGCTTCTGGGAGATTAATTTGTTAGCTCAGGTTTGAGGTAACATAGGAATGAGGGAGCAAGACTGGAAACAGAGGGGCCGGGTTGAGATGAGGCAGGTGCTGGGGAGGAGGGACTTAGTGGCCCTGACTTGGAACACAGAGAGGAAGGACAGTACTGTTGGGCAGGTGGAGGAGCTCAGACTTGCACCTCTTAGATTAGGGGTAGGCTTAAAGGAGACACAGACACAGAGGTGAGGAGCCTGAGTAGCTCTAAGGACGGAGGTTCCGTTTGCAGAAATAGGGAGTCTAGGAAGAACAGATGAGTCTCCTGTCCAGATGCTGAGTTTGAAAACAGCTTTGCCAGTTTGCTTGTGATTGAAGCCTACAAGTTCAACCTGTTCAGCTACTTAAAGATCAATGTTAAGTTGATGGATTTAAATGTTATATTAGGATAAGCAAAGGATGTTAAATGAGGATATTTTAGTCCAATATAGGTTTATAATGGAAATAGGAATAAAATCAGAGGCAATGTACATTAATATATGTAGGCTATGGGGTTTCCCCAGTGGCAACCCACTCAAGTATTCTTGCCTGGAGGATCCCGTGGACAGAGGAGCCTGGTGGGACATGGTCCCAAAGAGTTGGACACGACTGAGCGGCTGAGCATGCACACACACACACACACACACACACACACACACGCACGCATGCATGCATGCATACATACATACATACATACATAGCATAACATTGCTGTTTAATACATTTTGTGTATCACATTGTTCCATGAGGCAAATGTAATAAATACAGGGCAACTGCCAGCCTTGGCCATGCTGAGCACATGACTGCCTGTGCCTTAGACGTTGGAACACTTGAACTGTGCAAGTGGAGGGAGTTGTTTTTATTATTTATAAACACCCAACTTGCTTGATAGAGACAGTTGGGTATCTGTTTTTCTCTGTTGGCAGTGATACCAGAGATACTGAGCATGATGCGATCTTCCCAAGGGAAAAAATTCCTTTAGGTGGTTGACTTTTCTCTTACTTACCCATCTTTTCTTTAAAAAAAGAAATTATTTATTTGGCTGGGCCAGGTCTCAGTTGGGCACTGGGGATCTTAAGTCTTTGTTGCAGTGTGAAGGATCTTTAGTGGCGGCAGGGGTCTAGTTCCCTGACCAGGGATCAAACCCTGGCCACCTGCATGGGGAGCACAGAGTCTTAGCCACTGGACCACCAGGGAAGTCCCTCACCTGCCTTTTCTCTGAATGACCCTCCGCAATAACCCTCAGGTCTGTGGATCAAGTTGTTTTTGCACCCTGTGAATCTTGAACTTCTCTGGGGAAAGGGTGTATTTCCTAAGGGAGACATCTAAAGGTTAGAGCCCAAAGACGGGTTTCAGATTTCTCTGGCAATTTACAACCAAGAGAGGCAAGGTGCCTGAGCTGGGTACCCAGAGTCCACCTCTCCTAGGCATGAGTCACATGATGCTTCTTTGAATGCCCCCTCCTCCTCCCAGCTCACCTCTCTCCCCAGATGTTGCTGTTTTGCCAAGAATAAGAGCTTAGTAAACACAGACAAGTGGACTGGGAGGCACCCGATTTTTTTCTTCTAATGCTTATCTCTGTTCAGGATACCAAGGTGACAGGCCATCACTTCCCCACCCCACCCACTTGTTCCTTTTTTTCCAGCTGAGCCCTGCAGACCAGCAGACCCATTTGCAGTGACACTTGTCTGTGCTGTATGGTAGGGGCACTCTGGGGACCAGGTAATATGAAGTTGGAATCTTCCTAGTTCCATGTATTCAGGAGATCTGAGCCAGGTTCACACTCTAACCACCTGCCCCTTCTAGGTGCCCTGTTTGGGTTTTGGATTCTACCAATTACTCAGCGAGGAGGAGTGGTCTTTGGAGCAGGATGGGTTTGGCCCCCTGCTCTTATGATATCTGCCATCGTAGTCCGTGGGTTTAGCTCGCATCTCCTGGGGCCCCTGACCCCTCCCTGCTGCTGCTGCTTAGTTGCTTGTTCGTCTCTGACTGTTTTTGACCCCATGGACTGTAGCCCACCAGGCTCCTCTGTTCACGGGATTCTCCAGGCAAGAATAATGGAGTGGGTTGCCATGCCATCATCCAGGGGATCTTCCCGACCCAGGAATCAAACTGTGTCTCCTGCTTTGGCAGGCAAGTGAGCCACTGGGGACCCCTCCCTACTTCTAGGTCATTTGCTGTCCCTGTCTTGGTTGCTGATACTATGGCAGTGGCTGATTTTTTAAAATTTATTATTATTATTTTATTTTTGGCTGCACTAGGTCTTCATTGCCAGGTGTGGGCTTTCTCTAGTTGTGGCACCTGGGCTTAGTTGCTGCGTGGGCATGTGGGATCTTAGTTCCCCACCCAGAGATAAAACTCATGTTCCCTGCACTGGAAGGTAGATTCTTAACCACTGTACCTCCAGGGAAGTCCCATGTCCAGTGTCTTTACACACTGAATTTCATGGTATTTAGAAGACTGTTGATGGCAAGATCAGTTCAGTTCAATTCAGTCATGCAGTCATATCTGACTCTTTGCGACCCTATGGACTGCAGCACGCCAGGCCTCCCTGTCCATCACCAACTCCCAGAGCTTACTCAAACTTATGTCCATTGAGCCTGTGATACCATCCAATGATCTCATCCTCTGTCGTCCCCTTCTCTTCCTGCCTTCAGTCCTTTCTAGCATCAGGGTCTTTTCAAATGAGTCAGCTCTTCACATCAGGTGGCCAAAGTATTGGAGTTTCAGCTTCAACATCAGTCCTTCCAATGAACACCCAGCGCTGATCTCCCTTAGGATGGACTGGTT
>NW_011494753.1:1137991-1138421 GCF_000754665.1 Bison bison bison
GTTTATTGTGATCCACACAGTCAAAGACTTTGGCGTAGTCAATAAAGCAGAAATAGATGTTTTTCTGGAACTCTCTTGCTTTTTCGATTGGTCCAGCAGATGTTGGCAATTTGATCCCTGGCTCCTCTGCCTTTTCTAAAATCAGCTTGAACATCTGGAAGTTCATGGTTCACATATTGCTGAAGCCTGGCTTGGAGAATTTTGAGCATTACTTTACTAGCATGTGAGATGAGTGCAATTGTGCAGTAGATTGAGCATTCTTTGGCATTGGCTTTCTTTGGGATTAGAATGAAAACTGACTTTTTCCAGTCCTGTGGCCACTGCTGAGTTTTCCAAATTTGCTGGCATATTGAGTGCAGCACTTTCACAGCATCATCTTTCAGGATTTGATATAGCTCAACTGGAATTCCATCACCTCCACTAGCTTTGT
>NW_011494753.1:1138521-1139481 GCF_000754665.1 Bison bison bison
CCTTTCTAGCATCAGGGTCTTTTCAAATGAGTCAGCTCTTCACATCAGGTGGCCAAAGTATTGGAGTTTCAGCTTCAACATCAGTCCTTCCAATGAACACCCAGCGCTGATCTCCCTTAGGATGGACTGGTTGGATCTCTTTTCAGTCCAAGAGACTCTCAAGAGTCTTCTCCAACACCACAGTTCAAAAACATCAATTCTTTGGTGCTCAGTTTTCTTTGTAGTCCAACTCGCACATCCATAGATGACCACTGGAAAAACCATAGCCTTGACTAGACGGATCTTTGTTGGCAATGTAACGTCTCTGCTTTTTAATTTGCTGTCTAGGTTGGTCATAACTTTTCTTCCAAGGAGTAAGCATCTTTTAATTTCATGGCTGCAATCACCATCTGCAGTGATTTTGGAGCCCAAAAAAATAAAGTCTGACACTTTTTTCACTGTTTCCCCATCTATTTGCCATGAAGTGATGGGATCAGATGCCATGATCTTCGTTTTTCTGAATGTTGAGTTTTAAGCCAACTTTTTCACTCTCCACTTTCACTTTCATCAAGAGGCTTTCTAGTTCCTCTTCACTTTCTGCCATAAGGGTGGTGTCATCTGCATATCTGAGGTTATTGTTATTTGTCCCCGCAATCTTGATTCCAGCTTGTGCTTCTTCCAGCCCAGTATTTCTCATGATGTATTCTGTCTATAAGTTAAATAAGCAGGGTGACAATATACAGCCTTGACATACTCCTTTTCCTATTTGGAACCAGTCTGTTGTTCCATGTCCAGTTCTAACTGTTGCTTACTGACCTGCATACAGATTTCTCAAGAGGCAGGTCAGGTGGTCTGGTATTCCCATCTCTTTCAGAATTTTTCACAGTTTATTGTGATCCACACAGTCAAAGACTTTGGCGTAGTCAATAAAGCAGAAATAGATGTTTTTCTGGAACTCTCTTGCTTTTTCGATGGTCCAGC
>NW_011494753.1:1139581-1140249 GCF_000754665.1 Bison bison bison
ATTGAGTGCAGCACTTTCACAGCATCATCTTTCAGGATTTGATATAGCTCAACTGGAATTCCATCACCTCCACTAGCTTTGTTCGTAGTGATGCTTCCTAAGGCTCACTTGACTTCACATTCCAGGATGTATGGCTCTAGGTCAGTGATCACACCATCGTGATTATCTGGGTCGTGAAGATCTTTTTTGTACAGTTCTTCTGTGTATTCTTGCCACCTCTTCTTAATATCTTCTGCTTCTGTTAGGTCCATACCATTTCTGTCCAATAGCCTTTTCAGTTCAGTTCAGTTCAGTTCAGTTGCTCAGTCATGTCTGACTCTTTGCGACCCCATGAATCGTAGCACGCCAGGCCTTCCTGTCTATCACAAACTCCCGGAGTTCATTCAGACTCAAGTCCATCGAGTCAGTGATGCCATCCAGCCATCTCATCTTCTGGCGTCCCCTTCTCCTCCTGCCCCCAATCCCTCCCAGCATCAGAGTCTTTTCCAATGAGTCAACTCTTCACATGAGGTGGCCAAAGTATTGGAGTTTCAGCTTTAGCATCATTCCTTCCAAAGAAATCCCAGGGCTGATCTACTTCAGAGTGGACTGGTTGGATCTCCTTGCAGTCCAAGGGACTCTCAAGAGTCTTCTCCAACACCACAGTTCAAAAGCACCAATTCTTTGGC
>NW_011494753.1:1140349-1149551 GCF_000754665.1 Bison bison bison
ACAGGAAAAACCATGGCCTTGACTAGACAGACCTTTGTTGGCAAAGTAATGTCTCTGCTTTTCAATATGCTATCTAGGTTGGTCATAACTTTCCTTCCAAGGAGCAAGTGTCTTTTAATTTCATGGCTGCAGTCACCATCTGCGGTAGCTTCTGTCAAAAAACAGGAGTGATATCTGAAAAAGAGATATATTTATTTCTCGGGCATGATTTATTGAGTAACTAGTATGTATCGGTAGCTAGGTGCTGTGCTAGCTTGAAGTTGGGAAGAGCTGGGCTGGTTTGAGGACCCAGTAAAGGCCAGGGTGGCCAGAGAACAGTGGGTGAGCAGGGGTGATGGTGATGTGGGAGGTTGGAGAAGGGAGTAGAAGCCACTCTTGGGAGGCATGGATTGGGATAAGGGGTTGAGATTTGGTGCTAAGAGCAATAGAGAGCGCAAAGGGTCTTGAGCAGGGGAGGTACGTGGTACCACCTGCAGTGACTGCTGTATGGAGAGTGGACTGGACGGAGGCAAGAGGAGAAGCCAGCATCCTGTTAGAGCTTGTTGACATGGACAAGGGTGGTGATGAGCATGGAGGGAAGGGGATGGAGTTGAGATCTATTTGGAGGGCAGACTGCTATGCTGAGCAGCTCCAGAGACACCAGTTATATCCTTGGCCACATTGCCTGCAGCAGCCCTTTTTTGGGTTAGCACCATATATGGTGTGGGGTTGGGGGAAAGAACAGTTGAGGTTGACTCCACCTGGGTGGTAGGAGATGATGGGGAGATAGTGAGGTGCATGTGGCCGTGGGGTGTCCGTGAGGCTCCTGCACTTAGCACTGTGGTGGAGGTCCCATGGAGACACTGGCAGGGAGCTGCTGGGAGGCCGTGGGCCAAGTGGATTTGAGCAACCAGGGCTGGAGATGTAAGTGAAGAGTGGTGTTTGCCAGCCTCTCAGCAGCTTCTCTAAGGCCTTTCCTTGGGGTATGTGAGCTCCCCGAGAGTGGAACACCTGGACCACATCCCTTGAGTCCCCCAGCATCACCTCCATAACTGCCTCATCCTCGGCCTATGCTGAGATACATGGGGAAGTTACTTCTGTATCTTTTCCAGAACTACACCTCCATTGCGAGTGTCAGCTCAGTGCTGGGCTGTCCTTAGGAAAGGAGCGTGCAGTAGACTTGCCCAGGGGTGGGATCCACTGCATGGGGAGCCAAAGAGGTCCTCACACAGAAGCAGGTAGAGCCGCTGTCATGCGGGTCAAGCTGGTGGACTAGCTGAACACACAGAACTTGTTGTTCAGTGAAGAAAAGCGAGGTCTCCCACTTCTCATCAAGCCCTTTCCCACTTGAGGGCCTTAGCCTGTGCTGCTGTGTTCTCTTCTGAGGATGAAGAACTGCTCACCTGTCCTTCCTACTGTCTCCTACCCACTCCCCACACCTAACCATTTTCTCCCATGCCACTCCTTTTGTTTCCTTCTGGTCTCAGCTTGAATTCTTACTCCATTGGAAGAGGTTCTCCTGATGCCTTTATCAGTGGCTCAGTGATAAAGAATCCGCCTGCCAATGCAGGAGACCTGGGTTCGATCCCTGGGTTGGGAAGATTCCCTGGAGATGGAAATGGAAAGAAATCCCACTCCAGGATTTTCGCCTAGGAAATTCCTTGGACAGACCAGTCCATGGGGTCACAAAGAGTCAAACATGACTTAGTGACTAAACAACCACCACCACCGCTGCTGCAGAAGGAGAACAGGTCAGACTGGTAGCAGCCTGGGGACCAATTGGTAGTCTCGGAAGACCCGTATGCTCACCAGATTCCCTGTGGAAATCCCACAAGGTGCTCCCCTTCCCAGCCTTCTGCTCTGGGTGTGAAACTGCTGCTGTGTCCTGTGTGTGTACCAGCAGTCATGGATAAGGCCCCCTGGGCTGGTTCTCATTCATCTGCCTCCCCCACCCTGCCAACCCAGGGGTCGACACGGGTCTCAGGAAGGTGGCATTGAGGACCACTGGCTTTGCAGTTGGAAGTGAGGCCCTTTTCATATAAGCAGAGCCTGCATGGTTTTCCAGACTGTGACAGTTGGGCCATTTTCTGGGCAAATTCATAGCAAAGCAAAAATGTTCACCAGTAAGGAGTTCTTGATTTTGGACATCGTGTGGGGCATTTTTTACTGCTCCAGGCATGTTGCGAGGGCAGCTGAGCGGAGCCTAGAGAGGGTCTTCTCCCAGCACCCTTCTGAGGAATTGGCTTCTTTCTCCCCCATAATCACTTTTTCCCTGAATACAACAAGAAAGATAATGTGTGGATGATAAGAAATTTGAAAAATACACAAAAGTGCTAAGATAGTTCTCCTACCCGCTATTAATATTTTTGCATATGTTGTTACAGATCTTAAAAAACATTAGAAATTAATACAAAATAGAATTTTAGTGTATATTACATATTGTATATTGTAAATTAATTCTATGTTGGAATAAAATAAACAGTTTGCCGTTTCCTTCTCCAGGGGATCTTCCCGACCCAGGGATGGAACCCACGTCTCCTGCATTGGCAGGTGGATTCTTTACTGCTGAGCCACCAGGGAAGCATTTTATTCCTAGTTATCACCAGATGCTATTCTCTTTCTTATTTGAAGAGACTCTGACTGAGCCAAGTGGCAGAGCATCTAAGAACCCAGACACGGGGGCCCAGAGATGTGTCCATACAGTGCTTATGAGCTGTGGAGGGGGGGGGCGTTCCTGGTTGTCACAATACCAGCGTGGGTGGGAAGGTGGGGGGAGGTGGCATCTTGGGGGTAGTGGCCAGGGATGCTGGCAAACATCCTCCAGAGCACAGGGCAGCTCCCACCGCAAAGAATGATCCGGCCCTAAGGGTCACCAGTGGGAGGCTGAGAAACCCTGGTCTACAGGGACAGGACTTCTCGTGGGTCTCTGGGCAGTGGCCACTGGGAAAGGAACTTGAGAGTTCCATGGGGCATGTGGCTGACAGGACACAAAGAGGCTGGCCCTCGAGGCCACCACTTCAGAATAAGAAACCATGGTGGCTTTAGAAACTAGATGGTACTTTTCGGAAAATTATGATATCCACAGTGAAAGTTAATTTAAATGGAAATAACAGAACTGCATGAATTTTTTTTATTATTATTTTTAGAACAGCATTGCTCTTTCTATCACATCAGCAAGTTCGAAATGAGGCCTCGTCTGGGTTCATTTGCCGTAATTTTATATGCTTGATGGATTCCAAGCCCCCCAAAGAATGAAATGAATGAATGTGATCAAGGATCACAGCTGTGTTCTTTCTCTTTGAAAGCGTTTCAGACCAGAAAACTTCTAATTCGGTTCAGCCAGCCTTCCCTGGGCACCCCTCTGCCCCCCTGTACTGGGTTCTGGGCGGGTAGAGAGATTCTGAGTGAAATAGGTTGGCTGCACTGTGTGTGCAGCTGGTCTCCTCAACAGGCAGTATTGGGACAGTCTTGTGCCAATGACCGGTGGACTTTTACGGACAGGCAAGAACGTGGACCCCCACCAGCTCCTCCTGAAGGGCAGAGAGAGAGAGTTACAGGAATGGCTTGGAACAGGGGCCCCCAACCTCTGGGATCTAATGCCTAATGATCTGAGGTGGAGCTGATGTAATAATAATAGAAATAAGTGAGTGAAGTGAAAGTCACTCATCGTGTCCAACTCTTTGCGACCCCATGGACTGTAGCCCACCAGGCTCCTCTGTCCATGGGATTTCCCAGGCAAGAATACTGGAGTGGGTTGCCATTCCCTTCTCCAGGGCATCTTCCTGACCCAGGGATTGAACCCAGGTCTCCTGAATTGCAGACAAATTATTTATGATCTGAGCCACCAAATGTAAGGTACTTGAATCATCCCCAAACCGTCCCCTCTACCCCTCTGCCTGTCTGTAGAAAAATTGTCTTCCACGAGTCCAATCCCTGGTGCCAAAAAGTTTGGGGACCGCTGGCTTGAGGGTGCACAGCTCATTTTAGCACCAGAGTATATGCCTTTTCCTAACGTCAGCCTCACAAACCACAGGTCTCTATTTCCTGCTGCCCACCCAGCATCTCCGTCCACGTGTCCCCCTCATTTTGCAAAGCCAGTACCCCTTCCCCAGGTCCCCTGCAGCAGTGAATGGCATCACTCTCCATTTACTGGTCCAAGCCTGACATTAATTATTTTAATTGCTTATCCACCTAATTAAGCAAATATTAATTGAATGCCAACTGTGCATGCACAGCAGTGTGCAAAGCCAGGTGTGGTCCCCATGCCCACGGAGATCCCTGCGGGGAGAACTGGTTGTTTATTAAAGAGTCATGAGCAGGACGGTATTATTAAAGTAAGTATTAGGGGGAAAAGGTGTCTTTGTATCCAGATGCAATAGGAAGCCATTGAAGTGTTGTGAGCAGGAGGTGAATTTTGAAAAGATCTCTCTGGCTGTTGAATCAGGCCTACAGGCTGAGGGCGTCCATCCCCACGGTCCAGGGAGGGGACTGCAGAGGCCCTCTCTAGGTGGCAGCGGACATGGAGAGAAGCAGGTGAACCTCTGAGATGAAGCCAACAGAACCAGATCAGAACCAGATGATGGATCAGATGGAGCTGGTGAGCGTGGCAATGGCCAGGTTCCTGATTCAGTCCCTGGAAAGGCAGGGTACCATTTCCCAAGACAGAGATTGTTGATGAAGTCCCAGTGTTTGCGGGTATTTTGGTGGAAGGGGCAGGGAGGTGATGGATTCAGTCCTGGACTTGTTGAGTCTAAGGCATCAAGAGTTCAAGGCATGTAGGTGGGGCTTTGCCAGAAACCCCAAGTTGCTTCATTTCGCTTAGAGCTGAGATTTTCTTTTCCACTGTAGGAGCCTCGATATTAGGAGCTTCCCACATGGTTCAGTGGTAAGGAATCTGCCTGCTAAAGCAGGAGACACGGGTTCCATCTCTGGGTCAGGAAGATCCCTTGGAGAAGGAAATGACAACCCACTCCAGTATTCTTGCCTGGGAAATCCCATGGACAGAGTAGCCTGGTGGGCTGTAGTCCATGGGGTCGCAGAAGAGTCGGAAACAACTTAGCAATTAAACTACAACAACATCTCTAACATTATTGAATGAATGGATGGATGGATGGTTTGGTCACCCAGTCTCCTACATTTAA
Organism: Bison bison bison; assembly: GCF_000754665.1. Classification (NCBI taxonomy): domain Eukaryota; kingdom Metazoa; phylum Chordata; class Mammalia; order Artiodactyla; family Bovidae; genus Bison; species Bison bison. The sequence goes on from NW_011494753.1 coordinate 1,145,470, forward strand.
AACCAATGCAAAGCAGCGTGACCGTGACAAGGTTCATTTTTTTGTTTTTAGTAACTTTTTATGCTGCAATAATTACAGGCTTACAGTAAAGTCTTAAGACTACAGAACTCCTGTATGCCCATCATCTAGATTCTTTAAGTGTTAACGTTCACGTTTGCTTCATCAGTTTCTTCAGGTTTTTTTCCTCTATTTTCTGAACAATTTTTTTTGAACAATTTGATAATACCTGGTAGACAAAAATGAAAATGAAAGTGTTAATCGCTCAGTCATGTCTGACTCTTTTGTGACCCGGTGGACTGTAGCCCACCAGGCTTGTCTGTCCATGGAATTCTCCAGGCAAGAATACTAAAGTGGGTTGCCATTTCCTTCTCCAGGGGCTCTTTCCAACCCAGGGATCGAACCTGGGCCTCATTTTAATTCTAAACACTTGAATGTGTGTAAACTGAAAATAAGCACATCCTTCTACAGAACTGTGATTTATGAGCAAGATCGGGAGGTTGGCATCCATATAACAGTGTATTCTAAGCTGAAAACCTTATTCATTTTTACCAGTTGTTCTTCATAGCCAAAACCATTTTTTTGGCTCTAGGTTTAATCTAGGATGACAACTTATGATGTCTCTTTAGTCTCCTTTATTTAACTGCTCCTTTAATAACTGCCCTGATTCCCCACCCCTGCCCCCCGCCCCCCACCCATAACGTTTTTACTGAGTACAGGCCAGTCACTGTGTAAAATACCCCGCAATCTGGTTTTGTTTGATGTTGCTGCACAATGACCTTGGGATTAGGCTTTTAAACGTGTCTGTTATCAGGGACACAACAAAAGTGATGTTATATCACAAGGCTGTTTTTAGCAGGCATTACTTAAAAAGCAAGATTCTGGGTTGATAAGTCAAGGTCTTGTGCAGACAAGGCTAAGCAGAGGTGATTAGTGGTTCCAGATGCCCTTTCCTGTGTGGATGCAGAGAGTGTGTTAGCTGCTCAGTCGTGTCTGGCTCTCTGTGACTCCATGGACTGTAGCCCGCCAGGCTCCTCTGTCCGTGGAATTCTCCAGGCAAGAATACTGGAGTGGATAACCATTACCTTCTCCAGGGAATCTTCGTGACCCAGGGATCAAATCTGGGTCTCCTGCATTGCAGGCAGATTCTTTACCATCTGAGCCGCCTGGGAAACCCTTCCCTGTGTGCTCGGCAAACTTCTGTGGGTTCTATACACCAATCATAGGCAGCTTCAGGTGTTCCTTGTCAAGTACAAGTCCCAGGTTTTTTTCTATTTTTTAAAGACTGTAAGGGTAACATTTTCCTAAATAAGTATCGACTTCATTTGACAAATAATTATAATCTAACTATGTAAGGATGATCATATCTCTAATAAAGTCAATAGGAAGTTGAAGGGTTTAATTATCAACTTTCCTGACATACAAATTGGAAAGCTTTTCAGGTAAGTTGCTCATGTGGAATTCCTGGAACGCGTTGCAATTAACAGTCAGATCTCCATTCAAACAGTAATTAGTGTATGATTTGACCTGTTCTTTGTGGCTGATGCGTATCTAGGGTTAGATATGTATTTGTGTTTATTTTAGAAAGTGAATTTGCTGCTTTTTTTTTTTTTTGGCTGTGCTGTGTATGGAATCCTGCACATCCTGCATTGAAAGTATGGAATCTTAACCACTGGACCACGAGGGAAGTCTGCTGCTGCTTCTACGGTCCATTTAAAAACACATTTGCATTTTATTGTAACTTCCTAAAGAAAGACCTAGTGACTTAAAAATCAGATGTGGGGGGTGAGTAATTTGCCTGCGGAAACTTGCTGAGTTTTTCCCAAGGTCCGAGAATTCCCCCTCCTCGCTCTCTCCTCTCTGCTCCCTTCCCTCTCCTGTCTCCTTCCTTATTTCTTCCTCCTTCTATCTCTTTCTCCTCCACCTCTTCCTTTCTTCCATTTGTCCTCCCTCCCTTGTCCTTCTCTCCCTCCCCGATCCCACTTCTCTTTCATCAAAGACCCAAAGGAACCAGACAGGGTGGAAATGTTCAGATCACTCCAGTAGTTCATGCTGGGTCATCTTGCTGCTGCTAGGTCGCTTCAGTTATGTCTGACTCTGTGCGACCCCATAGACGGCAGCCCACCAGGCTCCCCAGTCCCTGGGATTCTCCAGGCAAGAACACTGGAGTGGGTTGCCATTTCCTTCTCCAATGCATGAAAGTGAAAAGTGAAAGTGAAGTTGCTCAGTCGTGTCCGATTCCTAGCGACCCCATGGACTGCAGCCCACCAGGCTCCTCCGTCCATGGGATTTTTCAGGCAAGAGTACTGGAGTGGGGTGCTGCAGGTGTGTAAAAACCCAGACTCTGACTGTGTGAGTGGTGACGATGTAAACACCATCCACTGGGAGATGGTACAGGTGAGGGCCTCAGTCTTCCCCTCTATAAAATACGCTGAATTCTCTATCAAGCACTGACTGTGCTGTGTGCTCAGAATTCAGAGATGAGGAGGACACTGCCCCCTGGGGTTGAGACAGGCCACGGCCGACCTGGTGTCTGTGGCTTGTGGGCTGGCTGGTTACCTCCTCGTTTCCACTGCTTCCTTACCTGTATAGAGGGGCTCCTCGCTGGGTTTTGAGGAGGATTAGATGGTTCTACTTAAGAACTTTGGGGATGAGGCTTGGCACATGGTAAACACTGGGTCAGAGGGGCCTTTGCTCCTCGTCAGGACATGGAACACAGCACAGGGTTCAGGAGTGAAGGACAGACAGCTTTCCAGCTGGGCAGGGAAAACTTGGGGAACAAATAACCAAATGTGCTTATGAAAGAGATGGGGCTCTTGTGCAGTAGGCAGTCTGGGTTTCTGGGGCTCTTCTGTGCATGTGGGGGTCATTAGCTGTCCGTGCTCCAGTATTCCTCCTTGGGAAGAAGGCCATCAGCCGTGGTGGCAGTCCCCGCCCCCGCCCCCACCCCGCTGGACTCCAGCTTTCCCCTCCTGTTGTGCTGTGATTGTCCTTCCTGCCATCCCTCCCTGTTTGCTAGACTCCCTGTCTTGGTCCTGCCCCTGAGTGCAGACCAATACATAATGCCCTGTCACCCCCCTTTATCCTCCCTCACTGGCATAGTAGGGTGGGGGGAGGGTCCCATCACCCTAGAACAAGTCTCCCTCCTGGCCCCTCCATCCTCTAGACAGACTGTGATGGGTGCCCCACCCAGGAGGGTCCCCCGTTGAATGCCCAGGGCTGCTGCAGTTGCAAACATTATACCTGGGTGCCTGGACGTTGCCGCTGCAGGCAGTGGCTTGGCACTCTTCCCCACCCTTTCTCCTTCCACCTCTTAAACCTGGCTTCATTGGGCCTCAGACTGCATCCTAAGACATTTCAATTTCACAAACACTTTGTGGACAGAATGGGCATTAGAACGTGTGTGTCTTTTTAAGTTTATTCGTTCGTCTTCGTGCATTCAACCAGTATTCATTAACTGTCTGCTTTTTGTTAATCATGGTGCTTAAGTGCTGGGATTATCCTGGTTAGAAAGCACAGCACAGTCTGTGCCGTTGAGCATCCACAGTCTCCATCCATAGCCTGCTAGCAGCCCTTCCTTCCCTTTGTCATTCAGGCTGGGTATTCTGGTCCTTTCCCAGAACATAGGCGCTGTTGTGTCTATTGACCACTAGGTGGCGCAGTCACACAGGTAGCTCAGTTCAGTTCAGTTCAGTTGCTCAGTCGTGTCCGACTCTTTTCGAACCCATGAACCGCAGCACGCCAGGCCTCCCTGTCCATCACCAACTTCCGGAGTTCACCCAAATCCACGTCCATCGAGTCGGTGATGCCATCCAGCCATCTCATCCTCCGTGGTCCACTTTTCCTCCTGCCCCCAATCCCTCCCAGCATCAGAGTCTTTTCCAATGAGTCAACTCTTCGCATGAGGTGGCCAAAGTATTGGAGTTTCAGCTTTAGCATCATTCCTTCCAAAGAACACCCAGGACTGATCTCCTTTAGAATGGACTGGTTGGATCTCCTTGCAGTCCATGGGACTCTCAAGAGTCTTCTCCAACACCACAGTTCAAAAGCATCAATTCTTCAGCGCTCAGCTTTCTTCACAGTCT
>NW_011494753.1:1149651-1163684 GCF_000754665.1 Bison bison bison
AGAACCATAGCCTTGACTAGACGGACCTTTGTTGGCGAAGTAATGTCTCTGCTTTTCAATATGCTATCTAGGTTGGTCAAGGAGTAAGCATCTTTTAATTTCATGGCTGCAATCACCATCTGCAGTGATTTTGGAGCCTAGAAAAATAAAGTCTGACACTGTTTCCACTGTTTCCCCATCTATTTGCCATGAAGTGATGGGACCAGATGCCATGATCTTCGTTTTCTGAATGTTGAGCTTTAAGCCAACTTTTTCACTCTCCTCTTTCACTTTCATCAAGAGGCTTTTTAGTTCCTCTTCACTTTCTGCCATCAGGGTGGTGTCATTTGCATATCTGAGGTTATTGATATTTCTCCTGGCAATCTTGATTCCAGCTTGTGCTTCTTCCAGCCCAACATTTCTCATGATGTACTCTGCATAGAAGTTAAATAAGCAGGGTGACAATATACAGGTAGCTAAGTCACTGGAATTAGACCTGCTTGTTAATACCCAGTGCTGGCTAGAACTAGCCTCTAGCCCGGTTCTAGAGGCTCTGCCTGTAGGCGGTGGTCAAGTTGAAAGAAGATTGGCCTGACATTTGTATTTCTTTATTAAAAAAAAATTTTTTTTTAATTAATTTATTTATTTGGCTCTGCCAGGTCTTAGTTGCAGCACTCAGGATCTTTAGTTGTGGTGTGTAAGCTTTTAGCTGCAGTATGTGGGATCTAGTTCCCTGACCAGGGATGGAACCTGGGCTCCCTGTTCCAGTGGTTAAGACATGTTAGTTAGATGCAGACCTCCTGGATTGATTCTCTATCTCTTCTCTCATTCCCCTGCTCCTTGATTGTTTTCCATGTAGGGGGTATATTTCTTTAGAAAGCAAACCTTCAGTCTCATTCCTTGGGAGAAATGTCAGCCCATTGGCATTAGGGGTTAGAAGTTTGTTATTATCATTAATGGGATGGTGTTGGGAAGGTAGAGAGGATGAGGCATATGTCATTGTGCTGCCTTTAATTGGAAAATAGTGGCTTTTATTTTCTTTTTCTTTTTTGGACTGTGCTGCACGGCATGTGGGATCTTAGTTCCCCAGCCAGGGATTGAACCTGCTGCATTGGAAGCGTGGAGTCTTAACCACTGGACCACCAGGGAAGTCCCATAAAATAATGGCTTTTCAAAGAAGCATCTAGATTCACTTTTTCTTTTAAAAGATTTTCTAATTGGGTAAAACAAAAGAAGCCAAACTATACCATTATGTACTACTATTTACAAATTGGAAAAAGTGATTTAAAGGTTTGAAAATAGAAGGGCCAGCCTTGGTGTGTCAGGCCAGTGCAGACAAAAAGAAAGCTGTGGTCACAATGTTAAAATCAGTAAAAATGAAATTATTGTCAAAACATCTAATGGTAAGAAGAAATTATTACCCTGTGATTTGTTGGTTTTGATCTTAATGCATCGAACAACATTTTATAATTGATATGAATTTCTTATCACTTGCAGTGAACGCCCATCTTATTGGTGTATTTTTAGCCATCAAATTAAAGCTGCCTGTCCCTTCCAGCTGGCTGTTGGAACATCCAATGCATGTTTCCTGGGGAATACGACCCCCCCTTGGTCATTTGTGACACCTTTGGACCTTCAGCACTCAGGAGAATCGGAAACGGGCTGTCTATTGTTTAGTTCAGGTGGTCCATCAGGAAGTTACAGTGCCGAAAAAGAAGCAAAATTAGGAAACTGGTAGATGAATTATTTATTTATTGTTAACGCATAGTTTGACAGTCTTTGTTTCCTAATCCAGAAAACTGAGTCCCTTTATTGGGACCATTTATATGTACAGACTTATTTCTACCACTTTTTTTCCTTTCTGTCCCACTTTTTCTTTTTCTTACCCCCTCCTTTGTTTTATTGGAGATGAAGGTCATATTTACCATTCTCTTCTTTCTTGCTCTGCTAGTTTGGAGGTCATATATAGTATGCGTGTTAATTACCACTTTGGAAGCATGATTACGCACACTCAGCAGACTTTAGTAATACTAAATGGCCTAGCATCACCTCAGATCACCCCATGAAGCACATGCTAGTATTATTTACTTACAGTCAATGCATATTTATATTTATTCTGTGTTCATCACTCTCTTTGCTCAATAAAGCAAAGAGAGTCCTCCTTGTGCCTGGGACCTTCCATTTGGGGTTACTTTGGTTTCCTTATCTGTAAAATGGAATAATAACAAATACCTATCTTCAGGAGCAGGTGAGGTGAGCTGTTGAAATGAAATGTAAGGTGTTTAGCGGTGTTTAGCAGTGTGCTGGATAGTGTCTGTGCTCAGTATGTGTTAGCCCTTCCTATCATTGGAGTTATTCTGGCTTCGAGGACCATTTCCACAGGGATCTGAGAAATGATTCGTAATGGATCTGAGCAATGGCAGCCTTGAGCAGTAAGCGTGGAAGCACACAGCAACTCCTAACACTAGGAACACAAACCTGTCAAAGCAGCGAGTCCCATGATCAGTTATGTCACATGTCCTTTTCAGCGTCTATTGAGATAAACTCAGGGCTTTTTTTTAAAGCTTATTTAAGCTATTAATAGATCTGCTAATGGTGAATTATCTGCATCTTCCTGGAATAAAAGGAACATGGTAACACTGCACAGTTCTTTTAATGTTATTATTGTAAGATAATGCTGGATTTGATTTACTAAGATTTTATTTAGGGATTTTCCATCCATATTAACGAGTGAGGTGTTTTTGCAAATACAGAATTTGCAGTGTAGTCGGTGAAGTGTGCTTGTCGAATAATTCGTATATACAGATTACAAATATTCATTGTGTCTGTGAGAGAGAAGAAGGAGAAAGAAGGGGAGGAGAAAGGAGAGAAGAAGGAGGAGGTGAAAAAAGAAAGATGGGGAAGATGAAGCAGGGGAGGAGGGGGGCAGGGGAAATAGGAGAGTAGCAAGAAGAGGAAGGAGAGGAGACACAGAGAAAAGGAAGTCACAATATATTTGTCAGGATTATTTCACTCTCAGAAGACATCCCAGAGACTTCCCTGGTGGTCCAGTGGTTAAGACTTCACCTTTTAGTTCAGGTGCTATGGGTTTGATCTCTGATCAGGGACCTAAGATCCCACATGCCTGGCAGCCAAAGAACCAAAACTATAAAACAGAAGCAATATTGTAACAGATTCAATAAAGACATTAAAAATGATCCACATCAAAAAAAAATCTAAAAAAAAAAAAAAAAAGCCCAATTCAAACCAAACAATAATTGTCCCTAAAGTTAAGATAGCCAGGTGGGCACTTGGCTTCAGGTAAAGATCCGGAGGTGCTAGCATTGTGCCTTTCACCCTGTTTATCTTCACTAGGTCCTCTCGCCCTCCCTCCTTGTACTGGTTTTAATCTCAGGCAGAATCCCCCTAGTGGTGGTGACGTTACATCTCATCAGTGAAACTCCAGCAGAAGTTAGATGACATTGCTGAGCCGGGGTCTCCTGCCAGGGCATGCAGTGCTCTGAACAGACCTGGGCATGTGCCCACCTTTGGGAAGGAGAAAGAAAGACTCTCTCTCTAAAGAGAGTCTCCATCACAGCTTTAGATGTTTTATCTGGCCTCACCTTGTCTTGACTTTAACATATCTGGCTCTATGTTTACAGGTCTTTTTTACTTTTACTTTTTGGCTGTGCTCCATCTGTATTGCAGCGTGTGGGCTTCTCCAGTTGTGGCACTTGGGCTCTCTAGTTGAGGTGTATGCATTTGGGTCCCACTTGAGCCACGCAGACTATGAGTGGAAGGGGGGACATACCTGAGATGTGGTTCTCAGCACTGTCACTGAAGTCAAGAAGGGGACGTCGGGACAGGCAGTACAAGACATTCTGGATTATCCCTAGTTGATCAGGTGCGTTTGTGTTTCCCAGGTTTCAGTTACCTCATTTGGCTTGCACAAAGCTCCCATGAAGTTTTTATAAAGTATTGTCTAAAATTTTTATTTATTTATTTTAGGCTGTGCTGGGTCTTCTTCCTGTGTGCAGGCTCTCTCTAGTTGCGGTAAGCAGGGACTACACTTCTTTGCAGTGTGCGGGCTTCTCATTGCGGTGACTTCTCTTGTTGCGAAGCACGGGCTCTAGGGTGATTAGGCTTCAGTAATTGCCCTGAGGCATGTGGGATCTTCCCGAATCAGGGATTGAACCCGTGTCCCCTGCATTGACAGGCAGATTCTTAACCTCTGGACAAGCAGGGAAGCTCCCATGGAGTTTTATTTGATATCGTCTTCCTTCCCGTATTTATGGAGGACCCAGGGATTGAACCTGGGTCTCCTGCATTGCAGGCAGATTCTTTACTGTCTGAGCCACCAGGGATGTCCACTGAAGGTCTGCTTAGAGTAGCCTTGCTTCTGTCAAGATGAACATAAATGAGATAATCAAGATGAAGATGAACAGGCACTCAGAACAGGGACTTGAGCCTTTAAATAGCTCCAGACAAACAAGAATGTCCTTCCTGGGAGCCTGAAATGTTGTATAGTCACTGACTTTTTAAATGGATAGACTTTGTGCTTCTGCAAGTGTGGCTCTCTGAATGGCTGTTTTAAAATCTGAAGTCATAATGGGCACGTTTCTTTCCCACTCTCTTCCATGAAGATGGCTGTATCCATAGCATCTCTATGGGAGGACCCCTGAGGATTCTGATCCTTGTTGTTTAGTTGCTCAGTCACGTCTGACTCTTTGTGACCCCGTGGACTGTAGCCTGCCAGGCCCCTCTGTCCATGGAATTCTCCAGCCAAGAATACCGGAGTGGGTTGCCATTCTCTTCTCCAGGAAACCTTCCTGCCCCAGGGATTGAACTCAGGTCTCCTGCATTGGTCTTTACCATCTGAGCCACCAGGTAAGCCCATGATCTCTATTTCAGGTTCCCCAGTCCATCCATGAGGCTCAATTGAATTAAGTACTTTAGAACTAGAGGTTTATCATTTTATTGGTGTATGTATAAAAGAGAAAAGATGGAAATGTGATTGACTGCCTCACTCCTTCTGTGGCCAGGAAGGTAGAGTCTTGAGGTCTGTGTTTCTTCTCAAGATAAATGTTGGTTTTTTTACTGGTAGCTCCTAACAGCTCCTGGGTCATGCTGGTCTCCATATTTCCTTTTTTACAAAAAAAAATTTTTTTTCATGTGGGCCATTTTTCAAAAGGATTCTCAGGTGGCTCATTGGTAAAGAATATGCCTGCAGTGCAGGCGATATAGGAGACTCGGGTTCAATCCTTAGGTCTCCAAGATCCCCTGGAGAAGTAAATGGCAACTCACTCCAGTATTCTTGCTGGGAAAATTCCATGGACAGAGGAGCCTGGCAGGCTACAGTCCATGGGGTCACAAAGAGTAGAACCCGACTGAGCAACTGAGCATATTTTTTAAAAAAGGTTGTATTGAATTTGTTACAGTATTGTTTCTGTTTTATATTTTGGGGGTTTTTAGCTTTGAGGCATGTGGGATCTTAGCTCCCCAATCAGGGGTCAAACCTACACCTCCTGCATTGCAAGATGAAGTCTTAACCACTGAGCTGCCAGGAAAGTCCCCTTGTCCCCATATTTTCTACTTTGAGCATAGCTGGACAAGTAGAGTTGGGTTTTAGGATATCATCTTAGAGAAGACATAAAACAGCAATTACAGGAGCTCCAGGCTGCCACCAGAATTCAGTTCCTCTCGATCTTCTTTCAATTAGAGCAAAACCCAACTTCTTAATGGTGCCTTTCTCCCAAGGCTACTACATAGGAGGGGCAGGGCCAAAGAAAGAAAAGATTTGGTGAACACAAGGGTGTGGTCATCAGTCACTGGGTGATTTTCTCTCCGACTTCATGAAGAGAAACAAAGTTTTCACTTCTCCTAACCTGGTTAAATCATCTTGTTTATTTTTTAAAATAATATTTATTTGGCTGCACTGGGTCTTAGCTGTGGTTTGTGAGATCTTTAGTTGTGGCATGTGGGATCTAGTTCCCTGACCAGGGATTGAACCTGGACCCCCTGCATTGGGAGTGTTAGCTCCTGGAGCACCAGGGAAATCCCTAAATTATCTTGTTTAGAATACATTTCAAAATGAAAGGTGTTCTTTCTGACACAGTGCTGTTGAACAGCTATCTTCACGTGGGCCGTGATAATGAAATAGTGCAGACTGGGGTGGCTTCACCAGCAGAAATTCATTTTCTCACCATTTGGAGGCTGGGAAGCCCGAGGTCAATACGCCGGCCTGTTTGGTTCTTGACAAGAGCTCACTTCCTGGCTTGTAGATGGCCACCTTCTTTCTGAGTCCTCCCAGGCTGGGAGCAGAGAAACAAGGAGAGGAAGCCAACTCTCTCCTGCTGCTGCTGCTGCTGCTAAGTCGCTTCAGTCGTGTCCGACTCTGTGCAACCCAATGGACAGCAGCCCACCAGGCTCCCCCGTCCTTGGGATTCTCCAAACAAGAACACTGGAGTGGGTCAGCTCTCTCCTATCTCTACTTAAAAAGAAACTAATTCCATCATGAGGGCGTCATCCTTACGACCTTATGACCTCCCAAAGACCCCACCTCCAAGTACTGTTCCATTAGGTTTTAGAGTTTCAACATGACTTCCAAGGGGACACCCTTCAATCCCTAGCATTGGCACAAAATTATTTTTAGGATATGCTTGTGAGCTTCATCGAGTCCAACCCTTTGCAACCCCCTGGACTGTAGCCCACAAAGCTCCTCTGTCCATGGAATGTTCTAGGCAAGAATACTGCAGTGGATTGCTATTTCCTCCTCCAGGGGATCTTCCTGACCCACAGATCCAACCCACGTCTCCTGTGTCTCCTGCATTGGCAGGTGGATTCTTTACCTACTGAGCCATCGGGAATGCTTATTGTAGTGATCCATGTTTGGAGTGATAAGATCCTAGACTCCGGTGGAAAAAGTGAGAAAGGACACCTGACTTGCAAGGTGGTGCTCTGTGGCTGTGGTTTGTTCTGCTGAGACCTGAGCATGCTGCTTTGTGTCCCTGTCTGCCTCTCTTCTGAGACATTTAAGAGTGACTTCTTGGTTCACCGCTCAAATTGATTCTGCACTGAACTGCCCCACTCCATTCTGCATTTGCGGCAGTGACTGGTGGTACCTGATAGAAGACGGGTGCTCAGAAAACCCTAGCGGAAGGAAAACAGGGAGTTTGGGGCCTCCAGACTGAAAACAAGTGAGGTTCTGCTGATGGAAAGACTGGAAATCAGCTTACCAGATGGTTTGGGAAGGAAAAACGGAGTTCCATTTTAGACTATGGAAGTGTGAATTGAAAGTTGCTCAGTCGTGTCCTACGCTTTCAGATCCAGGAAAGCCCGCCAGGTTCTTCTGTCCATGGAATTCTCTAGGCAAGAATACTGGATTGGGTTGCCATTCCCTTCTCCAGCGGACCTTCCTGACCCAGGGATCGGATCTGGGTTTCCTGCATTGCAGACATATTCTCTATCATCTGAGCCACTGCGGAAACCCTTAAAATACAGAGGTTGAGGTTAACTGTGATATTGCTGTGGTGGTGGTGGTTTAGTTGTAAGTCGTATCCAACTCTATGAGATCCCATGGACTGTAACCCGCCAGGCTCCTCTGTCCCTAGGATTCTCCAGGTAAGAATACTGGAGTGGGTTGCCATTTCCTCGTCCAGGGGATTTTTGCAACCCAGGGATTGAACCTGCATCTCCTGCACTGCAGGCAGATTCTTTACCACTGAGCCACCTCTATACATTATTGCCAAGTAGTTGAAGATCACATAGTCATACATCTTAGGAAGATAAAAGTCCTTTGTTTTAACCCTGTAGTCATGGCAGGGGTCCCCAGGATAAAGGTGGCCCCATATCACCCCAAGCCCTGCTTGGCACTCTCTTGGTGACTTGATCATTTATAAGGCATTTAGACAGTCCCATCCTGTCTCATGGAACATTCTCTGCTGCTCTTCAATTCTACTACAATTCCTCCTTATTCCTGAATCTGTCTTCTGAGGGATTGCAGTCTGCATCTACTAATAGCTTGGGTCTTCACTGTTGCTCGTGGGCGGGAGCTACTCTCTAGTTATGGTGCATCGGCTTCTCGTTGCAGTGGCTCCTCTTGAGCACAGACTCAAGAGCACAGGCTCAATGGTTGTGGTGCACGGGCTTAGTTACCACTTGGCATGTGGGATCTTCCCAGAGCAGGGATCTAACATGTATTCCTTGCATTGGCAAGTGGATTCTTAACCACTGGACCACCAAGGAAGCCGCATGTATCTTGTATATTGGGAGATTCTCAATCTTAGCTCATCTAGAATGCCTGTGTACGTTTGAAACTGAATATTTGGAGAACAATAAGTTCGTGTGGCATGCCTTGTCTTGGGATCGTTGTTACTATACTATCAGTGTAGATATGATGATGACCCGTGTGATTGTAGGGTCATTGATCACCCACAAGTTCAAGGATGCCAGAAACGATCCTGAAATACGTATTTCACTGCTTGACCATTCAAAGGTTGAGCCATTCATTCAGAAGCCAGGGCCAGATGCTAGGGTAAATATTGTAAAGCTGAATTTCACTGGATCCCTGACATCTATGTCTGTCTCTAAGCTTTTGTATCCTGCCCTACTAATGTACCCTGAACATTTTCCTGTGACATTATTCTTTGAAATCGTGATATTTAATGGCTGAGTGATTTTTATCTGTGTGGGTGTTCCATAATTTATTAGCTTTTAACTTTATGTCAGATGTTTTAGTTCATTTGGTTTCTGTTCAACTTCAAACTGTATTTGGACAGTCAGCATGCATCTGAGTCATTCATTTTTCCCTTATCCTTCATATCCTTGGCCACCATGTCAAGGGCTCGGCAATAATCAAGAAGTGGCCTCTTCTGCTTTATACAGGAAGGTGTCTTGCATATTTGAAGACAGTTTCATCTCTCCTTCTGCCTCAAGGACTCTTCTTCAACCTGGGTTTTAAGCGAGGCTCCCTCTAAGACCTGTCCATTGATTGACCCCGAGCCTTCAACCCAGGTAACCTGCTGTGTATTCTGCCCGACCCATGAGACCCACTTTCCTCTGATGGTCTCTGGCTGTTGATTTGAGTCAAGCATGAGATGATCCATGGTGGAGGCCCCACTGTGGTTAAAGACATGGGCCTGTGTTTGTCATCTCCCAGAGTGGGCAGATTTGAGTGCTGAGTTCACACTTAACTGTCTTCCTCTAGAGTTGTTACCTTACCAGTGACCTCCCGACCTTTCTTCTGCCATTATTGGCTACCTGTCTTCTCCCTGGGGGTCTGGGTTTTGCCCTTTTTATAAAGTTCAAGGTGGGCTCGGACAGAGCAGCAATACAAGTGCTGATACCCTAGTAGACTCTGGTGCAATGTCCGCATTCCAAAGGGCACAGCACGGCCCAGGCGGGCCAGGGAGCAGGGCTCTGCATAAGCAGGCATCATTAGCTGAGTGGGAGGCCATCTCCCAAGGCTGCCTTGGGACTGGTTCCAGTTCCCTAACACCAAACCTGCCTGCCAGCGAGAAGTGACTCAGGCCTGCAGCCAGGGCTCTGTGTCCAGGTGGGAGGCGTCAGCTGATGGAGGCAGGACTGGCCTTTTCTTCTTTTCCTGGGTCCATGGCCATCTCTTACCCTGTCCAGCACCTCCTGCCCTGCTGCAGAGAGCACCTTCCCCACCCCATCCCCCCACCCCCCACACTATTGCCTGTTTGTGGATGAAGGCTGCCTTACAGAGGATGTACAACAGGTTAAAGTCTAGAAAGGACTTGGAGTTAGAGTTCCTTGCTTCTCAGTCTAATGGCTTTTCTGTACATTGTTTTGTTTTGTTTTGTTTGGCCACACCTTGAGGCCTGCAGAATCATCCCGGACCAGGGATCGAACCCATGCCCCTGCATTGGAAGTGCAGTGTCTTTAAACCACTGAACCGCTAGGGAAGTAAGTCCCTTTTCTATGTTGCGCTGTGCTTCGTCACTCAGTCGTGTCTGACTCTTTGTGATCCCATGGACTGTAGCCTGCTAAGCTCTTCTGTCCATGGGGATTCTCCAGGCAAGAGTACTGGAGTGGGTTGCCATGCCCTCCTCTAGGGGAGCTCCCCAGCTCAGGGATCAAACACAGGTCTCCCACATTGTAGGGAAGTTCTTTACTATCTGAACTACCAGGGAAGCCCAAGAATACTGGAGTAGGTAGCCTATCCCTTCTCAGGGGATCTTCCCAGTCCAGGAATTGAACCGGGGTCTCCTGCACCGCAGGTGGGCTCCTTACCAGCTGAGACACCAGGGAAGCGCCCTTTTCCTATACATTCTGCTATAAAAATCCCACCCTCCAGAGGATCTTTGGGAGTTCTGTGCCTTGCCTTCCTTCCAGAAGTGGAAAGGACCCTTTCTCCCTTGCTTGCTAGGAGGACTCATTTTTGATCTCTCGCTGAAATATTTTGATAACAATCTAGAGATTTCAGTATAGATTGTGGTTGCGCAAGAAATCCAAATCACCAGTTTTTCAGAACCTAAGCAGTTAACATTAGAAATTTTGCTGCAAATAAATTGATCAGTATGCAAGACAGTTGTCACGGCTGAATCATGGTCCACAGTTAAGGTAAACAGATCTGTGATGACATTTTCTGAGCGGAATACAAATGTAACTCATTTCCTCCCAGAGCTTTCTGACATTTCTTCTACACGGATAACAGATTCTCCCAAGAAGGTGTTGGTCACAAGGAAGAAAGATCTTTGTTTAATCCCTCTGTAAAGGTATGGCCGTGATATTTGATGTGCTATCCTTGAAAAAAAAATTGTTCTAAGAGAGATGAATAGTGGGGAGGGCATTTTTCTTTGGTTAGCTGCCCCTCACTCCCTCCCAATAATGGGGGGAATCCTTTTGGGTTTTTGCTTATTTGAATGGTTATTAAAATATTACATTGTCATATTGTGAAAGTTTGCATGTCATTAATCTTTTTTTTGCAATGTGACAATCAAGGGATATTTTTCCTTATTTAGATTCATATGAAATAGTAGTGAGGGGAGATGAAACAGAATGTTTTTCCATTTTCTCACGTTCTTTTCATCTGTAATGCTCTCAAGTTTCACATTTTCCCCCAGGTTTTCACTGCCTATACTGTGTTTTAGAAATTCTATACACCGCCTCTGCATTTGAAATGTGAAATAGTCCTTAGCTAGATGCTGCATCGTAAGCCGGCTCTGTGTTCTGTGTTATGGTGAAGCTTTCAAAAGCCTCAGCTTGTGCTGATGTTGAAATGAGCTGAAAACCTGCAACTTTGGGTAAGGGCGGGCAGAGAGTCATTCCATCCCTGTGTGTGACAGGAAACAGAGTTTCCTGGGGTGGGGGGATGGATATTGGCATTTGGGGTGGGGTTGCTCTGGATAGAGCTATGCATGTCTGTTTGTGCATTTGTCATTGGTCTACGGCCAGAGATCCTGAGCAAGGAGCTATGCCGGAGGGTTGCATTTGAGGTGGGGGTTTCATTCTAGATCCTGTTGGGAGCTGCATTTGGGAGAAAATACCTGCAAGGACAGGAACAAGAGGGCATGCCCCTCAAAGCGGGGCGTGAGTAAGTCTGCTCAGAAATCATGGGGCAATAGAAGGAATCCATCTGGGAAAAGGGCATCTTTCACACCATGCTTCATTCCTTCCCAAAACATTTACAGTCCTTGGCCAAGATAGCGCAGATGCAGCCTCCTCCAGGAAGCCTTCTTGGATCTCCCCAGCCATTCCCACCACCCAGGGTCCAGTCTTTTGCACAACTCACAGCTCTAGTGTGAAATTGCCCAGCTATGTGTCATCACACTCAGGACTGAACTTGTCAGTGGCAGGATGGGGTCTTTTTGTTGCCAGCTCTCCCAGTTGAAGCACAGTTCCTGGCTCAAAATCAGAGCTTTGCAAATGCTATTTGTAGTGGGTACAGGCCCTGTTTTCTTACAGCAGCTTCTGCATAAAGAAGGGATGTCCTGATTAACCCCATTTCTTAGTTGAAGAATAGATGGGGAAACTGAGGCTCATGGCAATGAAGCCAGAACTAGAAGCAGATGCCTCTTTAGTGCGGAGGAAGGTGTAGACACTCATGTCTCCACTTTTCTCCAGAGTCCCCACATATCAAGTGCATGGAGTGGTTGATGTAAATATGCGACCGAGCCAACCACATTTTTCTTCCTCCTCCAGAAATTTTTTGCCCTGTGCAGTCTCAGTGTAGGAGGATCAGGTGACCAAGGCTTTTTAGAATCTTCCCTTCTGGGCTCTGACGATGACACATCATGTATTCTGAGGCATTGACATCATCTCCTTCCTCCTGAACGCCTCTTGGTGGCTCCATCATTCAGGCTCTGTCATCTTTCACCTGGACCATCGTGACCTTGAGTCATTCACAGGAGAAGTGCAGGTACAAGAAGAATGAATCACCAGGGACCAGACCTAGAATGGGAGGGGCAGGGACTGGCCAAGGACAAGCTTCCTTGGAAAAGTGATGTTTGAGCTGAATCTGAATGAGTGGTCGGAGTTAGCTTGGTGAAGAGAGAAGAGAGAACTTTCTGACCACAGGACATAGCGCATGCAAAGGCCCTGAGGTGGGAGGGAATGTGGTGTGTTCATAAAACCGATTGGGGCAGCGTGGCCAGAGCCCAAGAGGTGGGCAGGAGAGGTGGACGGCAGTCTGACCACCCAGGGACTGGCTGGGAGCTCCACATTTGTGCTGAGAGCAGAGAGAAACTGCTGGGGGATAGAAAGAAGCAAAGGCTGGACCGGTCAGCTCCAACTCCCCTGTGAATGATGAGGGGGGAGAATAGAAGCAGAAAGACCAAGGGAGGAGGCCCTGCAACAGGCCAGCAGCAGAACCTAGGGGACAGAGGGACTGCGAGGATGTGGCAGCAGGCCTTGATGGCTGGGTTTGGGAATTGCCATTGAAGAGACAGTATTGATGCCGCTGCCTGCGTGAGTTCACCTGGAGAGAGAGCAGAGCAGAGGGGGCTGTGTAAGCGCCTGGAGTCCTAGAGGAGGGGCAGCTGGCTGAGGAGAGGAGGAGGAGCCTGCGAGGTTGCAGAGAGAGGATGCGGCCCCTGGCAACCAGGAGCGTCTGGTGATGGAGTGGGCAGCTGCCCCCGGCAGAGAAGGGCGGGGTGGAGACGAGACCCCCATGATCATGGCAGCTCCCTAGCAGGGTGACAGAGACACAGGCCTGATGGAAGGGGATTGAAAGGAGACTCGGGAGTGAGAAGATCCTGAGGGGATGCGACAGGGAGCAGTGACTTTGCCCCATGTGACAACTCTTACTCTGACGAGTTCTTCATCTGCTTTTAGGGTCGATTTGCATTTTGATATGTGGTGTTTTGATCAGTAGGATGCGTTCATGTTTCTGTGGCACTCAAGCCTCTCCATTTTAAAATTTATTTATTTATATATTTGATTGCGCCGGGTCTTTGTTGTGGCATGCAGGATCTTTAGTTTTTTCTGTGTCCACGAGGAGGAAAAAAGTTTTCACTACTCCTACCCTGGTTACATTATCTGTTTATTTTAAAAAAATATATTGTCTATTTGGCTGCACCGGGTTTTAGCTGTGGCACTTGGATCTTTAGCTGTGGCATGTGAACTCTTAGTTGCAGCACATGGGATCTAGTTCCCCAACAAGGGATGGAACCTGGGCCCCTGCACTGGGAGTCTGGAATCTTAGCCACTTCCCTGGATGTTCAGCAGGGAAGTCCCAAGCCTCTGTTTTTGTTTTTTTTTTTAAGGTACTGACCATGACCTCCACACACCTCTCAGTGGAATTCCTTTGCCGGTGCCCACTTGGGACACCCAAAGAAAACTAGAGTGGAAAGGATGTGGATGGTTCACCCAGGATTTCTGGGCTCCCCTGCTGGGCTGTGTGAACACTCTGAAGGCCGAGTAGAGCTGTGTAGGGCTGTGGGGTCCCAGAGCTGTGATAGGGGCACGTGCACCTCTTCAGGTGAGGCTCTCATGGATGAGAGCATGGCGTCGCCAGGAGGGAGTCGTGTCCACATTGGTTCAGTTCGGAGGGTGTGCTTGGGTGAAGTCCTTCAGGGACCTTGGGAGAGTGGAGGTTGGGGGCAGCCAGTGGA
>NW_011494753.1:1163784-1174859 GCF_000754665.1 Bison bison bison
CTGCTGACCCTCCCGTGGGGTATGGGGCAGGCCAGCCAGGTTAAAGGCAGAACTCTGGGTAGGGAGCTGGAGTGAGGTCAGTGAAGGACAAGAATCCCAGCTCAGGCTCCCGGGGCTGTGGCAGCCCCTCTTGGCCTCCCTTTGCATGGGCATCACCCTGAAGACATTTTGCGTGGGGGCTGCAGAGGAGTCAGTCATATGGCCAGCTCCCTTCTGTGGCCCACTGTCCCCTTTCCTGCACTCCTGTGAGACGTAGCCATAAAAACCAAATTGCAGAAGTGATCTAATTCCTTACAGAAAGAAATTATACTAAGTTTTGTTAGTGTCTGTGTATATGTTACCTGGCTTCCCAAGTGGCACTAGTGATATGGAATCCGCTTGCCAGCACAGGAGATGTGGGTTCGATCCCTGGTCCGGGAAGATCCCCTGGAGAAGAAGGAAATGGCAACCCACTCCAGTATTCTTGTCTGGGAAATCCCATGGACAGAGGAGCCTGGAGGGCTACAGTCCATGAGGTCTCAAAGAGTCGGACACAACTGAGTAACTGAGCATGTGCACGTGTGTGTTACTTAGCAAAGGCTTAGACATCCTTTTATGTTCCAGACATCATGCTAAGTGCTTTACAGATATTAGCTTTTTAAATCCTCATAGCAATGTCATGAGGAATTTACTGTTTATTATGGCCATTTTCTAAACAGAAGACTGAGGCATAGAGAAGCTAACTTTTGCTCAAGGGTTCTGGAAAAGTACAGACACGCACACACAATATCTGCTTTAAAAAGCATTTTTGTCTTGGGGGGAAGTAAAAGGAAAAGAGGGACCATACCTTCTGCCAGGTATCTGACATAAGGGATCTTCCTTAAGCCCCACAGTAACTGTGGATAATGTGGGCATTTTCGTTATTTATAGATGAGGAGTCTGTTGCTTAGGGGATGATCCATAATTTGCCTGTGGCCACAGAGTGACCCCAAAGCATGGACACTTTCTGCACGACACACAATGTCCACCTGGATCTGTGATTTAGAGTCTGGATGTTACGATGGCTCCTGTCGCCCCACCTCCCCTACCTGGGAAAGGGTCTGCTGGCTGCCTAGCCTCTGCCTGCGCCTGTTGAGGAGGCGAGGGCCCTACAGGGGTGGGACTGACCCATGAGAGCTCTTTTTCCCCCTTCACAGCCCTGTGGCTGGGGCATAGCACTGACTTCTCTCTGCCCCAACTCCCTGGTCTGTAAAATGGGCTGATTTATGCCTCTCTTGTAGGCTGGATGTAAAGCTCATATGAAGAGATTAGAACCGGGTAAGCACCTAATGTAAATCTTTTAGGTAAATCTATACCTATTAGCTATAGGTATACATTTAGCCCCTGCTTTTTGGATTTTCTTCCCGTTTTGGTCACCACAGAGCACTGAGTAGTTTCCTGCGCTATACAGTAGGTTCTCATTAGTTATTGATTTTATACATAGTGAAAGTAAAAGGCAAGTCGCTCAGTCATGTCCAACTCTTTGCGACCCCATGGACTGTAGCCTACCAGGGTCCTCCGTCCATGGGATTTTCCAGGCAAGAGTACGGGAGTGGGTTGCCGTTTCCTCCTCCAGGGGATCTTCCCGACCCAGGGATTGAACCCGGCTCTCCTGCATTATAGGCAGATGCTTTACCGTCTGAGCCACCAGGGAAGCCCCTAGTAAGTGTATATATGTTGATGTTTATCATCATCATTAAGCCAACCCATTCCATTGTTGGACACTCTTTTTATTAAGAAGTCATCCTCTTCCTTTGACTCATTCATTCACTGCTTCTAGCTCTCCAACTGTATATGCTTTTGAATGTGTCTTACAGTGAAACCCTTTAAAAATATTTATTTCTCTATTTGTGTTCATTAAATTAACACATCATTTGATTAATGTTAAATTAGCACAAGTTATTTGGGAAAAAATCCTAGTATATTCAAAAATAAAAAGAGCTTTTAGGAGGAAATAAAACCCACCTATAATTCCCACAACAAAAATAGCCAAGTTTAACACATTGGTGTTCTTGTATCCGCCTTCCCGTCTTTTTCTGCACATACAGCAAGTACACACGCACTGCCCTGGCATCCTCTTGTGCGTGCATGCTCAGCTGCTTCAGTCATGTCTGACTCTTTGAAATCCCATGGACTGTAGCCCACCAGGCTCCTCTGTCCATGGGATTCTCCAGGCAAGCATACAGGAGTGAGTTGCCATGCCCTCCTCCAGGGGATCTTCTGGACCCAGAGGTAGAATCCTCATACTCCTGTGGTTCCTGCATTGTAAGCGGGTTCTTTACCGCTTAGCCACCAGGGAAGCCCTTGTGAGGCGTGGGTAATTTGATGTCTCTTGATACATACTGCCAAGTCCTCCTACACAGAGGCTGTGTTCTTGCACACCCCAGGGTATGACTGTGGCCAGGTCGTCACCTGTTAGGTATCCGATGCTATTTCCTCTCTGCCCAGTGCTATAGTCAAGGTTCCACTTTACTTCCTTTTGAAGTGAAATTCAGAAACCCTGCACATCAATAGTGTACTCACAGGACTATTTTCCATCTAATTGAATAGCATTTTCTATTCCACTTAAAACCATGCTCTGCCTGGAGACCCTCACCTCTGACACCAGGTGAGTGAACTTTCTCTGCCCACTTTTCCTGGATGGATGTCCTAGGAGCTTTGCTAACTTATAGTCAAATCATATGGAGAAGTTGCCAGGTTTAGGCAGCAGATAGTCGCTTATCCAAAGAAGGCTGACAGCAGATCAGTTGGTAGATATGGATGCAGGGTATAGATGAGAGAGATGTATTTTTTATATTTTTATTTGAATGTACTAAGAGTGGTTTTTAAAAGATGTTAGAGAAAAGTTTAACCTTTCAAGTGAATTTTGGTCTCATCGATTGCATATTTTGCTTGGTTTGTTTGGTATCTAAAACACTGTGTTAGTTACCACAATGACATTTGGTAAAATGAGACATCCATTCCATGAATCAGTTAAGAAATAGGAACAGCAGCAGATTTCCTTGACGTCATAAACTGTATTTGTCTTAAACCCGCAATTATATTCAAGGACCAAGCAAGTTTATTTACCATCACCATAATCATGATCATTTTAATCATTGCTGCTTGAGAATTTTTTCCCTTCCCAGACACTGTTCGAGGCTCTTTATAAACATTATCCTTAATTTTTCAAGTGATCCTTTAAAGTAGATTATTATTAAGAAGTTTTTGGATTGTAATTTGAAACCAGATATGTTTCATTGCAGAACCCCATGGCCTTTCTATTCCCACTTACTGGTCATTATTATCAAATATCTTGGAAACTCTGGTCAATGAAATAAGACTTGAAAAGAAATCAAATATTTAACTATTTGAAGTGAGAAAATAGTATTATTTGTAGCCCATAGACTTGGTAAAATTAGAAAGACTAATTCATAAGACTTAATGACAAATTATTAGAGCAAATTTGAAAATTTGGTGAAATGGCAGGACACATGGCAATGGCCCTAGAAACTCTTTATCCAGGAAATCAGATTTTGAAAGGATAATACATACACAGAACAGCAAGGGAGGGGAGGGCAGCACCTATCTTAGCTGCTGGTCAAATCAGTTGATATCACTTGTGAAGAGTTACTGCAGCACAATTGTCTTCATAGCTACTAACCAATCAGAAAGTATCTGGGAAAGGTGATCTCATTCACACTAGTAGCAATGATCATAATACACAATACAGTATCACATCATAGTAACATCATAAAGTAGAAATAAACTGAATGCTGGGGCTTCTCTGGTGGTCCAGTGGCTAAGACTTTGAGCTCCCAATGTAGGGATCCCAGGTTTGATTCCTGGTCAGGGAGCTAGACCCCACATTGCCGCAAGTAAGAGTTCGCATGCTGCAACTCTAGATCCCATATGCTGCAACTAAGACCTGAAGCAGCCAAATCAATAAGTAAATAGAATGAAAGTGTTAAAGAAGTTAGTCATTATTAAAAAAAAAAAAAACTTATGGGGAAAAGGAAGGACTAGAATAAATGAGGTTAGGACAATTGATCTTTTCTTTTGCTGTGGACTGAATTGTATCTTCCCAAAATTCATTTGTTGAAGCCTTAACACCCCAGTTGACTGTTCTGAAGATAGAGCTTGTGGCAGGTAGTTAAGGTTAAATGAGGTTATGAGGTCATGAGTCTGCTGCAGCGTCACTTCAGTCGTGTTCAACTCTGTGCGACCCCACAGATGGCAGCCCACCAGGCTCCGCCATCCCTGGGATTCTCCAGGCAAGAACACTGGAACACCAAGAACATTGGTGGTTTTATAAGAAGAGAAAATGTGATAATATGGAGGGAAGGTGGCAGTCTGTAATCCAGCAAGAGGGTTCCTACTGCAATTAGTTTGGCTGGCACCTTCATCTTGGACTTCCCATTCTCCAGACTGGGTGGAAATACATTTCTTTCATTCAGGCCTCTTAGTGTATGGTATTTTGTTATGGCAACTGGAGCTGACCAATACGTCTTAAAACTCTACCTCTTAAGGCTTTGTCTAGTGTTAAAAAATCTTTCAACCTAAAAAAGCAAGCAATAAATAGGAGAAAGATTGTTAAGTATTTTCAGAAAATTTGGCAAAGCTTCAGTATCTGTCATAAAAAGCATCTTACAACTAGATGAGAAAGAACATCTGAAACTTAGAAGAGAAATCGATATAAGATATATGAATGCAGGGGGATTGGGGGGGTCCAAGAGGGAGGGGATATATGTATACCTGTGGCTGATTCACTTCATTGTACAGAAAAACTAATGCAACATTGTGAAGCAGTTATCCTTCCATCTAAAAAAATAAACATAAAATAAAAAAAGATATACAAATGCAGTTTACAAGAGAAAAGTAGAACTAGAATGAGCCACGTTTTCTTAGAAATGCTTCTTGAAAATGAGAAAGAAATCTATAACAGGGGATATGTGTATACATAAAGTGATTCAGTTTGCTGTACAGCAGAAATTTAACAATATTGTAAAGCAACTACATTCCAATAAAAACTAATTGAAAAAGAAATGCTTCTTGAGTTGGGGAAGGGGTAGTTTTGGCCATTGCGGCTGGTGAGCCGACATCCATCTGTATTGTTTGGGTGACCCTCTTTGCCGGGGATGCGTTTGTGCCTCTCAGTCTTCAAATTCTGTTAATGTATTTGCTCCCTTGCTCCTCTCCCCCTAAAGCCACCATGCTCTGGCTTTATGACACACTCACGTCACATGTAGAGATTGTAGCCGGCTCAGTGTATCTGTCAGGTGACCTTCATGAAGCATATGCTTTCTCCATGGTAGAAACTACTCGTGTCTACCTGCCAACTTACATTTGGCATCTTGCACCACGCTGGGAGGGCACAAGAATGTACCCAGTGGGCGTTGATGGAGGCAAGCTGGTTGTGGGCCTGTCCTCACTGGCCCTTCTTCTGGGCCGATGAAACTTAATCATGGGAAATGGTCACGCAGAGTAAGATGACAGCAAGTCTGGGCCCTCCCCGTGGTCCAGCCCCTGGTCCAGGGGGCGCACCTGGGCAAGGCACTGAATCTTTCTTTGCGTCCCTCATCTCTCTGAGGAAAGGACTGGACTTTCCAAACTCCTCAACCCTTGCCCCATAGACAGGGTTTCTGTGGAGCATTACGGTCCACAACTTTGTTTTCCCCACATAAAATGGGACAGATATCATCTTCTTTCCTAACTGCGCATTGTCTTCTGTTTTCCACTCCTTCCTCCTCCTTGCCAACCTCTGAGCCAGAAGGTGACTGCAGGTGGGCCTTTCCAAGTCTGCAGACACGGGCGAAGATCTCTCACAGCTTGACATGTCCTTAGTTCAAAGGCAGGAATGAGGTAGTTGACTTTAAAAAACTAGAGTCACGTGAAACATTATTTGTTAAGAAAACGCGTTTTAGGAGTCTCCACATGGACTTCCCTAGTGGTCCAGTGGTTAAGAATCTGCTTGCCAATGCAGGGGATACTGCGTGGGTTCGATCCCTGATTTAGGAAGATCCCACATGCAGCAGAGCAACTGAACCTGTGCTTCACAATTACTGAGCCCGCATGCCTTGGAGCCTGTGCTCTGCAACAAGAGAAGCCTCTGCAGTGAGAGGCCCGCACACCGCAACAAAGAGTAGCCCCTGCTCGCTACAGCTGGAGAAGGCCTGGGAGCAGCAGTGAAGACCCAGTGCAGCCCCCCAAATTAATTAATTAATTAATTGATAAACATTAATTACAGACCTTTATGGTATCCTGGGATCAGTTCAGTTCAATTCAGTCGCTCAGTCGTGTCCGACTCCTTGCGACCCCATGAACGGCAGCACGCCAGGCCTCCCTGTCCATCACCAACTCCCGGAGTTCACTCAGACCCACGTCCATCGAATCAGTGATGCCATTCAGCCATCTCATCCTCTGGCGTCCCCTTCTCCTCCTGCCCCGAATCCCTCCCAGCATCAGAGTCTTCTCCAATGAGTCAACTCTTCGCATGAGGTGGCCAAAGTATTGGAGTTCAGCTTTAGCATCATTCCTTCCAAAGAAATCCCAGAGTTGATCTCCTTCAGAATGGACTGGTTGGATCTCCTTGCAGTCCAAGGGACTCTCAAGAGTCTTCTCCAACACCACAATTCAAAAGCATCAATTCTTCAGCACTCAGCCTTCTTCACAGTCCAACTCTCACATCCATACATGACCACTGGAAAAACCATAGCCTTGACTAGATGGACATTTGTTGGCAAAGTAATGTCTCTGCTTTTGAATATGCTATCTAGGTTGGTCATGACTTTCCTTCCAAGGAGTAAGCGTCTTTTAATTTCATGGCTGCAGTCACCATCTGCAGTGATTTTGGAGCCTAGAAAAATAAAGTCTGACACTGTTTCCACTAGTCACAGTTAAATAAATGTCCTCCTATTAGGACTTCTCAGTCTGTTTTGGGTGGACTTTGGAATCTTGGAGAAGGGAATAAGGGTGTGGCTTTTCCCTTGCGCGTTTGACCACGGAACCCTTTTCTTGGAAAATCTTAAGGGCCTGATGTTCTGTGAGACTTACTTTGGGAAGTGGTGACTTTTGTTTTTGCCCGTGTTTGCATGGGCAGTGACTCAGCCTTTAGTTTGAGGCCTTAATGGACTTAACATGGTTTAGCTTCCATTTCAGGAAAAAATACAAATTTCTTATCAGAAGCAGGCAGATGTCAGATTATGAGGTCATTGCTGGTCGTACTGCCTAGCTGTCACAAATACAGTACATTCACTGTCTACAGTGGAGAGGATTACACTAGTTGAAAGAAAAACCTGATAGCTCTCAAATTTTTGTGAATCTAGTGGAGTAGCTAAATTAAGATTATGTCTGTTAGTACTGTGAGATTTTTCTTCAGAAGTTTCAAGGGGACTAGTTTAAGTTGACCTTGCTAAGTCACTTCAGTCGTGTCTGACTCTGTGTGACCCCATAGACGGCAGCCCACCAGGCTTCCCCGTCCCTGGGATTCTCCAGGCAAGAACACTGGAGTGGGTTGCCATTTCCTCCTCCAATGCATCAAAGTGAAAAGTGAAAGTGAACTCGCTCAGTTGTGTCTGACTCTTAGCAATCCCATGGACTGCAGCCTACCAGGCTCCTCCGCCCATGGGATTTTCCAGGCAAGAGTACTGGAATGGGGTGCCATTGCCTTCTCCGGAATATGTTTATTAAACACAATGTCTTTGGACATAGCTGAGGATCAGATGCCTCTGTGGTTTCTGGGAGGAGGCAGAGCTGTAACTTCTGAGCATCACCAGCATTCCTTCACTAACAAGGGTCCAGATTTTCATATTTATCCCAGACTGTCTTTCTGAAATACATTTTTGTAGACTCTTGCTTCCCTTCTGCCCTGGATAAGAGTTAGGCTGAGAAAATCGAGCCCTGTGCAAGTCATTCCCAAGAGCAATAAACAGGATCAGAGAGGCCGCTGGAGGATTGCTCTTGCCATTTAATGGTCTGAGGACGGGGCGTCTGAGTTCACGAGCTTGCCACAAGTGGGAAGGAGAAATTCTTTAATTGTGGTTTCTTTGAAATGTAGAATGCTGATCATTGCCTTAACAAGCTTCTGAAAATTTCTAGCTTGTAAGAAATAATATATTATGGTAGTGAAGCACGGGGAAGGCACTCTCATCTAATGACAGGCCTACTTATGCTTTAAATTAATAATTCTGCCTCGGAGGCCTGGCTGTAGAAACAGGCCGTGCAGCCTGTTGTTCATTCTCTAAGCTGTGTCTGACTCTTTGTGACCCCAGGGACTGCAGCATGCCAGGCTTCCCTATCCCTCACTATCTCCCGGAGCTTGCTCAAACTCATGTCCATTGAGTCGACAATGCCATCCATCCTCTGTTGCCCACTTCTCCTCCTGCCCTCAATCTTTCTCAGCATCAGGGTCTTTCTAATGAGATCACATCAGGTGGCCAAAGTATTGGAGCTTCAGTTTCAGCATCAGACCTCCCAATGAATATTCAGGGTTGATTTCCTTTAGGACTAATTGGCTTGATCTCCTTGCAGTTCAAGGGACTCTCAAGAGTCTTCTCTGGCGCCACAACTCAAAAGCATCAGTTCTTCAGTGCTCAGCCTTCTTTATGGTCCAGTTCTCACATCCATACATCCCTACTGGAAAAACCATAGCTTTGATGATATGGACCTTTGTCAGCAAAGAGATGTCTCTGCTTGTTAATACACTGTCTAGGTTTGTCGTAGTTTCCCTTTCTTGTGGCCTGAGGGGGTGTTTTTAAGGCCCTGGGACCTCACGGTCTTCATCATGAATGGAGGACCAGGAAGGGCTCTATAGTCAGGGATTCTGAGTCCAGATTTAAGCGGGGAGCAGACTTTCTGCTTGAACACAGATGCCCAGGGTGAGGTCGGAGCATCTGTGATGCTGCTGCAGGAGACTGGCTCTCTGGGTTTGCCCCAGTGGGCTACCAGTATTTGGGACCAGCAGTGGTTCTTTCCCTGTAGCTTGTGCCGTGTGCCTGAACTTCTGAACATCTTACCTGCCTCCACGTGACAGGAAACAAGAGTTCTTTATGAATGCTGTTAGCTATGAGAACTTTTTTTTTTTTTTTTTTAACCACTGAAACTAAATATAGGCATGCTGCCTGGGATGTTGTTTTCCAGAGGAGAAAGGCAAAGCCGGGACTAGGGAAGGGCTCAGTCAGGTCACATGACTAAGGAAGGGCCAGTACCCAGGTTCCCCGGTTCTTCTTCCAGGTGGTGCTTTTGGTTAGCTGGACAATTTTTCTGCTCATTCCTGGACTTCTCTGTCATTAACAAAACCTCTCCTCTTTGCTGAATTACAGAAATGGCTTCAGACATCCCTGGCTCAGTGACGCTGCCCGTCGCCCCCATGGCGGCCACTGGACAGGTGAGGATGGCAGGGGCCATGCCCGCCCGAGGAGGAAAGCGGCGATCCGGGTAAGCCCCCTCGGCGTTTCTGGGAACTGCGTTGGATATGCGTTGCACAACATTCTTGACCTGTTAGGAAAATATTGTCTCTCCCTGTCCCAGAGAGTAAGAGCTCAGCAGTTTGCATCCTGTTTATTAGATTCCGTGGGATTCCTAACCAGGCATGTGATCGCCTCTAAGTGTTTTTGGGCCTCGGCACCCAGCTGGGGACTTCTGTTTGCTTGTCCTTACTGTGAGAACGGCTCTGTGGTCCTGCTGGGCCTTGCTCCAGCCATCTCTCTCAGGGAGGGGGCTCACCCATCCGTCCGCCTGAGCCCACCAGCCAGAGGCACCCTGAGGGTCGAGCTTCAGCTCCTGTGGGCAGCAAGGATCCCTCTGGTGCTTTCTGTTCTTTGCTCTGGGTACCAGTCTTTGCCAGTGCTGTGCAGGAATTCCTCTCAAAAAACAAACAAACAAACAAACAAAAAAACAAAAACCTGGCTCTAGTCCAGCATCTAAAGGCTGGGCAGCTTCCACTGTAACCTACTCTGCCCATAATGTTGGTAAGAGTGATGAGTTCTGGTGGGACCAGAAAGACCATCACTCTTGAGCCGATGGAACCCAAAACAGCAGGTACTCATGATGTACCACATCTGTAACTGAGTGCAGGTCTCAGAAACAAATCAGCCATCACAGATCCCTGCAAGAAGAACACAGTCTACGTGGTCAGACTCTTGTTTATCAACCAACTCCTTTTCTTCATTGAATCAACTTCATTTTCAATGAAATATT
This sequence comes from Bison bison bison, assembly GCF_000754665.1. Lineage (NCBI taxonomy): Eukaryota > Metazoa > Chordata > Mammalia > Artiodactyla > Bovidae > Bison > Bison bison. The sequence goes on from NW_011494753.1 coordinate 1,173,979, forward strand.
TGATATACAAAGTTTCTCACATAGAGTCAGTTTGTCCTATGAATGCATTTTCCCATAACACAGGTTCTCCCCAGGAAGACAAGGCTCCTCATTTGTAAAATGGCCTAGCATTTTAAACCCGAGAGTTTCCTCTTAACCAATGCAATTCTTAAAGGTGCCTGGGCTGCCCCCAGCAGGGGTGGAGGTGGGGGGCAGGTGTATTTTGAGGACCTAGAATGGAATAGGATAGGATGCAAAAGTGCCTTCAGTGTTATCATTTAGATGGTGACCAGCACACACTGCTGCCTGTGTGCTGGTCTTCAAAAGACGGGCTAAGATTTTGCGGATTATGGAGGGGGTTATGGAGCCTGGTTCCCCACTTTCCCTTGGTTCAGCTCCCTCCCACCCCTGAATGCCCCCAGGGTGCTGATGCAGCCAGAGTTCCATCTTTACCGTGGGACCCACTGAGCTGTTGTGAGCAGTGGGGTGCCTGGGGCCACACTCCTCAGATCAGCCTGCCTCCAGCGCTTACTGCAAACCCAGATACCCTCCTTTAACCAGCTCTTCTTTCTAACTAGGTGCTAAGCTCAGTGGAGTCTGGGTTGTTAAAAGAATGCACTTGCTGTCAACATATCAACTTACTGCATTTTTTTTTTTAAAGAATCCAGGTCTTTAAAAAATTATTTTAAATGCATTTGCTCTCTCACGTCCATTCCCTGGGGACAGAGCCTCAGTGCAGCCCCAGTCCTTTTTAAGAAGGTGGCACAGGACTCTCTGATGCAGGAAGGTAGGGCTGGGCTGGGCACCAGGCACAGGCAGAGAGGCTGGAGCCCAGTCTTGAGGGGAGGAAAGTGGTCTCTGAGAGACTCTGCCAGGAGTCTGTGCCATTACCCCTACCCCCG
>NW_011494753.1:1174959-1183529 GCF_000754665.1 Bison bison bison
CCCCTGCAGAGTGTGTGCTAGGCTTCAGCGAGCTGAGGCTACTCCCCTCCTCCGCCCCCGAGTTCCTGGCCCCAGCCTGACATCTGGACCCTGACTTCTGCTGGCTCCCTGAGCTGATGATCGGACAGTGGACTCAGGCTTCTTTGTGAAGGAGTCCTCCCAGCTGCCCCTTTCCCTCCCAGAGCACGTATACTCAGTGTGACTCTGGAGGTGGAGGAGGACCTTGGTGGGGTGAGACTGAGACACAACCTAGAGCAGGGGTCTCCAACCTGCTGGGTCCCCCACGGTACTGGTCCGTGACCTGTTAGGAACTGGGCTGCATAGCAGGAGGTGAGCAGCAGCGAGCAATGGAGCGAAGCTTCATCTATACTTGTAGCCGCTCCGCATCATTCGCATCACCACCTGAACTCCGCCTCCTGGTGGATCGGTTGCGGCATTAGATTCTCATAGGAGCTCAAACTCTACAGAGAACTGCACATGCAAGGGATCTGGGTTGCCTCGCTCCTGATGAGAATCATCCTGAAACCTTCCCCCAGCCCCATCGGCAGAAAAATTGTCTTCCATGAAACCGATCCCCGGTGCTAAAAAGGTTGCGGACTGCTGGCCTAGAGTTCTGCTCCACTTAGAACCAAGGAAGCCCAACGCCAAGCAAAAAAACCAGAGGTTCAAGGGGATGAGCAGCAATTGCTGACACACCTTCCCAAGCAGGAGGAGGAGGACACACACCTCTGGAGGCAGATCAGGGAACCAGCCGCCTCCCGGAGGCCTGTCCTTCATTATCTTCATTCTTAGAGCCCTACACCTGCCTCCATTTCCCCCTTCAGAGGGAGCAGCCAGAAAACTGTGCTTCCTTCTGCTAAGCCCCTGGGACTCATGGGGGGAGCTCTGTGTCTCACAAAGAAACCTCCCTTTTCACAGGGTGGTTTCCAGAGTAATTCTTACCTCTGACATTTTTACACGTTTTGCTGAAATTCTGTGATGGAGGCCATCACTGTTGTAGAGTAGCCACAGCAGTGATAAGGCTCCTCTGCTCTCAGCCCCCATGCTTGTACAAAGGAGACCCCAGTGTAAGTCACGTTCCTCAAATAGCAGGTCACCCCTCTCGGGGTCCCTGCCCATGAACTGTGGCCATTTACACATGCTTCTCCATCCCTGCCATCTTGCCCCTCCTCCTCCTCCTCTCCTAGAGTGTTCAGCACAGTTAGAGACATAGGGAGGGGGAGAAGGAGAGAGGAGAGGTGGGTTGTATTGTTGTTCAGTCATTCAGTCGTGTCCAACTCCTTGTGACCCCATGGACTGCAGCATGCCAGGCTTCTCTGTCCTTCACTCTCCCGGAGTTTGCCCAAACACGTCCAGTATTCTTGCTTGAAAAGTCCCATGGACAGAGGGGCCAGGTGGGCTACAGTCCATGGGGTTGCAGAGAGTTGGACATGACTGACGTGACATGGCATATTAGCACACATGTCCATTGAGTTGGTGATGTCATCCAACCATCTCATCCTCTGTCGCCCCCTTCTCCTTCTGTCTTCAATCTTTCCCAGAATCAGGGTCTTTTCCAATGAGTTGGCTCTTTGCATCAGGTGGCCAAAGTCTTGGAGCTTCAGCTTCAGCATCAGTCCTTCCAATGAATATTTAGGGTTGATTTCCTTTAGGATAGACTGGTTTGATCTCCTTGCTGTCCAAGAGGTGGGCTGTGGCGGGTGGAAAGATCCTTCCTCCTGCTCCTCTTCCCTACCCAGGTCTTCCCACTCTGACTTGGTTATTCTGGTGGAGGAACTTGTCCCGATTCCCAGGATAACTACCCAGCCCTGGGGTTTCAGAGCCAAGTAGAACTGACCCCTAGTGGGTTTGGCTCCCCTGGCCACATGCCTGGCCCAGTGCCGAGGATCCTCTGGCCCGAATGTTCCCTCCACTCCCCTGACAGCCTCCCCAGTACACGTCTTAGCAAGCTCCGTGCTCTGCGGGCAGTGGGGACACAAGGTGAAGGTTCAGAAGTTTCAGATTCTTTGCAAAGTGATTCCACATGTGTGGGGGAAGGAAGCAGAAGCCAGTCACCTGGGCTGCATTTTTGTAGAGGACTCCCTGATCCCGGTGAGGGGATGGGATGGGGCTGGGGGGCACCCACAGGGCACACTGGGTTCTTTTCAAAAGACCGAGGAGTGGGCTGTCATTAGGTTGTGCCCACTCCAGAGGCAGCCCCTATTGGGAAGGGGAGGTAAGGGTGGTGGGGACCAGGAGTCCTAGCCCCTTCCCGCTGCCTTGGAGTCAGATGCTGGGCTTCTAAAGCATCATCACTGAGGAGAATGATTTCCAAATCGTGTGCAGCCAGTACACCAGCGTCCCCCTGCAGTGTAAGCCCGTGGCTGCTGGAATGTGGTTACGTAAGTACATGTTTCGCTCGCTTCGGATTTATGCAGTAGTGATGCTCTCATCTGGCATTTGCTGGCACCCATGTCCCTTCACCTTTTGTCAATAGCAGCTTCGAGCAGCCCAGGGTTGCTCCTTTGCTGAGCTCTACAACCAGCCTGGCGGGCACAGCCTGTCATCTTTTCTCATAAGAGCAAAAGTGGATTCTTTGATGACTCATAGTGGATGATGCATTATTATTATTATTACACAATCGCTGTGAGGCAGATTCACATTGCTCACTCTGAACCAGACGCAAGCTCAAAAGTGCCTTTCACGACTTTTTATTGAGGGTAGAAATCATGCTCAGGACAGGAAAGTGAGGCAGAAGGCATCTTCAGCCCACCTTTAGAGGACTCTTACCTCATCCACTGATGGTACCAAATTCTTCAAAGTGAACATAATAGGACTTAAAAGTCATATTTTGATTTCTCTCCTTTATTATCCAGATGCTGTGGTATAATAGAGATACATAAAAGATACAAAACAAAGGATGATTTACTTGGAGTTTTTATAGCAGGAGAAATAAACAGAGCTATTGGAGTCATATTTAAAGTGGAGCATTTGAATTGGTGACAGAAGACCCAAAGGCAGGGTCTTGGCAAGGAGTCTTCCAAAAGACCCTTCTGTCCTCAGAAGTTGCAATTTTTCTGTGTGGCTGATGAGCAGTGAGTCGTTTTGGGGTCAAGTGAGTTACCCTGAGGATCTGAACAGTCGTTTGTATCCTGTTTTCTCTCCTGAGTTCACCCCGACACGATACATTTCACAATTCCTACATGTGATCGCAGCTCATATGTGATCACACACCTGCATGGGTAGAAAGGTACAGATTTGTGGTCCCTGAATTTTCATAGAGAAGTCCTGCTTCCTCAGTTTTCAGCAGGCTTCAGAAAACTGCCTCCAGAGCCTGGCACTCCGTCTCTTAACACTCTGCTTGATTGGGTTGACGTGGTCCAGACCGGGACCGTTTACCCTGAGGCTCTCCTCTCTACCCGTCTGCCGCTTGAGGATGGGGTAAAGAACTGAGCTGTCCTTATGAAAATGAGGGTGACGAATAGTCCTGGTTGGCCTGGGGCTTCCCCGGTTCCAGCACTGAAGTCCTGTACCCCCACGGATCCCCTCCTTCTGGGAAAATCCGGACGATAGGTCACCCTCAATACCCCAAAGATCTGCAGGCTCAGGAGGGACGGCTGACTAAAAAATTGCATCTTGCAGGAGCCAGATGATCACACTCCTATCAACTGGAGCTGAAAGGCATTTTAAAGATAACTGATCATCTCGCACCCACTTGAGGTTTATCTAAATGCTTGCATAAATCCATTGGAATTCTGAAAATGCGATTTCTTTTTCTTAACCACTGAGCTGTTTTTGACAGCCCAGGGGTGTTAAGTAACCTTTCTGTCTGCAGCAAAGTTGCTCTTACCCATGATGAACACTAGGTGACAGTGTGGTTCTGCAGCGCTGCAGAAGCCCAGAGACAGGCTTTTTAGTGCTTTCTTCTCCCGGATGTTGGAGAAGGCAATGGCACCGCACTCCAGTACTCTTGCCTGGAAAATCCCATGGACGGAGGAGCCTGGAAGGCTGCAGTCCATGGGGTCACTGAGGGTCGGACACGACTGAGTGACTTCATTTTCACTTTTCACTTTCATGCATTGGAGAAGGAAATGGCAACCTACTCCAGTATTCTTGCCTGGGGAATCTCAGGGACGAGGGAGCCTGGTAGGCTGCTGTCTATGGGGTCTCCCAGATGTAATTTTCAGGAAAGGTGAGGCGAAGCCTTAGTAGTTAAGCAGCATATTGGTGACTTTCCTTCATTTAGGAAGTGGTGCATTCAGCCTTCATTTTCCCACAACATAGATAACTCCGCTGCCGCTGTCTGGTACCCCGTTACACACTCTGCATTGTGGGGGGTCCTTGTCTCTCTCTCCCAGGGATGTTTTAATTCTATTTTTCCTTTCTTATAATTTTTCTTCCCTGCCTCCCCTCCTCTAATTGTACACAAGTATTTTTGTTATCGTTACCGTTATCTCTTCAGTTATATAACTCCTTTTGTTCCTTTATTCTGAATGCAAGCCCTCAAGTCTGGAAATTGGGGGTTCTAAATAGGCATAAATCCCATCAGGTCATCTCAGATCAGAACTCTGGTCACACTGCTCATAAAACAAGATAAAAATAAACAAATGATTGTAAAAAAAAAAAACAGTGTTCCTTTGCCCTGTGTCATCCCAGTCCTTTGGTTCCCCAAGTAACCCCAAAGCCTGGAGAGTTTACCTCTTTAGGGGCCTCTCCCATGTGCTTGTGGAGTGATAGCTCTTCCCTTGCAAGTTGGCCTGGGAGCCCCGAGCCCTCCCCACATCACCACTACCCGCTGCGCCCCAGCCTGAGAGCTGCGGATGGAGTCATATCTCCCATGAGGCCAGCAGCCGTGGCACCTGTAGTGTGGTTCTGGAGCACACCCGCCATTCTTGTGGCAAGCTCCTGGCCACCAGGCAGGCTGGATTCCCTTCTGCCTGGAGGCCACGGGAACTGTGTCCCACTCAATCCATCAGGCCCCCTAAGAACAAGATGGGGAGTGCAGAATGCCTGAGAAGTTCTTCCGCAAGGAAGCCCACTCCCCGTGAATGTCCGGGAGAATCAAAACATCTGTACTGTTTCTATTTTGTTCCCAAAGACTCTGGGTACACCTCGTACTAATTAACTGTTCTGCCCTAACATCTTCAAGGAGAAAAATTAATTGACATTAGAGAGGGCTGCTTTGTTGTTTTTCTTTTTTTGAGAAGGAGAGTTTGGGATATCAGCTAAACAAATATCAGTCAAAACTTTTCTATGTTTGTTTGGAGAGACTCAGTAAAGTGAAATCCGAGTATGTCTTGGGTGAGTTTCAATAAGCAGACAGCCACTCTGACTAGCTCAGGCACTAAACAACTGTATCTCCTCCCACATCCATTTACTTGGACCCAGAGTTTATAGGGTAATGGCCTTAAATGCCTTTTTCACTTAGACTCATCGAGGCCAGCCAAGTCATCACATGGCACAACTAGCAGTATGCCTTCTTTGCCTCTAAAGCTTCTTGTTTCCAAGCTCCCTGGAGCTTTCTCCATCTGTTAATATACCACTGGATAGTCAAAGGAGGAAGTCCAGTGTTGATACATGACGTGGAGGGGTGCAGGTGTCCCCAAGGATGGTGGGAAATATGGGGTGCTGACTTTTCCAGCACGGCAGCCTGTAAAGGGTTCTTGAAGGGTCAAGTCAGTATTTCAGCACTGTGCAGGAGCCCTCAACCACGTGATTAATGACACTGGTACCATAGACCTTTCATTTTGCCTTTTCTTGTCCCAAACCTGTTTGAGGACTGTGTGGAGATACTGTTTATTGCACTGTCAAGGGCTGGGATTGTTGGAGAGCAGTCTGACCAAATCAACCCCCCTCTGAGCCAACAGCTCATGTGTCCAGTTAAATGTTCTATTTCTAATGAATGCTCACTTGTGAACTTGACTTTTCCAGAATGGACTTTGATGATGAAGATGGCGAAGGTCCCAGCAAGTTTTCAAGGTGAGTTTCCTTTATGTTCCCTAGATTTAAAGAAGCCCAAGTAGCCAGTTATCACCTTACTGGAATCTATAGGGGTTTGAATGTCTTTCGTCATTGAAAAAAACCATTGCCTGTTACATGGCATGGGAGGGGAGTTTGGGGGGAGAATGGATATGTGTATATGTATGGCTAAGTCCCTTCACTGTGCACCTAAAATTCACAACATTGTTAAACAGCTGTACTCCAATACAAAATAGTTTTAAAACCTTTAAAAAAAGAAGAAGAAAGCCATTGCCTGTAGCTTGACAGCCTTGTCCTTCATTCTGTGCTTATATTTGGCTCAGGGACAGGTAACTCGTAGCAAAACCTGCCATATCCCAGCCTAGATTTTCAAAAGTTAAGTATTAACAAGTGATTAACTCTGTTGGCTTTTTAAATTAAACAGACTGCTAGTTTTAATGGATCCCTTTTTAAAAGACAGGCCTAGAGTTCAAGTTTAGAAAAACAATCAAGATAAAGCCTCTTTTTCTACCATGGGAAATAAGGAGAAATATAAGAAACCTGGGTGGCCCTGTTCTGGATGCAGAAAACTGGACCTTAAGTTCCTAAGAGCTACGTCACTCACTGGCCACGTGACAGCATCTCTAACTAGGCTCTCAGGGCTGTCTGGAGTGCAGACTGCCTTCCAGAAGGATGCTAGCCCGCGGGTGCTGTGACGGTAGGTGCATCACTTACATGAAGTGTGAGGCGTGCCCTGTCCCATGGCTCTTTATTATTATTATTATTATCTTGTTTTAAGTTATGGGAGAAAGTTTGACAATGTTGAGAAAAAGAGCAAAGATCATTCCATCAATCTTAGCAAACTTCCCATCTACATCAGTTTACTTATGGAAGGACCTACCGTGACATTCCTCCCCACTCCACCCCACCACCCCCTCCACTGCCCAAGAATTCCTAATTCTTGGTTGCTGATGAATTTGAAAACCTCCCCTGGGTGATGGGTACCTTTCTCTGGTGTGCACAGCCCACAGTTTGGACTGGCAGCCTCAGTTATTTTATAAAGTTTTTTAGGACTTCCCTGGTGGTCCTCAGTGATCAATGCAAAGAGATAGAGGAAAACAACAGAATGGGAAAGACTAGAGATCTCTTCAAGAAAATTAGAGATACCAAGGGAACATTTCATGCAAAGATGGGCTCGATAAAGGACAGAAATGGTATGGACCTAACAGAAGCAGAAGATATTAAGAAGAGGAGGCAAGAATACACAGAAGAACTGTACAAAAAAGATCTTCATGACCCAGATAATCACAACAGTGTGATCACTGACCTAGAGCCAGACATCCTGGAATGTGAAGTCCAGTGGGCCTTAGAAAGCATCACTACGAACAAAGCTAGTGGAGGTGATGGAATTCCAGTTGAGCTATTTTAAATCCTGAAAGATGATGCTGTGAAAGTGCTGCACTCAATATGCCAGCAAATTTGGAAAACTCAGCAGTGGCCACAGGACTGGAAAAGGTCAGTTTTCATTCCAATCCCAAAGAAAGGCAATGCCAAAGAATGCTCAAACTACCGCACAATTGTACTCATCTTACACGCTAGTAAAGTAATGCTCAAAATTCTCCAAGCCAGGTTTCAGCAATCCGTGAACCGTGAACTTCCAGATGTTCAAGCTGGTTTTAGAAAAGGCAGAGGAACCAGAGACCAAATTGCCAACATCCGCTGGATCACCAAAAAAGCAAGAGAGTTCCAGAAAAACATCTATTTCTGCTTTATTGACCATGCCAAAGCCTTTGACTGTGTAGATCACAATAAACTGTGAAAAATTCTGAAAGAGATGGGAATACCAGACCACCTGATCTGCCTCTTGAGAAATTTGTATTCAGGTCAGGAAGTAACAGTTAGAACTGGGCATGGAACATAAGACTGGTTCCAAATAGGAAAAGGAGTACGTCAAGGCTGTATATTGTCACCCTGCTTATTTAACTTATATGCAGAGTACATTATGAGAAACGCTGGGCTGGAAGAAGCACAAGCTGGAATCAAGATTGCCGGGAGAAATATTGATAACCTCAGATATGCAGATGACACCACCCTTATGGCAGAAAGTGAAGAGGAACTCAAAAGCCTCTTGATGAAAGTGAAAGTGGAGAGTGAAAAAGTTGGCTTAAAGCTCAACATTCAGAAAACGAAGATCATGGCATCCCGTCCCATCACTTCATGGGAAATAGATGGGGAAACAGTGGAAACAGTGTCAGACTTTATTTTTTTTGGCTCCAAAATCACTGCAGATGGTGACTGCAGCCATGAAATGAAAAGATGCTTACTCCTTGGAAGGAAAGTTATGACCAACCTAGATAGCATATTGAAAAGCAGAGACATTACTTTGCCAACAAAGGTCTGTCTAGTCAAGGCTATGGTTTTTCCTGTGGTCATGTATGGATGTGAGAGTTGGACTGTGAAGAAGGCTGAGTGCCGAAGAATTGATGCTTTTGAACTGTGGTGTTGGAGAAGATTCTTGAGAGTTCCTTGGATTGCAAGGAGATCCAACCAGTCCATTCTGAAGAAGATCAGCCCTGGGATTTCTTTGGAAGGAATGATGCTTAAGCTGAAACTCCAGTACTTTGGCCACCTCA
>NW_011494753.1:1183629-1189971 GCF_000754665.1 Bison bison bison
GGATGGCATCACTGACTCGATGGACTTGAGTCTGAATGAACTCCGGGAGTTTGTGATGGACAGGGAGGCCTGGCGTGCTGCGATTCATGGGGTCGCAAAGAGTTGGACACAACTGAGCGACTGAACTGAACTGGTGGTCCAGTGGCTAAAACTTTGCCTTCCAATGCAAGGGGTGTGGGTTCGATCCCTGTTCAGGGAGCTAAGATCCCGCATGCCTCGTGGTCAAAAAACCAAAACATAAAACAGAAGCAGTATTAGCAGTATTGTAACAGATTCAATAAAGGCTTTAAAAATGGCCCACATTAAAAAAAAAAAAAAAACTCTAAAAAAAAATGTTTAGAAGAATGACGTCTGTATTGAACTCTGTACCCATGACCTCCCCCAGTTTGCTCATTCCCTTGGAAGTTACTTTTGGTCGGGTTCCTTTTACCCGTATTATAGGTGTGAATTGAGCATCCTTTCCCCAAACCCAAGAGGAACAGGCATCTAGTTCCTATTTCTGGGCTTCCCTGAACTCTCCAGGTCCATTGGAAGTCTCAACCTTGATTCACTTTCCTCCCTGAGAACTCTTGAGTTCCACCCTCCACTCAGTTCCGGTGATACAGGAGCGAGGAAGTGGAACCCTCTTTGATCTCTGATGACCCTTCTAATCAAATCAAGACACAGGTTTCAACAACAAGAGCATGTATTATTTTCCCCTGGGTGCAGACAGAACCCAAGCTTGATGTCCACCTCTTTCTTAGGATACATGTGAATAGCAGGGAGCGCTGTGTTCCTGAAAGGAAGCTGACCTGGGAAATAAGGGCACATGTCACCCCAGCTTGATTTGCGCCTGCCTTACACAGCCTTCCTTTGTGAGGAAACAAAGCCTTGTGATTCCTCTGGATCAGAATTCCCCTGGAGATAACGTTCCATAGCGTGTTGACCTCAGGAAGCGACGGTTCCTGGGTCTCAGAACAGAAGGAGGAAGAGAGAGATGAGTGACATTTGCTTGATGGAAGATCAGTGTCAGTGATGAAATAACAGTGCAGGGACACAGAGAACTCATTGTGTGGGGTCCCACCAGGAAGAAACAGAAATCCTAGACTCTGCTGTAAGCCTGCCCTTGAGTCAGGTTGTACATAAGTCAGGGTTCAAACCTGGGCTTCTGTGAACCACATCCTTCCCCCTCCCCTCACATTAAAAATAAGAGGGAAAGATGGGGTGAGCTTACAACATATGCTGGTGCCCGTGGGAGCCTGGGGCCACTTCAGTCTGACGGCAGAAGGGTTGATGGACCCGTTGGCTGCTGGGGACATCTGAGCTGCTCCTAGCTGGGGAGACCACTGAGTTCACCCCTCCCTTTGCTTTGCCAGCTGCACTGGCCACCATCCAGAGGCAGGCCAGAGAGACTGCTGCAGGCTGTCTCCCTCGGCAGCAGGCATGGCATGCCTTGGGGCGGCTTCTGTTTCCTCCTCCTGTGTTCACAGTCAGCCAAGGGAGCCCTCAGGCCAGGTGTCAGAAGAGAGGGGCTGAGAGGCAGATATCTCGCCAGCAGAGTTTGCTGTCTCAGAACCCAGCCAGCATGCTAGGCCATGGTTTGTGTCACCCTGAGCTACCCTGGTGGCTCAAATGGTAAAGATCCTCCCTGCAGTGCACAAGACGTAGGAGACAGAGGTTCGACCCCTGGATCCAGAAGATCCCAGGAGGGCACAGCAACCCACTCCAGTATTCTTGCCTGGAGAATCCCATGGACAGAGGAGCCTGGTGGGCTACAGTCCATAGGGTCGCAAAGAGTCGGACATGACTGTGCAACTAACACTTTCACTTCTTTACATCACCCTGATGTGTGCGCAGCCAGCTTTCCCAGCTTCTCTTGAGGGTGGTCCCAAATTCAAATGTCCCACCTGCTATCAGACGTCGTGTCTCAATTTCAGATTTGGGGAATATGGTCACAGTCACATAGGAGGTACATTGTAGCCAATTAGGTTTGCTTCCTATGTTCTCACAGCAGGTCTCAGATGTTAAGCTGCTTACAGATCACACAGATGTGCACACATGCATTTTTAAATAGATAAAAGAGGATTTATTTATATATGTGTGGATGTGCTAAGTCTCTTCAGTCATGTCTGACTGTTCGACCCCGTGGCTATAGCCCTTAAGGGATGGGATTCTCCAGGCAAGAATACTGGAGTGGGTTGCCATTTCCTCCCCCCAGGGGATCATCGCAACCCGGGGACTGAACCCATGTCTCTTGTCTCTTGTGTTGGCAGGTAGGTTCTTTACCACTAGCGCCACCTGGGAAGCCCTTATATATATATGTATATATCCCCTGCCTTAATCCAAAAAATACTGATGGTGGCTTAAAAAGGGATTGCAAAAAGTTTTTTAAAAGATTTATTTATTGTATTTGGCTGTGTTGGGTCTTCACTGCTGTGGGCAGGCTCTTCTAGTTGTAGCCAGCAGGGACTACTCTGTAGTTGTGACGCGTGGGCTTCTCACTGTGGTGGTTTCTCTTGTTGCCACCACCACAAGAGAAGGGCTTGTGGGCTCTAGGCATGCAGGCTTCAGTAGTTGTGGTGCATGGGTTTTGTTGCTCCGAGGCATGTGCGATCTTCCCAGACCAGGGACTGAACCCGTGTCCCCTCTGTTGGCAGGCGGATTCTTAACCACCAGGGCAACCCCAAGTAACTTTTTGAAAAATGTTCAAAGTCTTAAATATATTACTCTTCCCCTAGAGCTAGCTGCTTCCAAACTCAATATTTTTCATGCTTTCTCTCTATTGCTTGGTGACTATATTTGCTTCTCCTTTCTGCAGTTGTCGTCTTACAGCTGATTTTTGCTGATTTGTCAACAGATGTTTTAGTTTTGGTTTCACCAGTTCTGGAGGAACTGTGTAGGGGTACTCAACTGCTGGGCACATGTACACGCCTGTGCACACGCAAGGGTGCACACACGCAGTGCCAGGGCCAGAAATGCCCCGAGACTCGCTTCACCATCCCCAGGTCTCAGGCTTCCCTCCCACATGCAGTTGATGCTGCTCTGGGGGCTGTGACAGGCAGGACAGGGCTCTGCTGACCAACGTGCTCCCCTCCCCACACACAAAGTCAAGGGCAACCTGGGGGGCAGAAGCCGGTCTGCAGGGGCCAAGGAGTAGACTGGGGATGAGGAACTGAAGACCAGAGGGGACAGTTTATTGAGCAGTTTGTTGTTCAGTCACTCAGTGGCTTCCGACTCTTTGTGACCCCATGCACTATAGCCTACCAGGCTCCTCTGTCCATAGGATTTCCCAGGCAAGTATACTAGAGTGGGTTGGCATTTCCTCCTCCAGGGGATCTTCCCGACCCAGGGATTGAACCTGGGTTTCCTGTGGCTCCTGCATCGGCAGGCAGATTCTTTACTGCTGAGCCACATGCATTGTGTAGTGGTCATTAAAACAGAAGAGTGGACACATGAAATAGAGATATTCTTAAATGTTGGGTTTATTTTTTTTTTAATTTTTGGCCATGCTGGGTCTTCCTTGTGGTGCTCAGGCTTCTCTAGTTGTGTCACATGGGCTTTAGTTGCCCACATGGCATGTGGGATCTTAGTTCCCTGACCAGGGCTCAAACCCCAGGCCTCTGCAGTGGAAGGCGGATTCTCAACCACTGGACCACCAGGGAAGTCTCTAGATTTGGAGTTTACATCTTAGGAACACCCAAGTGCTCACTCCCAAACTTTTCATTTTTGTTGCTATGTGCTATCACCCTGATTTTTTGCTGAGTTCTCACTCATTCTGCATCCTTTCTCAGGAGACTCAGAAGGTCTTGGATGTTCTCATACCTGTTGCTCTGAATTCAGCTATAGTGCATGGGGCTGTCTACAAACCTGGAATCAAAAGACCTGGATGGGTTTTATTAGCCTCTCTTCCACCCCTTCCTTCACCCTTCACTTTTTGAGGACCGTCTCTGACCTTCCTGGGGTTCCACCTTTAATCTGTATGACTTTCAAATGTTCCCTCGGACATGGTCGAACCCAGTTGCATTAGCTCATAAGGAGTCGTGATATTTTGTAGGGTTTCGCCAGTCAACTGCTAACATTATCTAATAGTAAAGCTAACCACGATAGGAAGGTTTCCACAGAATTTTTTCCTTTTTTATCACACCCATTTTTACATTTTCCTCTTGGTTTTGTGCAGTATTTATGCTTGTGGACATTTTTTTTCCCCTGTCTCTCTGGGTTGTGATGGTATTTTCATCTTTCCTCCTGAATTCATCACCCTGTTTTATTTAGAGCTCTGACCATCAAAACCCCATTGATAAGGGGGAAACATGCAATGTGGATGTGTCCTTCATTTCCTTCCTGGCAGAAAAAAGAACAAGATTGTCATTTCACAGAATTCTCAGCGTGCGTCTTAGCTTAGAGAGCCAGGCGTTTTGTTTCAAGGTGGAGGATGTTCAGAGTACTTCTGATGCAGAGAGGATGGCCAGGAGGGAGCAAGGATTACCCTCATCTCATCAGTCACCTTGTGGGGGACACCTTGACTTGGCCATGTAGATTCTGTTTAGAGTAAGGAGAATTTCAGCTGAGCCTTCTGACATTGCCGAATAAACACCCAAATGAGCACTCTCAGCCTTTCCAGATGCTCTCCCTGCCTCGACAGCCTTTGTTCCCTTTTTTTTTTTAACTGTGATTTTTTCTTTTTTTTTTTTAATTGGAATATAGTTGCTGTACAATGTTGTGTTAGTTTCAGCTGTACAGCAAAGTGAGTCACTATACATCTATCCCTTCTTTTTTGGATTTCCTTCCCATTTCAGTCACCACAGAGCACTGAGTAGGGGTCCCTGAGCTATGCAGTAGGTTCTCATTAGTTATCTGTTTTATACACAGTATCAATAGTGTATATGTGTCAATCCCAATTTCCCAGTTCATCCCACTCCCCTCCTCCCTTGGTAATTAACAAACTTGGTAAGTTTTTCTCTGCATCTGTGACTTGAATTCTGCTTTGCAAGTAAGTTCATCTCTACCATTTTCCTAGATTTCACTTGTAAGCAATATTAGAGAACCTGCCTGTCAATGCAGGAGATGTAAGAGATGTGGGTTTGATCTCCGGGTTGGGACAATCCCCTGGAGGAGGGCACGGCAGCCCACTCCAGCATTCTTGCCTGGAGAATCCCCATGGACAGAGGAGCCTGGCTGGCTGCAGTCCATATGGTCACAAAGAATTGAACATGACTGAGTGACTTTGCAAGCACATACAATATTTGTTTTTTTCTTTCTGATTCTCTTCACTCTGTATGACAATCTCTAGGTCCATCCATGTCTCTGCAAATAGTACAGTTCTATTCCTTTTTATGGCTGAGTAGTATTTCATTGTATGTATGTACTACATCTTCTTTATTCATTCCTCTGTTGATGGACATTTAGGTTGCTTCCATGTCCTGGCTATTGTAAATAGTGTTGCAATGAACATCAGGGTGCATATGTCCTTCAGAATTATGGTTTTCTCCAGGTATATGTCCAGGAGTGGAAATACTGGGTCATATAGCAGCTCTGTTGTTAGTTTTTTAAGGAACCTCCACACTGTTCTCCATAGTGGCTTTGTCAGGCTTAGTTCTTATGAACCAGAGAAGTCTGGCAGAGAACTTGGGTGTAGTTCTCTGAGGAACAGTGTAGCCTGTGAGGAACCAAATTACCAGGGGAGATAGCCTGAGACAGTCTTGCCGTTTTGGTGGGTTGGAGCTGAGATTAGGGCTGGAAGCTGTGGGATTAATGCTGTGTCGAGTGGAGACAGTCCTCTGCCATCAGGCCTGTCTGAATCAGTGACCTCTTCCTAGCTGTTTGACTCTCATGTCATCCAGCTTCAATTCTGATGTCCTTCTCTCCTTGTTCAGTGACCCCAGCTCCTTCTGTTCTCCTGCAGAGGTTAACCTTGATGTGAAGTGACCCACGTCTCCTGTACTGCAGGAGGATTCTTTACCCGCTGAGCCACTGGGGAAGCCAACAGTCCTGGATGACCCCAGGCTTTGTGGGGAAGAGGGGATCGTTTCTGGAGGCATAAGTAGCCCCAGGCTGTGTCTGTAGAAGCTACCAGGCTTCTCTTCCCCATCGAGCCTTAAGTGTCTCTGCCTGTTTGTCTCCCCGGTGTTCCAGCTCTGACTCTGGGACCAGACAACGCTTTGCTGGGGAGCTGAGTTCAAGTCCTGGTAAATCAGTCCCACTCTGAGCCCCAGGGTCATCCTACACAAAGGACATTCCTGAAGATAGTGTGGGATGGACTTGGATCCCATGCTCTGGTTTCCCTTCGCAGACCTGCGGGCCCTGAGTTGGCAGAGAAGCGCGAGGCAGCATGCAGCCACAGCTCCTCCTCCTTGCCCTTGGCCT
>NW_011494753.1:1190071-1231404 GCF_000754665.1 Bison bison bison
CCCCCTCTTGCCCTTGGCATCTGCAGCCATGTTCCTGGGCCAGGCGGTTGGTCCTCTGGTCCCAGCAGAGGGGTCACGGCTGATGCTGTGCTGTGTCCCCAGCGGTCACTGCTACCGGGCCCCCGCCCTGGCGCCCACGTGCACGCCCATCATTGCTTTATGGATGCTGCATGTGGGCCACGGAACTCAGATGCTAAGTACACAGGCTGCCCCTGCAACTCCTCCAAGCAGATCCCCATCGCTCCGCACCCTGTGGAGGGGGTGGCTTTGGTCCTGGAGACACTTCCTTCTGTTTTCACAAGATGGCATTGTTCCTGTTTCTTGCCTCCGTGATCCTTCAAAATGAAACCATATATATACATATTTTACATATATTTTAATAGATTCAGTAGCTACACTCACTTGTTTATCAGAGCTTGTTGCTAGGTAATTTGCAGCTCTTCCTCATTTTGACCTTCTGTTGGTAACTCTTTCAGTCTCATTTCATGAAGTAGAGCCTTTTCTGCACTAGCCAGTCGATACTGTTTTAAACAGTTGTCCTCATGTCTCCTTCAAGCACCTGTTCTCATGAGTTGGGTTGAATCAGCATGGTGACGAAATTGCTTTAGATCCATTTTAAGAACTTCACAAAGACTCTTGTTCTCAGATGTTTTACAAAACAAGTTGGTCTGTGGGTCTTTTGGAAATGGGATCAGAAGTAGGCATGCCCTAGTCCTGCCTTGGGGTGGTCTCTGTGGTAATTAGCAGGAAGTGGGGAGGGAAGGGGCTTGGACTCTACCCTGTATATTTGGGGCATGCCTGAAGGAATGGAGAGGAAGGTCTGGGTCTGCGTTTTTGGGAATATCCACAGGCTCACAGCACACAGACTGAACTGAGAGCCTGTCTGCTCCTGCCCAAAGGCTTCACTCCAATTCCAGCCCGTTCTTTGATCCCACTGATGCTCTTCCCATAGTGCACCCCCTTTACCTGCTGCCAGGTCAGGGCCAACTGCCTCTCAGCTGCTCCCGCACCCTCTCAGCCCCTGTGGCCCCCAGGACCACCTCCTCCTCTCCTCCCTTACTCTCTCCTGTGGGCTTTACTTTCCATGTGCCTCTCAGAGCATTTGATCACGCCTGCCTTCATTTCCACTCTTCAAGGTGATGTTTTACTGTCCTGAGCAAACACTTCGCTCCTTTAGGACGGGAGCGGGACATTCCTTGGTCCGTTTGGCCCGTCCTCTCTGGGCACCTGGCTCAGTGCTTTCCATACAGAGGTGCTCACCAGGCCCACCCAAGTCCACTCACTTCAGGCTTTTATTTTTTTAAATATTTATTTACTCATATTTATTTATTTGGCTGCATGGAGTTTTGGTTGTGGCACACAGGATTTTTAGCTGAGGCATGTGGGCTCTAGTTCCCCGACCAGGGATGAAACCTGGGCCCCCAACACTGGGGGCCGAGTCTTAGTGCCGAGGGATGGAACCTGGGCCCCCAACATTGGGAGTGCCGAGTCTTAGTCACTGGACCACCGGGGAAATTCCCTCACCACAGTCTCACTCCCCTCATTTTGTTTGTATGTTCACGTGAGACCTGCCCACAATCAGGCCCACTTGGCATCTGCTCCTGGCCTGGAGGGCAGGGTGTGCAAAGTCCTGTGAATACAAGCAGTGTGTGAGGCAGCCTTGCCCAGGGCTCTTCCTTTCTTGCTGTCACTGCCACCCTCAGCCTATGAGCACCAATGAAACCCTAAATCCCACCAGAGACGTGTGCTGTGTTTTTAGACAATTCTTTTACCCCACGTGACAGCTTTGTCTCCGTGTCATGGAACTGGATTGGCTATTACTCCCTGTCAAGCCTAGAGGTGATCATTTCGAGACAGAAACACTTTCCTGTCCCTTCTGTTCGTTTTTTATCTTAAGCACGTCACTGAGTGTCACTTTCAGAATTCCTGGCAGTGCTGGGATTTTTTGGCTCTGTTGTTAGAGAGCAGGTATGCATATTCTGTTACTAGGCTGTGGAAAATGTGCTGCTGTTAGAGCAGGGGCTTGTTCACAACGTGATGGGATGTGGGTCTGTGGCGTGGCTGTCTGCTTAGGGATGCCAGGAATGGCGAGGAGGCTAGACGTGTTTCTCATTGTGGGTCAAGGTAAACCATTTGTTTCAAGTCGGTGATAACTATTACATTCAATGTGTGGATATTCGTGCAAGCCTAGCATTCGTGGGTGCACTTGGAAAGCGTGTTTGGTTCACTTTGGACGCCTGAAGGGTCATGTCTTCATTCTTTATGCTTATTAAAAAGTATTAATACCTAGGTACATGTGAGCAGTGGAAGCTTTGAAGACATGTTTAGAGATGAGACTGAGGTATCTGTGGAAGTCTGTTCCCACCCCATGCCCTGAGACAGCTTGCTAAGGTGTCCAGAAGCTGCTCTAAGATGTGTTCAAAGCATGGAGGTTCCTTAAAAAAAGTAAAAATAGAACTGCCATATGACCCAGCACTCCCACTACTAGGCATGTACCCAGAGAAAACCATAATTCAAAAAGACATACACTCCCCAGTGTTCATTGCAGCATTATTTGCAATAGCCAGGACATGGAAGCAAGCTAGATGTCCATTCACAGAGGAATGGATAAAGATGATTGGTACATATATACAGTGGAATATTACTTAGTCATAAAAAGGAACAAAATTGGGTCATTTATCCACAGAGATGTGGATGGATCTAGCCTGTATACAGAGTGATGTCAGAAAAACAAATATGTATGGATGGAATGTATATTAACACATGTATGTGGAATCTAGAAAAATGGTACAGATGAGCCTATTTGCAGGGCAGGAATAGAGATGCAAACAGAGAATGGATATGCGGGGAGGTGGGACGAACTGAGAGAGTAGGATTGACATATACGCACTACATGTGTAAACAGATAGCTAGGGGGAAGCTGCTGTATAGCACGGGGAGCTCAGCTCAGTGCTCTGTGATGACCTAGAGGGGTGGGATGGGGATGGGTTGGGAGGGAGGCCCAAGAAGGAGGGGCATATGTATACGTATGGCGGATTCAGGTGGTTGTACAGCAGAAACTAACACAACATTGCAAAGCAGCTATATACCCCACCGACACACTCACATAAGGCACTGAGTGAGCCATCACCAGTTCGTCTTTTGGTGACTTGGTGTTAGGGATGTGCCGTTTTACCCCGTTAGACAGTAAGCCCTGGTCTGATCCGTCTCTCTTCCCCCACCCTGATCTTGTGCTTTCGGGAAGAGAGAACCACAGTGAGATCGAGAGGCGGCGGCGGAACAAGATGACTCAGTACATCACCGAGCTCTCGGACATGGTTCCCACGTGCAGTGCACTGGCCCGGAAGCCTGACAAGCTCACCATCCTGCGCATGGCCGTCTCTCACATGAAGTCCATGCGGGGCACCGGGAACAAGTCCACGGACGGTGCCTACAAGCCTTCGTTCCTGACGGAACAGGTACCTGTTCACTCCTCGTCTGTGCTCCTTGCTCCCCTGGTAACCACATTCCTGGGAGGGCAGAGAGTGGCGAGAATGACAGCGTCACCAAGATGAGATAAACTGCGTGGGGTGAAAGGCTGAGGTGGGGACGAAAGCAGGCAATTTTATTCCTACACTTCACTAGGGAACTCTCTTCTGGGGACTGTCTTTCTGATTTTGCATCCTCTGCTTTTTTCCCTCACCATGTACCTTAATAAGACAGGCTTCCCTGATGGTTCAGTGGTAAAGAACCTGCCTGCCAGTGCAGGAGATGCAGGTTTGATCCCTCGGTTGGGAAGATCCCCTGGAAGAGGAAATGGCTACCCACTCCAGTATTCTTACCTGAAGAATCCCATGGTCAGTGGAGCCTGGCTGGCTACAGTCCATGGGATCGCAAAAGAGTCAGACACGACTGAGTGACTGAACAACAACCACCTTAATAAGACATCACTCAAAGCAAAAAGAGATATTGTGCTTAGCACATGCTAACCCAGGAAAAAGCCGGCAAACCCAGTTCTTCTGTGCTAGACTAGCAGTGACGGTCGTCATCATGAGGAAAGTTTTGGTAGATGTCGCAGCAATCATAGTGACAAGGACTTAACAGCCAGCACGTAGCCGGCCTCTGCCCTGAGCCCAGTTGAAGTCATGTCCTTTCTGTGCAGGATTTCACTGAATCCTTATTCTGGCTCAAGGAGGAAGCTGCTGTTATTCATCCCCGCTTTAGAGATGAAGAAGTGGAGGCTTTGAAAGTGTCTACTGCTCAGTGCAGACCAAGAGGTGACACAGGGTGGTCAGACCCCAGAACCATGTGTTTTAACAGCTATCCTGGTCTTTGCAGAGTTAAGAACAGTGAACCCGAGAGGTGGTCTGTGGGAAGTATTGATATATTGTAATTTGACCATTCCACATCCTGGAAGGCCTGTGTTCTGGGTCCTTGTTCTTCCCCGTGCTGGTCAGATATTGTCGGCTTGTATTCGATCATCTGTAGATAAACATGAGCTTTCTGCCTTCCTGGCCCTGAGGGCTTCTGCAGGATAAAGGGGACAGTGGACTTGGTGCCGGCAGGGGGACAGGGAAGTGATGTGTTGTCAGGCACACGGGCAGGAAGAAGTGTTCAGGCTTGTCAGGGGCTGCCCGGGACAGAGTCAGCGCTGGCCTGCTGGGAGGGAGCCCCACGTGTGCATAGAAAGAGAGCAGAGGAAGGGGTCCACATGGGGAGACTTGAGAAACCGGTGAGAACAGAGCCTTGAAGGAAGGGGTGAGAAGATGTGTCCAGAGACAGAATCGTGTGTTTTGCTGGAGTGAGGAATCTAAGCATTAGGTTTAGAAAAAGAGCAAGGAAAGAGGAGCTCACATGAATTCCTGTGTGGCAGACTTTTTAGCAAGGGTTTTTTGTCATCCCAGTGCCCATGTGCTCTTCATCTCAAGGTTTGAAGAGCTGTGGCAGTGGGGTGACCCTCGCTGGGAGCCATGGAACACGGTAGTCCAGGGCAGAATGCCCAACCCATTTCCACCTCTGTAAAAGGGTTAAGGTTAACACAGCAATGGCTCCCACCTGGCAGGGTTGTGGAGACAGGTAAGGGAGGAGGCAGAGTAGAGTGTTTAACATGGAGCTGGAGTGGAATGAAAGATGACTAGCTGGTGGATAGTGTGAAAGTAGTGTTAATCGTTTAGTCATGTCGGACTCTCTGTGACCCCGTGGACTATAGCCTGCCAGACTCCTCTGTCCATGGAATTCTCCAGGAAAGAATACTGGAGTGGGTTGCCATGCTCTCCTCCAGGGGATCTTCTCGACCCAGAGATTGAACCCAGGGTCTCCTGCATTGGCAGGCGGGTTCTTTACCATCTGAACCACCAGGGAAGCCTAGCTGGCAGGTAAGCAGACAGAAATGCATTATGCACGTCCTAACCGCTGGGGTTAGTAAAAGGCTTTTCCTTTACATTTCTTTAATCCTTATAAAAACCCTGTTGGGGTCCCTATTTGACATTAATTTCTTTAAGTGACTGGGGATTAGAAACATGGAGGGACTTTCCTGGTGGTCCAGTGGCTAAAGGCTCTGTGCTCCCAATGCAGGGGGCCCAGATTTGATCCCCAGTCAGGGAGCTAGATCCTGCATGCCCTAACTAAGAGTCTGCATGCTACAACTGAAGATCCCACATGCCACAACTCAGACCTGATGCAGCCAAATTAATAAATATATTTTTTAAATGCTTTTTAAAAAAGAAAGAAAATGGAGAAAAGAGAGAAGGCAGTTATGCAAGTCACATGCATCCTCTCCCCCCATTCATCTCTCCGTTCCTTGGTAGCCTGTTGATAATGACAACAGCCACATATGTTAAGTACCTACTGTTCGCCAAGCCCTTACTAAGTCCTTCACATTCAAGATCTCATTTAACCTCACAAAATCTTTCCCCCTACCCCAAGAAAAAAGCATGAAAAAAAAAAGAAAAACAACAGCCAGAAGCCAAAGATACTACATCCGGAGCCCAGACTTGCACAGTGAAGTGGAAGAGCTGGAGTTGGTGGTCTCCTTTGACTCCACCGTCTGCGCTTTGAGACCTTCCTGTTGGCTTAACAAAGAGAGGGGCAAGACTGCTTCTGGATTCAGGGCACAGGACCTTGGTCATGAGTGGGGTGCTCCCAGAAGATGAAAACCAGAGGGGAGGGTGTAGAAAGAGGGGCCCGTGAGGAGGGTGAGCTCTGGCCTATAAGCCCTTCCCACAGTCCCTAAAAAGGGCTGAAACTGTGAAAACATAAATGGAGTCAACTTGTCCACTTCCTCTCCTTTGGAGACAGAATTCTCTACTTTCCCAGACAACCTGTTTTATGTGTTACCGTCCTTCCTGTTGGGAAGACCATCTCAACACTGAAAATAAAACTGCTGACCCAGTCTTCTGAACTAAGTCATCATCAAGAGGGATGGCACAGCGGAAGTGCGAAACAAGACAAAGGGGGAAAATAAACGTTTCTTTACAAAATGATTGTATAGCCCGCTTCCGCACCCAATTCCCAGGCAAAGGATGTAAGAGTTCTGACTCAGCCGAGGGCTCGGAGACCTCCCTGGGTTCTGCTCACCAGCTGACTCACGTTTCCTAGTCTTTGAGCTTTTGGGCGCCCTCAGGTCGGATGCCAAGGGCGGGGCCGGATGCTCCAGGCTCCACACAGGTGGCCCTTACTCTGTTACAGCAGGGCTTCCAGTTTTTGTTGTTGTTGTTTAGTCACCCAGTTGTTTCCAACTCTTTGTGACCCTATGGACTCCTCTGTGTCTGCCAGGCTCCTCTGTCCTTGGGGATTGTCCAGGCAGGAATACTAGAGCGGGTTGCCATTTCCTACTCCAGGGGATCTTCCCAACCCAGGGATCGAACCCGAGTCTCCTGCTTTGGCAGATGGATTCTTTACCACTTGAGCCACCAGGAAAGCCCACCTGCAATTACACGGAAGCAAGGAATTTGGGGCTTCCCAGGTGGCTCAGTGGTGAAGAATCCGCCTGCCAATGCAGGAGATGTTAGAGCTGTGGGTTCAGTCTGTGGACAGTCCATGGACAGAGGAGGCTGGCGGGCTACAATCCATGGGGTCACAAAAGAGCCAGACACAATTTAGCGACTAAACAACAAAACAGCAAAGAATTCCCAGCAAGAATTGTTTGCCAACCGCTGACCAGAAGAATCCCTTTTTTCTTTGGGGCCTGAGCAGTGTGTGAGGTGGATGGAGAGCTGGCTGTGGACTCCGGCATACGTGGAAGAGTTGGTCCCCAAGTCCTGCAAGGACGGAGCCCCTTGCATTCAGCAGGAAAGGGCCCCTGAGCCTGACATGAGACTGACAGGGGAGATAGCTGCCCCTGGGCTGCCTGCAGGCACTGCAAAGAAAAGGCATCTCATTTGAACAAAGTTGATCTTGCCCACTCTGCATCCCTCTCGGGATGTTGAGGGTTTCCTGCCGCCCATTCATCCATCCTTCCTGCCGGCACCAACAGTCATGAGCCTGTGAGTCAGTGTGACTCCAGGGCTGGCACAGTTAAACTCTCTTCTCACTGCCAAGGGACACGGACAATGTTGGTATCCCTGCCACCTCCTGGGATTACCCTGGGACTCTGTTGAGATGTCAGCTGTCACAGAGTTCTGGGAGTTTGACAGACGATGTAAAGTGAGGCCCTCATATCCACTGCCAGCATTCAGCTCAGAAAGGAAGAGAAGAGGAGTGGGAGCACTAGCAGCATGGCAGGCGGTGGCTGGGGAGACGCCTGCTGCCTTTCCTTCTCTCTTCCCACTTTCTCGTGGTCCTCCCCTCCCTTCCCGGACCATCGTGTGCTCCAGTGACATGACTGCAGTTTGAAAATGTAGGAGAGGCCATTCACACCTCTGTGACCCAATACTTTCTGATTCCACTGGGCTGGGAATTTCCTCTTTCCTTAAGCGAGAGCAAGTTAAGGGACTTCCTTGGTGGTCCAGTGATGAAGACTTTGCCTTCTAATGCAGGGGGTGCGAGTTTGATCCCTGGGCAGGGAGCTAAGATGCCACATGCCTCATGGCCAAATAAAAGCATATTTTAACAAATTCAGTGAAGACTTTAAAAATGATCCACATTTAAAAAAAATCATAAAAAAGAGGACTAAAGACAGTTAACTGTGTTTGGAGCAGCTGTATCTTAGGGCTTAGTATGAGCTTTCTGAACTTCTTTTAAAAAAATAACTTATTCATTTATTTTTGGCTACACTGGGTCTTCATTGCTGAGTGGACTTTCTCTAGTTGTGAACAGCAGGGAGTACTCTTCCTTGTGGTGTGGGGGCTTCTCATTGCAGTGGCTTCTCTTGTTAATGGAGCACAGACTCTAGGTGCATGGGCTTCAGAGTTACGGTGCACAAACTTAGTTGCTCTTTGGCACATAAAACCTTCCTGGGCCAGGGATTGAACCCGTGTCCCCTGCATTGGCAGGCAGATTCTTATCCTCCGTACCACCAGGGAAGTCTGCTTTGTGCACTTTTAAAGCTCATTTTCTGGGGAAAAAAAAAGAGTTCCTAAAAGCATTTGTGTATCATAATGAGCTTCTGAATGAAAATTGAAGGTTGCTAATAAAACTGTTTACCTGACCTGGGTTTGTCCATGTCAGGTCCTCATCGTGATCTTCTCTTCCCAGGAACTGAAGCATCTCATCCTTGAAGCGGCTGACGGGTTTCTGTTTGTAGTGGCAGCTGAGACGGGCAGAGTGATTTACGTGTCCGACTCTGTCACCCCTGTGTTGAATCAACCCCAGTCAGAGTGGTTCGGGAGCACCCTCTATGAGCAGGTACATCCTGACGACGTGGAGAAGCTGAGAGAACAGCTGTGCACCTCAGAAAACTCAATGACAGGTCAGTGTCGCTCTCTCCATGAAGTTTTCTCCCTAGAGAAAATCTTCTTTCCTTAAACATACCAAGGAATAACACTGGAACAAATATATTACATATGTAAAATATTTTACATATTACATATGTAAAATAGATAGCCTGTGGGAGTTTGATGATGACGAAGGGTGCCCAAAGCCAGTGCTCTGTGACAACCTGGAGGAATGGGGTGGGGAGGGAGGTGGGGGGGCACAGAATAGTAGGGGACACATGTATGTCTACAGTCGATTCACCCTGATGTATGGCAGAAACTATCACAATACTGTAAAGTAGTTATCGTCCAGTTAAAATAAGTAAATTTTAAAAGTACTGGGAAGTTTGAGGTCAGAAAAAGTTGCCTACAGGTGAAGAAAATGTTTGACTGCTTTCATAAAGGGTTTGACTTGTTTAATAGTTTCATTTATCCTGTAACATGTTAAAAACTCATTTCTTTTTTTTAAATTTTATTTTATTTTTAAACTTTACATAATTGTATTAGTTTTGCCAAATATCAAAATGAATCCACCACAGGTATACATGTGTTAACGCATGATTTTTTCCTATATTTTACCTCCAATTATGGGATGTTGCCACTAGGAGGCATTGTTTACACATTAGCCACAACCCACAAGTGTGTGATTATTTATGAACCTAATCATAGGTGTTGATTTTCCAGGCCTTACTTATGGGAAGTGAAATTTCTTATTGAGACATTTAAAATACAGTTAGCTCTGCTATACCACAAAATAACATGTTATAAAAATCACTGCAAGAAACAAAATCATGAAATAAAAACCAGAGGTCTTGGGAGGGGAAAGTGGGCTAGATTTTTAGATAAGAACAAAACTAGGAACCTAATAAAAATGGGAGCATTGCTTGACACATTAAGTGGCTAAGAAATTTATGGCACTTGACCTTGAAACCTGACTTGAAGCTGACTTGTTTAAGTGAGCCTCAGAACTTGGGTGTTGGTGTGAAAGTGGTCCAAGGATCATTGTGTGAAATCAGGCAGAAATCAAGAGCTGTAACACAGCATGTGGATAGTTGTGGCTCATAACACACGTGGTAAATCAGGGCAGCTGCTGTGTGCCAGAGTGTGTACATTTTGTGAATTCCGGTGTGGCTCTATTCAGCTGGGTGCAGTTTCTGTGTTCATGTAGTCCTTCTTACAGATAAAATCAAGCATAAGCAAACACAGAATTCACATTCTGATCAAATTGTCACCCAATGTATCAGTGAATTGCATTTTTAATTATTTTGTTTATTTATTGGGCTGTGTTGTGTCTTGGTTGCAGCATGTAGGTTCTTTGTCGTGTCATGCGGAATCTTCCATTGCAGTGCACAGACTCTCTAGTTGTGGCTTGAAGGCTCAACAGTTGCAGCACATGAGCTTAGTTGCTCTTTGGCCTGTGGGGTTTCAATTCCCCGACTAGGGAATGAACCTGTGTCCCCCTGCATTGCAAGGCGGACTCTTCACTGCTGGACCACCTGGGAAGTCCCAAGATTTGCTTTTTCAAAAAAGCATTATAGGAGAGCTGAGTATACCATGATAGGGCTTCCCTGGTGGCTCAGACAGTAAAGAATCTGCCTGCAATGCAGGAGACCCAGGTTTGATCCCTGGGTCTAGAAGATTCTCTGGAGAAGAGAATGGCCACCCACTCCAGTATTCTTGCCTGGAGAATTCCATGGACAGCGGAGCCTGGGGGGCTCTAGTCCATGAGGTTGCAAAGAGTCGGACGTGGTTGAGCAACACTTTCTACCATGATCCCTATGTTCCGCTTTATGACAGATCTGTTTGTGCAGCGTGTTCCTCCTACCAACACCGAGAGCCACTGGAGTCTCATTTTCTTCTGAGTCTGCCTAAAGTACCTCTTCAATGCTCGGCACACAGTAGGTGTTCAGCAGAAGCCTGGTGAGCAGTGAGGCAGTGCTTTTATATTGTAGTTTCATGCATTGGAGAAGGAAATGGCAACCCACTCCAGTGTTCTCGCCTGGAGAATCCCAGGGACGGGGGAGCCTGTTGGGCTGCCATCTATGGGGTTGCACAGAGTCAGACAAGACTGACGCGACTTAGCAGCAGCAGCAACAGCAGCAGTCTGCTAGGGTTGACATAACAAAATACCACACACTGGGTGGCTTAAACCACTGTCATTTATTTTCTCACAATTTTGGAGGCTGGAAGTCCAAGATCAAGGTGTTGACAGGTTTGGTTTCTGGTAAGAGCTCTCTCTTGGGCTGCAGACAGCCACCTTTTCGCTCTGTGTTAGGGTTAGTTTCTCAGTTACGTCTGACTCTCTGCAGCCCTATGGCCTAGAGCCCACCAGGCTCCTCTGTCTATGAGATTCTCCAGTGAGAATACTGGAGTGGGTTGCCATTCCCTTCTCCAAGGGATCTTCCCAACCCAAGGATCAAACCTGGGTCTCTTGCTTTGCAAGCAGATTCTTTACCACTGAGCCACCGGGGAAGCCCCTCTCTCCAAAGGGCCCAAATCTCTGGATAGGAGTCCCATGTCCAGTTTCTCACCACTCAAGATGAGCTGGGTCTATACCATACTACCAAACTATACCCCAATAAAATTAATTTTTAAAATGTTTTTAAAAAGTGACAGGAGTACCGCTGTTTCTGAACAATAATAGTAATTTTCTCAGTGTTGGTTATCAATGACACACACAAAGGAGGAAGGTAATGAAGGATTAAGGTATGTGGACAGTGTCTACGATGTGCAGGGATGAGCTCTCCGTATGTGTAAAACAACGGTGCTGAAACAGACTCAGAGAAAGACATGGTCCGCCATTGCACAGCTGGGGCTGAACGAGAGAACTCCCTACAGACATCGTAGGGGACACGCCTTGGGAAGTTAACGATCTTGGAAGGGATGTGAAAGGGAGAATACATCAGCCAGGAAGTGTTGGTTTGACAGCTGAAATCACCTTCCCTGAAAAGAGCGGTCTTTTTTTCCCCCCGACTCCAGTATGTGAACACAGGATGTGGCTTTATGAAAGCAGTCAGGAGACCCAGCTGTGGTAGTCAGTGGGTGGGGGAAGTGATGGTCAAAGGCAGGTCAGTTTCCGGATCAAGGGTTTAACAAACTGGCTTGCCAGAGTTGGGTGGACACTTCTGTCTGTGGGAAGTTTTAATGTGTGTGGCAGTGTTGAAAAGGGCAGCGTGAACCACATTTGGAAAGAAAGGTCCCTGGAGTGGACGTTGGATGGTGGCCTTGGCAGCCAGAGCTGGTGTAGTGGAGTGAGTTCTCCAAGATGCCAGAGAAGAGCCAGTGAACCCTGAGTGGCTGGGCTCCATGAGGTTGGGTGGAGAAGGGTGGTGAAGAGGACCGGGTCTCTTCTGGAACCAGAGAGCGTGCAGTGCGAATCTCCTAGGACACACAACGTGAAAGCATATTGATCCAGCGCAGGGAGCTTGGGATAGGGCCTCAGGGTTTTGCTGGACCAAGGACTGGGCGGGAGCTGGGCTTTGCAGCCAGCCAAAGTACAGATGTAAGGAAAACTAGTAATAAAAAACCACAGGGACAATATGATGCCTTCAGTGATTGGACTAGGGCTTCTCAACCCTCCTGTCCTTAGGCATGGTGGGTTTCAGGCCCGGAGAGAGATGACATGGCCCATTGGATGGGGCATCGGGTGGGAGGCGGGGTGTGGAGCCAGGCAAGAACTGCTGGGGTGGGGCTGATTTAACCAGGGCAGCCTGGCACACTTGACCCAACGAAGTTCCCCTTCTCTGAGCCTCCCAGTCAGTAGAGAGTCCCTGTTCCATGCATAGGTTTTGCAGGGCGTCCTGGACTGAGCATGTGGGGCCTTGCGTGTGCGTGGTGACCGGGGGACGAGCCACCTAATGACAGTGGGGCCTGCAGATGCCCATGCTGACTTGAGGATCCCAGAAAAACAGTGCTTGCACAGAACTGTTGTCACTGGGGGTGGTGGTGGTGAGGGAGTTCTTCTTTGTGGAATTAAAATTTTTCCCCTGGCTGGAGGAGTGGTGACAAAGAGTGTGTCAGAAGATTCACAAAGTCTCCTTGGAATGGAAACCAGGCATCATGGAATTGTTCAGTTGCTAAGTGGTGTCGGACTCTTTTGCGACCCCATGGACTGCAGCATGCCAGCCTTCCCTGTCCTCCAGTATCTTCCGGAGTTTGCTCAGATTCATGTCCATTGAATTGCTGATGCCATCCAACCATCTCATGGAGTGGTGTGGACCAGTGCAATGATGTGACTTGTCTGTGAATAAAAGCGAGGTTTATCAATGTGAGGAGGGGCTGGGGAAAACCCTCACCTAGCAGCAGCAACACTGCTCATAGAGAAAGTGCTGGGAGGGCCTTGGGAGCCCCTTGCTGGTTTGCAGTCTGCGATCTTGGCTGGTTCCGTTCTTCTCTGCCTCTTGTTCTCCTTATCTCAGCCTAGGACATTGCTAGGGCCCTTGTAGCTCTATTCTACCCTCTTGCCCAAGGCCCTGGTATAGAATCTAATCCACTGATTGGAGAAATGGTAGGAGGTTGGAGAAGAGGAACTAAAAGCTGCCACCAGGTTCCTGCCTCAGGGCCACACCCACAGGCCCCTCTGGACCCCATTCCCATGAACACTTCCTTGTGGGTTGTCACAGCCTGCTGGGGCAGGGTGGCAACATTGGCCCTGGAAACCGAAGAGCTATGCAGAACACAGGACATCAAAAGTAAGTGGGGAAATGTTTTCAGATCTCTAAGAAAAAGTTAATTGAATCTTAGCTTTCCATGAAAATTAAAATTATACTTTAAGTATTATTTTTAAATAATTGTTTTTAAAATGCTACACAGAGACATGCATCATGTAATAAGGGTGGAGTTTTCTGTCTCTGAACAATTATATAAGTGGCTTTTGAGTAGAAGGAAAAGAGGTCAAGAAATGACTGAAACTGTGTGCATGCCAAGTCTCTCAGTCGTGCCTGACTCTTTGTGACCCTATGGACTGCAGCCTGCCAGGTTCCTCTTTCCATGGGATTCTCCAGGAGAGGGTTGCCGTGACTTCCTCCAAGGGATCTTCCTGAGTCAGGGACTGAACCTGCGTCTGTTACGTCTCCTGCATTGGCACGTGGGTTCTTTACCACTAGCGCCACCTGGGAAGCCTCTCAATGGCCAGTATCCAGTTGAAATTGGATAGCCAGTAACCAGGAGATTTTGCACATCCAGCTTCTTAGGTTCGAATCAATAAAGTTCCCAAAGGGAAAAAGAAGAGCCACAGAGAAAGCATATTCATTCTCCAGGACTCGGATTGGCTGTAGCTTGAGGGGGATCCTGCTGAGGAGTGTTTACTCACAAGAAGAACCCAGCTCCTTGTGAGAACTTATCTTGGTAGGAGAGTCAATGGGATCTGTCATCTCCCGCTGAGTGACTCTGGATGTAAACCTGGAAAATCTCTTTGCAAACAATGCTTGGGGGGTGGGGGCAGGCAGTGCTGAACTTTCCCTCTGCAGGGGTCATGGGGATGTTGAGGGTTCTAAGGCTGAAGAGAGGGAACCAGTGCCTTCCTCCCAGAGACCTCCATGCCAATAGGAAAGAGCAGCCATGGAACCGGCGTGGTTCAAGTGACAGAAGATCAACTCCAGGAGATTGAGTGAAGAAGGAAATTCATGGGCTCGTGGAACTGAAAGGGGTGTATTGGCTTCAGGCTCAGAAGGATCCAGGTAATTTGAGCCCTGCTAGCGAAAGCACAGTCAGTCTCTGTTATTCGCACATTCAATGTTGATGAATTTGATAGTAGCAAAATTTACTTGTAACCCCAACATCAGTACCCACGAAGTGTTAGAGGTCATTTGAGGACTGGCACAGAGGCCACACGGGAGGACACCCTGCCTTCTGGTCTCAGCCCTCATAACTAGAAACACGTGCTCTTCTCGTGTTTTGTGCTGTGACGTTTGGTCTCTTTGTGCTTTCTGTCAGTGATTTTGCTGTTTAATGTGACCCCCTAGAGCGGTGCTGAAGTCTCTCTAGTGTCCTTAAGCACAGGGCTGTAATGTGCCCTCTGGAGAGAAGACGTGTGTTGGATAAACCTCGTTCAGGCATGAGTCATAAGTGCTGTTGACTGTGAGTTCAGTGTTATGAATCAAGATGTGTTAAAGAAGGTGTCTTTAAATAGAAACACAGAATATAAGACTCTGTGTCCATTGATTAATAGAGTGTTGTGACCAGAGGCTGGCAGGAACATAACCCTCAATCTCCCTTAGGAGCAATGGTTCAGTGTTTGCTCATTTCACTGTTTGCAGTGACTCCACAGAACAAAACTACTGCGAATGGTGAGAATCAACTGTGTGTCTTTTCTCCTAGCTTTGTTTCTTTTTAAAGCTTTATTGAGGTGCAACTGATATACCAAAGATTGCTCATATTAAATGTATACAATTTGATGAGTTTGGACTTAGGCCCACACCCATATACCATTACCAGCTTCAAGGTATTAAACATACCCTTCACCTCCAAAACTGGAGAAGGGAATGGCTACCGACTCCAGTATTCTTGCCTGAAAAATCCCATGGACAGAGGAGCGTAAAGGGCTATAGTCCACAGGGTCGCAGAGTCAGTCAGACACAACTTAGTAACTGAACAACAAAGCTTTATAACACCAGCAGAAATAGGTTGCCTTTTCAATACTTCTAGCAAAAATCCTGGGACTGGCTCTCCTGGATCAGCTTGGGCCACCTGCCTTGCCCTATTCCAGTGGCCAGGGAGACTGAGCTGGCCTGTGAGGCCAGCGTCTCCACCCAAGACACTTGGACCCAAGAGCAGGGGAGATGTGATTTCCTGGGGAAGTTAGTGCAGTCACTCAAAGGGAGAAGGGAATGCCGAGCAGGCTGACCGCAAGTTGGTGCTGGCTGGGAGAACCAGGCTCAGGGTGATCCTGGGGAGGGGTGGGTGTTCTCCCAGAGAATGGGGAGCATCTCCTCTTACTGGGAATGCTGGGGAGACTGGGGTGACAGGATTCTGAGCTGAAGATGGAGCCAGTGTCAGGTGTGGAGGAGGGCAGTGGTCAGGTAGAAGGCTGATGGAGGGAGGGGCCCTCCATCAGAAATAATTATTATGGATCTCAGAGTGACCTGAGCTCCAGCTCACTGTGTGGAGGGAGAGGAACCAAGGAGGGGTCCCAGTGGTACCAGAGTCTATGACTGTAACGGGATGCGCCCGAGGGGTGGGGCTCAGAGGGCCAGCAGTGCAGCCAGCTGCCCAGGAGAGCACAGAGGGGGCAAGCCCTTCTCTGTGTCTTACACGATGTAGCCTAAGGCCCCTCCCATCCCCCAGCCCTGTCCCCTGACCCTCTCCCTGTGGGACAGGGACAGCCCTGGTCCTGGCTAGCAGACACTGGAGACTCCTGTTCAGTGACCTCGAGCACTGCGCTGTGTAGGAAGTGCCTGGATCCATGGACTTGTCAGACTAGGTTTATTGGTCCCTTTCCCCACTTTGATTTTCTGTGGCTCTGTTTCTGCTTGGCTCTTTATTCAGAGAATTGGGTCAGCCTTTTGGTTCAATATAAGGAAAAACTTTGCAGTTGTTAAAAGTGTCCAAAGGCACAGAGTATAAGCAAGGCTGGATTATATTTCTTCTTTCCTCCTTCCTTCTTTCTTTCTTTTTCTTTCTGTCTTCCCTTCTTTCCTTCTTCCTCTCCCTCCCTTCTTCCCTTTCTCTCTCTCTTCCTCCCTCCTTTCCTTCCTTCTTTCCTTCCCTTGTCTTCCTTCCTTCTTTCCTCTCTCCATCTCTTTCTTTATCCAGTCATTACTTTTTAAAAGTCATGTATGTGGGACTTCCCCTTTGGTCCAGTGGTTAAGACTTCACCTTCCAATGCAGGAGGTGCAGGTTCGATCTCTGGTCAGGGAGCCAAGATTCTACACGCCTTGTGGTCTAAAAATCAAAACATAAAACAGAAACAGTATTGTAACAAATTCAGTAAAGTCTTTAAAATTTAAATCATGTATTCATTCATTCAACAAATACTTGTTCTGCACGGCCATAGAAAGCTCATCTGGGACACAGCTTCTCCTTCTCATCACCGACAGGCGTTTCCAACTGTTGTTGGATGAATGGACCCCCATTTCCTAACTATTCCAAATGATTTTTGATAATCTGGGGCGAGCCTCAGCAGGGTTGCTCCCCAAAGGCTTTAGCCGGAAAGCTCCTGTGCATGATTCACATGTCCCAATCAGCTGTGATTAAGCTTCCCTATCTTCCCAAGAGCTTTGCCGAAGTCCAGAGATGCTTTCAGTCTTGGATCACTGGGTTTGGCCGGGCCGCGGTCGGGCCACAGGGAGCAGCTCCCCAGGAAGCCTGCTCATCCAGCTCGGCTTGACGACCTGTCATCACACTGCTCCTGGGAGGGGTTAGGATGCTACATAGGCTCTGCAGTCTCCCTGCTCGTCTGCGAGAGGGGACGACGCCTGCGGGACTCAGTGCTCGTTTCACTTTTCTTTTCTCACCCAACCCCAACAGTGAACTATTCATAGCTATAGCAGACTCTTTTACCTTTTTAAATTAATTAATTAGATAAATAATGTATTGTTTTTGGTTGTGCTGGGTCTTTGTTGCTGAGCGCAGGGTTTTCTCCAGTTGAGACGACTGGGGGATACTCCCTAGTTGCGGTGGCTTCTCTTTGTGGAGCACGGGCTCTACAGCATGCAGTCTCTAGAATGTTGTGGCACACAGGCTTAGTTGCTTTGAGGTGTGTGGAATCTTCCCCGACCAGAAATCAAACTGGTGTCCCTGCGTTGGCAGGCGGATTCCTAACCACTGGACCACCGGGAAAGCTCTTGTCTTACATTCTTATAGCACATTTCTACCCTATGTTAGTAGAAACATGCTGCAGATTAGACCCAATCTTGTGAGGAGAGGTGACCAATACACCAATACACCTGCCCTGCCCTAGGACTGGGGGAAGGGGTTGGCACTGGTACTTTATAAAAGCTTTCTGGTGACTCTGATGCACAGGTGGGCTTCAGAACCCTCACTCCTCTGGGCCTGAGTGCAGTTCTGTTCATGGAACGAGGGCGGGTGGTGGTGGTGGTGGTTGTGTTGAACTTATTTCACAGGTGAGGAGCATG
Source organism: Bison bison bison (assembly GCF_000754665.1). NCBI lineage: Eukaryota > Metazoa > Chordata > Mammalia > Artiodactyla > Bovidae > Bison > Bison bison. The sequence goes on from NW_011494753.1 coordinate 1,207,977, forward strand.
GTGCTTGACATCTCACTGGGAGCTTCCCAGGACCATACAGCTGAGGCCCAGCAGCTCCTACAGATGGAGCTAATCCTCAATGCAGACAAAACATCTGTTTCTTCTGAGGCATTGAGATACAAAGAAGCCTGGAAAGCCTTGGCCTGGCCCGATGTAGCACATGCAGAGCAGTCCAACCCTGGACTCTGGGGGCCGTGCTCAGAGGGAAGACAGGGCAGGAGTCCAGTTCAGGGTCACATGAGTTGTAGATGGTGTCAGAGCTTTGAGACTACAGTCAGATTCCCCAGGGGTCTCCAGGATCCCCTGGTCTAGTGCAGTGGTTCTCAAAGTGTGGTCCCTGGTCCAACTGTGTGAGCATCACTTGTGAACTTGTTAGAGATGTCAATTGCGGGCTGAACCTCAGACCTACTGAATCAGAGGTGCCAGGGGCCCAGTAATCTGTATTTTTTCCCACCCTCCACATCATTCTGCTGCATGCTGAAATCTGAGAATCACTGGTTTTCAGAAACCATCCTGGAACTTGAGCTCAAATCACCCGGATTGAGTCCACCTCTATTTTGACTTTGTCAAGCTCTTTCATGTCTTGAGTTTAGCATTCCTCCTCAGAAAGATGGGGATACATGGTTTTATAAAGAGTCTTATGAACAATGAAGCTGAAGGCACATGTGTATTTGACCTTGGGAGGTAGACCCTGGTAAGATGTAGTAAGTGTGCTCTGTGAACCAGCAGCACCTTCGTCTCCTGGGAGCTTCTTAGAAATGCAATCCTAGGCCCCATCCTGAGCCTGCCGACTCAGAGTCTGTTGGGTTGGTCAAAAAGTTCATCTGGGTTTTTCTGTATGATGTTATGGAAAAACACGAACAAACCTTTTGGCCAACCTATACATTTTAATGAAATGTCCGAGGGATTTATGTGCGCGGTCTAGACTGAGAAGCCCTGAACTAAAGAATTCAGCAAGTTGTGGTTGGGGACTTGCAGCAGCTGGGGTCAGGGGCATCCTCCGACTGCTAGGCATGGCTGGGTACTGGCAGGAAGTGGTAGAATTGGCCCCAGCAACTTTTTTTTTTAAGACTTTTTTGATGTGGACCATTTTTAAAGTCTTTATTGAATTTGTTACAGCATTGTTTCTGTTTTCTGTTTTGGTTTTTTGGTCCTGAGGCATGTGGGATCTTAGCTCCCCGACCAGGGATTGAACTCACACCCCCTGCATTGGAATGCAGAGTCTTAACCATTGTGCCACCAGGGAAGTCCTGGCCCAGCAATTTCTGCTGACCAGCTTGGATTTGCCCAGCTCTTGGGTCCAAGGCCAGGCCTTCAGGGAGAGCAGTTGGAGGAGCAGCCTTCGGAGGTTTGCAGCCCTGGGACCTCACTCAGTAGCCCACACGTGGCAGACTCTCTGTCCATGTGGGGAGGAGGTTGGCAGCCCTGGGACCTCGCTCAGTAGCCCACACGTGGCAGACTCCCGGTCCTCGTGGGGAGGAGGTACGCAGCCCTGGGACCTCGCTCAGTAGCCCACATGTGGCAGACCCTCCGTTCGCATGGGGAGGAGGTTCGCAGCCCTGGGACCTCGCTCAGTAGCCCACACATGGCAGACTCCCCGTCCATGTGGGGAGGAGGTTCACAGCCCTGGGACCTCGCTCAGTAGCCCACACGTGGCAGACCCTCCGTCCGTGTGGGGAGGAGGTTTGCAGCCCACACGTGGCAGACCCTCCGTCCATGTGGGGAGGAGGTTGGCAGCCCTGGGACCTCGCTCAGTAGCCCACACGTGGCAGACCCTCCGTTCGTGTGGGGAGGAGGTTCACAGGGTCGGTGGTTACCATCCTCCACCGGGGAACAGGAGGGGAGCAAGGAGCTGAGGATGGCCCTTGAGGACCCAGGCTGGAGCAGAAGCAAGCCTGGTTATGAATGACCGCACAGAGGACAGCAGGCACGCCTGGGAAAAGAGCCAACAGTTGTCAGCATTGAGCCTCACCCACCGAGGCAGCTGGGCCTCCTTCATGACACTTTGCACAGGAGGGCGAGCACAGAATTATGTCAGACTCAGCCACACAGTTGGGTCCTTCAGGGAAGAATGTCAGGCCGATAATTGGTCCCACAGGGGTCCCTGAACTGGGAAGTCCACCCCGGTGGTATCAGTTCTGGAGAAAGATGGTCTATTTCCAAATGTCAATCATAAAGGTAACTTCATGAAAACCAGACTTGAAAATCTATAGCTTATTTTCCTTGGAATACCCAAACTTCATCTTTGGACTGATGCCAGACCCTGAAATCCTAAACACCTTCAGCAGTTCATCTGTTTGTTGCCATATTAGGTAACGTCAGTACATGTGCCCCCCGCCAAAAAAAAAGATCCCCACTTTATCCAAGTCAACTATGAGCACCGTTATAGCATTTCTGTTGTTTGAAATCAAAATAAAGTGTGTTAGTGGCAAGGAAATCATGTTTATTTGATTCCAGCTCCTTAGAAATTGCCCAATTGTGTAATAAACACTTAGGCCACTGGAAAAAGCATTTAGAGTTGGGTCGCCAGAGGTGCTTGCTGAACGCACGTGAGAGTGAAATCTGAACCTCGCGGGCTGGCTGTTTTCAGGTCTTCCTAGTGCCTTTCCCACTGGAAACCACAGCCTGCTTAGATGTGTTACCCCAGATGTCTCTCTGGCGCCTGTTCAGTTCTTTCTCATTGTTAAATATTTATACAACCTGCCTTGTTTTGCTTTCCTGTGTCCATAGCTTGCTAATGCTGCTCAAACGTTGGTGTTTTTCTCTCCTGTTTATGGTGAAAATTATTTCATGAATCTGGACAGGTTTCCAACTGGGGCTGCTGGGTTCATTATCGCTGTGGTGTCACAGCAGATAAAGGGCTCGGGCAGTGTTTGCACAGACATCCGCAGATTGTGGCTGGAGAGTCAACTTCTCCGCCAGCAGGGAGAGCAGAGAGAGCTCCCCCAGCCTGCATGTGTGCTCACTAGGGTGGCTGGAGGATGATGGGGTTGGGCATGGGGGTGAGGCGAGGCCACTGGGGATCGTGGAAGGATCCCTGCATGTGGAGTCGGATGCACCTGGTGACAGTTATGGTTCACGACCCTTTATTTTGGGTGAATGACTTAACCCTCCTGGGCTCAGTCCCTCACCTGTAGATACAGACCTACAGGACTGTGGTGAAGTTTGCACGACGTGACGCATGCATGCGTGCTAAGTCACTTCAGTCATGTCTGACTCTTTGTGACACTATGGACTGTAGCCCGCCAGGCTCCTCTGTCCGTGGGAGTCTCCAGGCAAGAATATTGGAGTGGGTTGTCATTCCCTTCTCCAGGGGATCTTCCTGACCTAGGGATCGAACTCACATCTCTTATATTGCCTGCGTGAACAGGTCGGTTCTTTACTACTGGAGCCACCTGGGAAGCCTGACATAACATGTGGGATAGTATTAATGATTGCCTTTAAAAACTGGGGAGATTTCGTTCACTTTTTAAAAAATATTTATTTATTTGTTTATTTATTTTTGGCTGTGCTGGGTCTTTGTTGCTGCAAGTGGGCTTTCTCTGGTTGTGGCACGCAGGGGCTACTCTCTAGTTGCGGTGCTCAGACTTCTCATTACAGTGGCTTCTCTTGCTGCAGAGCAGCAACTCTAGAGCACAGGCTCAGTAGTTGTGGCACAGGGATTTAATTACCCTGAGCCATGTGGAATCTTCCCGGACCAGGGATTGAACCCACGTCCCCTGCATTGGCAGGTGGGTTCTTAACCACTGGACCACCAGGGAAGTCCTTATTCACTTTTAAATAACTGAAAATTAGATTCAAACATCTATCTGAATCAGTGGTTTTCCAGACTGTCTTGCTTGCTTTATTCCTCTTCTTGCCCCAGTAAAGTGTCACTTAGGATTTTGGCACTGTTGACAAGGGAAGGCAGGTAGACTGTGACCTTTCTGAGTTTTGTCCAGTCATGAAAGGATGGCTTCCTCCTCCCACCCTGTGCTCGAGACCATCTATTGCACATTCAGGAGGAGGGGGGCGCTCTTTCTCTCTTTGTTCTGTCGATTAATTCGTTCATCCAGCATGTATTTATTGAGTACCTACTCACTTTGTGCAAGATGCTGTACTGAGTGTTGGGGATACACGTGTGCTCTGTCGCTTCAGTCGTGTCCCACTCTTTGCGACCCCAAGGTCTGTAGCCCACCAGGCTCCTCTGTCCATGGGAGTTTCTGGGCAAGAATACTGGAGTGAGTTGCCATGCCTTCCTCCAGGGAATCTTCCCAACCCAGGGATCGAACTCGTGTCTCTTACATCTCCTTCAGTGGCAGGCAGGTTCTTTACCAACAGCACCACCTGTGAAGCCCCACGAAACTGATGCAGTCTGTACCAGACTGATGCTCTCATGGAGGTTACAGTTCAGTGGGGAAGAGAAACAGCAAAGAAATGATCACTCGCAACACACTATGACAAGTGTTAAGAAGGCAGAGGCTGGGGGTCAGGGAGAATGAATAACATAGGATCTGGATTGTCAGGGCAGGCTGGAGTGGGCTCCTGTGAGTGCGTGAGGCTTTGTGAGACCTGGCAAGGAAGCTGAAGGCTACCCACGGAGATGGCGGTGGGTGAGGAGCATGGGTGCTTAGTCCCAGAGCAGTACGTACCCAGGGCACTGCAGGTCTTTAACCAGAAGAGTCCTGGCTTCCATGTTGCTTCTGAGAAGCTCATTGCAGTTACAGAGTGGAGAACATGTAGGGAAGCTAGCCTGGGGTGTGGGAGGAGTCAGGGTAACGAGGGTGTTCGAATTGTCCAGGGGAGGTGATGGAGGCAGGGGTTAGGATGGTGTCCTTGAGCTGCAGTCACAAATCACCGCAAACTGAGCAGCTTAAAACAACAGAAATTTACTGTCTCCCAGTTCTGGAGGTCAGGAGTCCAGAATCAGGATGTCAGCAGGGCTGAGTCCTTCTGTAAGCTATGAGGAGACTGTACCAGGCCTCTTTCCTAGCTTCTGGTGGTGGCCAGCAATCCTGACACTCCTTGACTTGCAGACATGCCACTCCCATCTCTGCCTCCATCATCAAATGCTTGTATGTCTCCATGTCCACATTTCTTCTTTCTATAAGGATGCCGATTGTATTGAATTAGGAGCCTCTGTGATAAGAGCGTGACCTCATTTTAACTTGGGTATAGCTTGAATGGGCTTCCCCAATGGCTCAGACAGTAAAGAGTCTGCCTGCAATGCAGGAGACCTGGTTCGATCCCTGGGTCTGGAAGATCCCTTGGAGAAGGAAGTGGCAACCTATTCCAGTATTCTTGCCTGGAGAATTCCATGGCAGAGGAGCCTGGTGGGCTACAGTCCATGGGGTCACAAAGAGTTCGACATGACTGAGCACCTAAACAACAACAACACAACAATGTTTTCCATCCCATTATAAAGGCATGTGAATTAGACTTGAGAACTCTGAATCTTGCTTCAGATTCACTCTGAGATTTCACCACATGAAAGAACCACTGGTGCATTTCTTTGAAACTAAGATCTCCTCCTAAAGATCTGTTTTCTACAAGCCCATTTTTGTATCCTGGCTATTCTTGAACCGAGGAACATCCAAGAAGTGCTTGAAACACAACCACTTTGTAAATACGTTTTTAAAATTTCTGGCTCCTGAAACAGTGGTTCTCATATCTCCATGCACATCAGAATCTCACTGGATGTTTTAACAATTGTGATATCAGGTCTTCACCCCATTTCTCTGGATTCCACTGTGTCAAGCCCAGCATCTGTGTTTGTAAAAGCAACCCTGGTGATGTCAGTATGAACTAGATGCTGCACCCTGGGGCATCTCCTGCCGGCTAAAACCCCATCCAATCAAATAATACAGCCTCATCTGTTTTACACCAGGAGAGAGAGTTCAGCAAGATCAAAACCACAAAGAAACAAAGTATTAAAAATGTAATCAGTTAACAACACCATTGAAAAAGGAGCAACTTCAGCATTTTTGAACCTCTTTGCAAGAGTCTTGACTTCCTTTTATTTTTTAATGATTTATTTGTTTATTTATTTTGCTGCACTAGGTCTTCATTGCTGAGCTCGGGCTTTATCTAGTTGTGGCAGGCAGGGGGTACTCTGTATTTGTGGTATGCGGGCTCCTCAGTGCGGTGGCGTCTCTTCTTGCGGAGCACAAACTCTAGGTGAGCGGGCTTCAGTAGTAGCAGCACACAGGCTCAGTAGTTGTGGTACGTGGGCTTAGTTGCTCCAAGGCATGTGGAACCTTTCCAGACCAGGGATGGAACCTGTGTCCCCTGCATTATCAGGTGGATTCATATCCACTGGACCACCAGAGAAGTCTGAGTCTTGATTTCTTAATGAAGTATCTTTTGTCCTAACTTTGTGTCTTTTTTCTTTAATGTATTTATTTGGCTGCACGAGGTGTTAGTTGCTAGCTTTGGCATGTGAACTCTTAGTTGCCGCATGTGGGATCTAGTTCCCTGACCAGGGATTGAAACCAGGCCCCCAGCACTGGGAGAATGGAGTCCTAACCACTGGACCAACTGGGGAGTCCCTTTTGTCCTAACTTTGATGCTCAAGAAGTACAGACAAGGACCCTTTTCCCCCCTCCATGTATCAATATAAGAGGTAAATATAACAAAAATAACGTAGAGTAGCACTGTTTTTAGACAGATGAAATTATCTGGACTCATCGCTTCCTGCTGGTATGATTTCAGTTTCAGTAATATTCTCACGTGATGGTCATATTTTGTAATGCTTTGGTTAAAAATAACTCAATTGCAAAAACCCCAGTGTGATCAAGAAAATTAAAATAGTTTCCTTTCACTTTATTAAAAAATAGAGACACACTGCCCTCTGAAAGGTTGTGACTCACGCCTGACGGTTAAAGAAAAGTGCACATTTAGCACTGATCTTTCCTGTTTATTGCTTGCTCAGGAGACGTTAATTGAGGAAAACATCTGCATACAGTTTTCCCGTTATTTTTGTAGATTCTTTTCTTATCCTCCAGTTTTCTCAGGCAGCCATCCGGGTTTCAGTTCTCTGCTCTCTGGTGATGACATGAATTACTCTCCAGTGAGTAGCTGACAGTGTCATTCTTTAACCTTGAGTTGAAGGCTTGTATGCTGGGGACCTAGAGTCACTAGAGCAGTGTGCTGTGTGGACCCCAGAAGTCACAGGGCCAACATTTCTCTGGGTCACGCTGCATCTTCCAGAGCACGTCTGACTCTGTGGAATGTCCACAGGGGCAGAGCTGATGGCCTCGGGAGTCAGTCCCATCTGCTTTGGAATAATATCCTTGTGCTCAGCCAGTTTGGTCACCCCTGTGGTGGTGGTTTAGTTGCTACGTCGTGTCCGACTCTTTGTGACCCCATGGACTGTAGCCTGCAAGGTTCCTCAACCATGGGATTCTCCAGGCAAGAATACTGGAGTGAGTAGCCATTTCCTTCTCCAGGGGATTTTCCCAACCCAGGGATTGAACCTGGGTCTACTGCATTGACAGGTGGGTTCTTTGCCACTGAGTCACCTGGGAAGCCCTAGGGCCTGGAGTGGCAAGCATTTCCCTAGCCATGGGACTGACATGTGCAAAGGCCCTGTGGCATGGAAGCTGCTGTAGGCTTTGGGGAGGTAAATAAGGCCATGCAGTGTGATGAGGGGAAAGACCAGGCCGTGGTAGCCCTGGAGGACAGTTATGCACTAGAATTCAAACCATGTGCAAGAAATGGTCCCTGAAAGCACATTCACATAATCTGTTCTTCATTTTTATGCCTTTTTTGCTCCAGGGAAGGAAATGGTTTCATTTGGAATCCAAGAATGAAGGGAACTAATATATAGAGAGATGCTCTGTGAAGTAACTTCACAAATATTTCTCATTTAATCCTCATGACAAGATGTGGTTTTGGGAGTTTTGTTATTTTTTTTTTTTTTTTGCATATGGATATCCAGTTGTACTTTGGGCACCTGATATGAAAAGCTGACTCATTGGAAAAGACCCTGATGCTGGGAAAGATTAAGGGCATGAGGAGAAGGGGATAACAGAGAATGAGATGGTTGGATGGCATCACCAGCTCAATGGATATGAGTTTGAGCAAACTCCAGAAGATAGAGAAGGACAGGGAACCCTGGCGTACTATATATATAGTCCATGGGGTCGCAGAATTGGACTTGACAGAGTGACTGAACAACAACAACAATCCATTTGTTCTAGCACCTTTGTTGAAAAGACTGTCCCTTTTCTACTGAATTTTCATATAGTTTTTTTTTTTTTAATGTGGGCCATTTTTAGTCTTTATTTAACTTGTCACTATATTGTTTCTCTTCTGTGTTGGTCTCCTCTGTCAACTCTGTTTTGCCGTTCCTGCGATGATCTCCTGATGATTCCCGCAGAATGTTAGATGTTTGCCTGTCACACTCACCTCCTTTTTCTTTTTTTCCTGTGACTTCTGGGACAGTTTCTCAGTGGGTCCTTCTAATTCATCAACTGAGCTTTCAGCAAGGTCACTTTGTACTGCCTCCACTCGAGTTTTCAATGCCGAAATCATGTTTTTCATCTAAAACTAATCTTTCCTCGTCTCAGATTGTTCCCTTTTTTATTTACAGAAGATCTCCTCAAATATCACCGAGATTTGGTATTCCGAAATATTGTTTTCTGTCTCAGAATGTGTTTCATGGAGTGGTATGGTATTCTTCTAACTTTTCAGATCAACTTCCTTCTTTTTGGAGTAGAATTTTTTCATCTTTTAATGATTTTCATCTATTAAGCTAACCTTGCCCACTCCCTCACTTTTTTAATCCTGGGTTTCTAACATTTATTGAAACTTGAAATGATTCAAGTCACTGTATATTTCTTTGAAACTTAGTTTGTTTAGGTTGAGGGCCTGGTTGTCTGGGAAGGGCTGAGGTTTTGCAGGCAGCGGCAGCTATGTGTACTGGGCAGCCTCAAGCTGGCAAGAGCGTTGCCCACTGCTCTAAGCAAAATGCTGCCCCTTGGAAGCAGCCTCTCCAATTTATGGGGCAGGTGGCTGCTGTAAGTCAAGGTCATGTGAGAGCTCTGCCCCTGGCCTTTCTGGGTCTAGACCCTGGGCAACCTCTCCTCTGCTTTCTGGCCCCCTGTCTCTTTCCTGCTTGCAGAATTTGTTGTTGGTCTATCACTAAGTCGTGTCTGACTCTTTGCAACCCCATGGAAGCAGCACGCCAGGCTTCCCTGTCCTTCACTATCTCCCACAGTATGCTCAAACTCATGTCCATTGAATCAGTGATGTCATCCAACCTCTCAGCCTCTGTCACCCCCTTCTCCTTCTGCCCTCAATCTTTCTAAGCATCAGGGTCTTTTCCATAGAGGCTTCTATTAGGGAACTCTTTTACATCCTTCTCAGGCAGCCTATTCCTTTGCAATTGTTGGGCTACACGACTGCTCATATCCATTCCCATCACATCCTTAGATGTACAGTTTCTTGCAGAAATCCCTCCATGTTTCTGATCCCTCTGCTGTACAGCAAAGTGAGTCGGTTATATGTATACATGTACATTCATGCATGCATGCTTAGTTACCTCAGTTGTGTCCGACTCTTTTGAGACCCCATAGATGGTAGCCCACCAGTCTTCTTTGTTTTGGGGATTTTCCAGGCAAGAATACTGGAGTGGCTTGCCATTACCTCCTCCAGGGGATCTTCTGGACCCAGGAATCGAACCCTGCATCTGCTGTATTGCAGGCAGAGTCTTTATTACTAAACCCCATATATATACACATATGCCCTCTCTTTTAGATTTCCTTCTTATTTAAGTCACCACAAAGCACTGAGTAGACTTCCCTGTGCTGTACAGAAAGTTCTCTTCAGTTATCTATTTTATACATAGTGGTGCATATATGTGAATCCCAATCTCCCAATTCCTCCCACCACCACCCCCTTCCCCCTTGGCGTCCATACATTTGTTTCCTGCATCTGTGTCTCTATTCTGCTTTGCAAATAAGATCGTCTGTACCAATTTTCTAGATTCCACATAAAAGTGACAGTTGTTTCTTTCTGACTCACTTCAGTCTGTATGACAGCCTCTGGGTCCATCCATGCTCCTTTTGTATTTCTCTGATCATTTCAGGAGCAATTTTCAGGGCAGGCGATGCATGACCTGCATTTGCCTTCTTGAACCGCGTGTCAGCCTGGGCTCTGTTCACACCCCAGGCAGCCCTTCTCCAGCTGAGGACGGAGAGTAGGGTTAATCATTCCCCCTTGAGCTTGCATTTCTGGCATTTTTGAAGCATGATACCCTGAGAGGAATGTATTTCTTTAAATCACACTCCAGCATATTCCAAACAGGATGAGGAATTTGTACTTTGTCTACAGATTAAATAGCAGAAGAGGTTCTGGCTGCAGGGGGGCTGAGGGGTGACGATTTTATAATGAATAGCAGAGCCTGGGCTGAGCACGAGGCACTCGTGTGATTCATGTTTGGAATGCAAGCACTGGAGAAAGTGGTCAGGCTCTCGGTCTCAGGGACTTCTCAGAACTGTTGTTCAGGTGATTGAGGTTGATGTGGCTAGTCACCGGTGGTGGAACTCTGTGCTTTGGATTTACCCCAAATGTTCTGGTCTTGGGCTTGTCGTTGTTGTTTTTCAGTAGCTAAGTCGTGTCCAACTCTTTGAGACCCCATGGACTGCAGCATGCCAGGCTTCCCTGTCCTTCACTATCTCCTAGAGCTTGCTCAAACTCTTGTCCATTGAGTCAATGATGCCATCTAACCATCTTATCTGCTGTTGCTTCCTTTTCTTCCTGCCTTCAATCTTCCTCAGCATCAGGTCTTTTCCAGTGAGTCAGCTCTTTACATCGGTAGCCAAAATATTGGTGCTTCAGCATCAATCCTTCCAATGAATATTCAAGGTTGATTTCCTTTAGGATTGACAGGTTTGATCTCCTGATGTCCAAGAGATTCTCAAGAGTCATCTCCAGCACCACAGTTCAAAGGCATCAATTCTTCAGCACTCAGCCTTCTTTATGATCCAACTCTCATATCTGTACATGACTACTGGAAAAAACATAGCTTTGACTATATGGACCTTTGTTGGAAAAATGATGTCTCTGCTTTTTAATATGCTGTCTAGGTTTTTCATAGCTTTTTTTCCAAGGAATCTTAATTTCATGGCTACAGTCACCATCTGCAGTGATTTTGGAGCCCAAGAAAATAAAGTCTGTCACTGTTTCCATTGTTTCCCCATCTATTTGCCATGAAGTGATGGGACCAGATGCCATGATCTTAATTTTTTGAATGTTGAATTTTAAGCCAGCTTTTTCACTTTCCTCATTGCACACAGTGATTATCCCTTTGATGCCCTCCTTTTGCAGAGATGTCACCTACTCCTGCCTAGTTAGTGGCTCATTAGCACCTTCCCCAGATGGTGGGGTTGGGGGAAACAGAAAGACTGACATGAAAACCAGACGGCCTGGCAGGGAGGCTCCTTCTCGGTGTCTGCTCGGAGCCTCTTAGTTACTGCGCTCAGTCCTTTTTGCCAGCTCTAGTCAAGGGTTCCCATGAGCCCTTTTTTTATTTCCCTGTTTCGCAGCTACAGGCTAGAGTTATAACCCAAACCCAGTCACTAGTTCCCTCGGTCCAGAAAAGCTAGAGGGCTCAGAGGATCGATGTTACCCCTCAAAACTATCTCTGCTCCTGAAAGCAGTCCACTCCGGGGCTGCCCAGGAGATGGTTCTGCTCAGTGGACATTGTTCCTGTTGTCAGTTACTTCTTCTCAATGTTGATATAGGAAAAAAAGAACCCACAACTTAAAGGTGAGAGTTATGTTTTATCCAAGGACCTTACTGAGGACTATGGCCAGGGAATCAGCCACTCAGATTGCTCTGAGGAACTCCTCCAAAGATGTAAGGGGAGAGTCAGGATATACAGGTGCTCCTGTGCTCAGTCACTAACTTGTGTCTGACTCTTTGTAACCCCATGGGCTATAGCCTGCCAGGCTCCTCTGTCCATGGGATTCTCCAAGCAAGAATACTGGAGTGGGTAGCCATTTCCTTCTCCAGGGGATCTTTTCAACCCAGGGATAGAACTTGCATCTCCTGCATTGGTAGATGGATTCTTTACCACTGAGCCACCAGGGAAGCCCCAGATATATAGGAGTTTTTGCTAAAAACAAAAGCAAATGCAGCCAGATAGTTGAACACGCAAACATTATCGTTAATCACAAAAAAACAGACATCTCAAAGATGTTAGTCCTTTCTTTGTATGGGAAGATGCAAGAGTCTGGGCTTAATGAAATCATTCCTCTGATCACATCTCTGCTATCTGGGGCCAGTATCCTGTTTTTCTCCATCCTGAATCCCCTCAGGGCACACCATCAGGCGGCTGCAGATGCTGATGGCTTGATGGCAGGCAACATTTGTTGTTTACCTGAAAGGCAACAATTTTCTGTCTACACCAGCCAGCTTTTTCACTGCAGACTGAATGCTGTCTGTGGAGAGCTGGGGTTGTGAATCCCAAGTCTGGCATCTCTCTTTCCCTGAGTGGCAGAGGTGGGCAATATTAGAGAGTCATGCTCGCCTTACAAGTTTTTGCTTCTGAAATCAAAATGATTGTTATTCTTGCACTTAAAGTACAAATCATATGAGTTTCCCCAGGCAGTTCTGGGGCAGTTAGAAGGTTTGCTTTTTCAGTATGATGTGGCCTTTGCAAAGCACGTTCAGTATCTGTTGCCAGCGACATCAGAGGATGGGTGGGTCTATGCGAAGCACATTTCCTAAAATCTGGCAACTCTGGCTCATCTGCCTCTGTGTGAGAGATGGCGGAACAGCCCCGAAGGCTGGGCTCCTCTGTTCCCTCCTGTTCATGCCTTCCTGGCCCCTGTGGCAGGGCCTCAGCCTCTCACATTGAGGTCCATCCGGACAGGACTGCAGCCCTTTTGCAGACCCCTCACTCCACTATCCCTGGGCTTGGGGCATCCCGCTTCTCCAGCTCCACCTCTCTGGACCTCCAGGGCTCCTCTTCACACCCCTCTTCCAGGAAGCTTCCCTTGATACCCCTTGGCGCTCTCTAGCATGAAGCGCTCTCTGCTCCGTGCTGCCCTTGCACTGTCTGTCTGTGCCCTGTCTGCACTGCTCCTCCTTAGTTGAGTTGGTTGAGTAGCTGGATGAGAATGGTGTCTTGTCTGCCCCTAACTGTGAGCCTGCTGAAACCTGCACTTGGAAGTTTCCATCAAGGGGAGCCGATTTGTAGATTCCTGCTCCCTGTGCGCTTCTAGTTGTTCATGAGCTTCCATGCACCTTCTGTTGACAATATTATTTTGACTACTGTGTGGTTTATTTCCATTTTTGGGTAATTGGGCTGCCTTTTGTAGTCCATTCCTGTCCCAAACTCATCGGATGGCTACCGCCCTCCTCTCCTCTCCTTCTGTGAGTTGTGAACACTAGATGTGATGTGGGAGAGCCTGCCCAGCACATGGTCTCGATGGGCAGCATGTAACTCTAGCTGGGTAGAATGGCCTCCCTTGGTTGCTGCCATTAAACCATGTGTCCTTTCTCATAAAACACCTTCCAGAGTCAAGCGCCAGTGTTCCCAGCAGATAAATAGCTCTGAATGGGCTAGTGTGACACTCATAGCCTGCCATTTACTGGAGAAGTGGGTTTGAAGGAGATGTAACTTTGATCCCTGGGTCAGGAAGATTCCCTATAGAAGGAAATGGCAATCTATTCCAGTATTCTTGCCTGGGAAATCTGGGCTTCTCTGGTGGTTCAAAGGGTAAAGAATCCACCTGCAGTGCAGGAGACGCAAGAGACAGGGTTCTATCCCTGGGTTGGGAAAATCCCCTGGAGAACAAAATGGCAACTGACTCTAGTATTCTTACCTGGAGAATGCTATGGACAGAGGAGCCTGGCGGGCTACAGTCCATGGGGTCGCAAATAGTCAGATATGACTGAGCACCCACACACACAATTGAAAGGAATAGAGGTACCGTCCTATCAGAGAACAAAGCATTCCCTGAGCCATAGGGGATTCCTAGAGGAATAACACAGTGTCCCTGGTGACTTCCCTGGTGGTCCAGGGTAAGACTTCTCCTTCCAAAGCAGGGGGTGCAGGTTTGATCCCTGTTCTGGGAGCTGAGTCGGACATGACTGAGCACACGTACACACGGAAGCTCAGATTCCCCACATGCCTTGCAGTCAAAAAACCAAAACATAAAACAGAAGCTATATTGGAGCAAATTCAATAAAGACTTTAAAAATGATCCACGTTAAAAAAAAAAAAAAAGTCCCTGTCCTGAGAAGCTTGAAGGCTGTCATCACTAGTAAATGATTGCATGTGGATTTGAAAGGGTAGAGCAGTGTTGCAGACGAGATAATTATGAATTTATTCTTGATGAGAAAAAAAAATGTGGAAAAGAAAAGTCTTCTTTCCAGAGCAAGAATTTTAGAGACGAGGGGAAAGGGAAGCACTTTCTGATACATTTCATCTCGTAGCTTCAGCTTCATGTTCATCTCCAAGCGTCTGCAGCATCAGACCCCTGAGTGTGACACGGGCAGTGCTTCTGGGTGGCATTAACCTGGCACAGCTCGGAGTAGAGCAGCAGGAATCCAGTCAGCCACTCCTCCCGGGCCCCAAGAGGCTTCTCTGGAGGGGAGCTTTCTCACTCTCCTTTCCCAAACCTGAATGAGCTTTTGCTCTTTGTGAACCTGTCCCACTGAACTGTGGACTGCATGGCTAGCCCACCCTATTCTCTGAGAGGCTCTTGGAGAACTGCCCTCTGTCCCTAAAGACAAATGGAAACCTAATTTTTAAAGGAATCTCCACACTGTTCTCCACAGTGGCCATTTACATTCTCACCAACAGTGCAGGAGGGTTCCCTTTTCCAGCATTTATTGTTTGTAGACTTTTTGACGATGGCTATTCTAGCTGGAATGAGGTGATACCTCCCTGTAGTTTTGATTTGCATTTCTCTAATAATGGGCGAGTTGAGCATCTTTTAATGTGTTTATTGGCCATCTCTACCATATGACCCAGCAATCCCACTGTTGGGCATATACCCTGAGATCACAATTCTAAAAGACACATGTACCCCAATGTTCACTGCAGCACTGTTTATAATAGCCAGGACACAGAAGCAACTAGATGTCCATTGGCAGATGAATGGATAAGGAAGTTGTAGTGCATATATACAGTGGATTATTACTCAGCCATAAAAAGAAACAAATTTGAGTTGTAGTGAGGTAGATGAACCTAGAGCCTTATAAGAGGCAAAGTAAGTCAGAAAGAAAAAAACAAATATATTAAGGCATGTATATGGAATCTACAAAAATGGTACTGATAAACCTAGTAGAGAAGAGACTTGTGGATACAGTGGGGAAGGTGAGGGCGGGACAAACAGAGAGTAGCATTGACATATATACACTATCATGTGTAAAACAGATAGCTAGTGCGAAGTTTCTAAATAATAGAGGGAGCCCAGCCCAGTGCTCTGTGATGACCTAGAGGGGTGTGGTCAGGGGAGGAGAGGGAGGCTCAGGAGGGAAGTGATATATGGAGATATATATATATATATATATATATATATGTATATAATATGACTGATTAGTGTTGCTGTCAGGCAGAAACCAACACAAAATGGTAAAGCAATTTTCCACCAATTAAAAAAAAGAGAAAGCTGTCCAGGAGCAGAGGAGCCAGAGCAAGGGACTGGAGGGCTAGGTAGCCTCAAATGTAGCCGAGTTTCTCCATCTTCCTAGGGTAGGATCCATCTCTCACCCTGATTTCCTCTGAGGTCACCTGTAAAGAGAGACCGTATGTATAGAGTCTGTCATCCAAACATGGACACTTTGAGAGTGAAAAGAGACCCCACTAATAACCATGCTGGATCATTAGGCAAAAGCTGGTATGTGCAGTGTGGTCATTCTAACCACACCTGCCCTGAGGGTGCTGCCCCTTCCAGAACTCCATCCAAATACAGATGAAAATCCCTTCCAGGGGTGTCCTTGGGATGACTGATATGGGCTAGCATGATCTACAGGTCTCTAAAATCAGAAGGAAAAACTGAAAAGCAGTAAACACATAATAAGAATTACAAGGGGGAAAAAACTGGCATTTTCCCAGTCTATGCTTCTGATCCTGAAACAGCTACTGGCTGGCTCCGATCCCCTGCAGATGGCTGACCTCCTGTCCCCTCACTGCCCATCTGCTTCTGCTTGGTGGGTGCTATCTTGTTTTCTGCTTGGTGGGTGCTATCTTGTTTGCTGCTGAGGGAACTATGCTGTGAAGAGCACAGACTTTAGATCAGATCCTGACTCCCTACTCCCCTGTGATGAGGCCCATCTTGGCTGGGTTTTTCAGTATCTTTGGGCTTCGGTTTCCCCATGGGGACGATGCAATCCACCCAGGGGCTAGCAAGAAGAGGATATTGTTGTGGGTCTCTGCCCAGGGTGCCAGGAATAAAGGGCTGCATTGTTCACAGAGAATTACAAAACACATGTAGAGAATGGACTTGTGGACTCAAGGCAGGAAGGAGAGGGTGGGATGAATTGAGAGAGTAGCATTAACATAAATACACTGCCAGGTATAAAATAGCTAGCTAGTGGGAAGCTGCACTGTAACACAGGGAGCTCAGCTCGGTGCTCTGTGATGACCTGGAGGAATGGGATGGCGTGGCTCAGGAGGAAGGGGATACATGTATGCATGTAGCTGATTCATGTTGTTTTGTAGTAGAAACTATGGCAACATTGTAAAGAAATTTTATTCCAGGGGGGAAAAAAAATAAAGCCCAGTAAAAGTTAATGGCTGTTTATGATCACCCTGTACCAGCAGTTCTTGGCAATATCAGTGATAAAATATTTCTCCCCTCTGAGGCTGATGGCTCCCAACACCTTTCTCCCCAGTCTAACTTGGTACAGCACTATGACCTAATTCCTCAGGTTGTGATGTAGACCAAACAAATAATGCACAGAAAATGCTTAATAATATTTTATGATAATAACCGGCCCTTAGTAAAATCCTCTAAAAGTTAATCCTTTGTCCTTCCTTTTCTGTCCAAAGTCAGAGATTGTTGTATTGATATGGACTATTTGATTGCATGCTTTAGTTGTGTCCGACTTTTTGCGACTCTATGGACTGTAGCCCTCCAAGCTACTCTGTCCTTGGGATTCTCCAGGCAAGTGACAGAAATTACAATTGAACTAGTTTAAGCATTAAAAGAGGGAACTTTCAGGCACCAATGATTTGAACACTGAGAGGGTACTCTTTCACTGGTTTATGTTTTCATTGCTTTCTTAGAATCAACTTCATTGTCTTAGATACAATTCTCCATGAAGTTAGTCTCATTACTGCTGAAAAAAACATGTTCAGATTCCTAAAGAAAAAGAGAGGAGTGGTAGAAGTCATCATATTTTGCTTTTGGAGGATCCTGATTGATGTGGCTGGATCATGTCCTAATCTTCCGGCCAATCACTAAGGCCGGAGGAGTAAGATATGATGATTGGTCCAACTTGTGTCAGGTTGGCCCGCCCTAACCCAATCACTATGGGCATAAGGTGGATGAGGTGCTAGGATTGGCCTAGCTTGTGTCATTTGCTCAGTGCTCAGCCAGTCACCATGGACATAGGGTGGATGAGGTACTATGATTGGTCCAACTTGTGTTAGGTACCCAACACTTAACCCAATCACTGTAGCCTAGGGGATGGGATCTTATAAGATGAGGGCTTCTTGTTTGACTTTCATAATAATGGAATATAATATGTGTTAGTTGCTCAATCATGTCCAACTCTTTGCAATCCCATAGACAGTAGCCCACCAGGCTTCTCTGTCCATGGAATTCTCCAGGCAAGAATACTGGAGTGGGTCACCATTCCCTTCTGCAGGAGATCTTTCCAACCCAGGGATTGAACCCAGGTCTCTCACACTGCAGGCAGATTCTTAACCATCTGAGCTACCAGGGAAGCCAATAATGGAATAGCACAAGGTAACCAACAAGGACCTACTATATAGCACAGGGAACTCGACCCAATATTCTGTGATAACCTATATGAGGCAAGAGTGTTAAAAAGAATGAATATATGTATTTGTGTATGTATAGCTGATGGACTTCCCAGGTGGTGCTAGTGGTAAAGAACACACCTGTCAGGGCAAGAGATGTAAGAGACATGGGTTCGATCCCTGAGACAGGAAGATCCCCTGGAGAAGGAAATGGCAACCCACTCCAGTATTCTTGCCTGGAAAATCCCATGGATAGAGGAGCCTGGCAGGCTATATATAGTTCATGGGGTCACAAAGAATTGGATACAACTGAAGAAACTGAGCATGTATAACTGAATCACTTTGCTGTACACCTGAAACTAACATAACGTTGTAAATCAACTACAATAAAATAAAACTTTTTTTTTAAGAGAATAGTACAAAAGCATTGTGGTGGAGGAAGTTCTGGGTAGGTGGAGAAACAGATGTCCCTAGTAACTCTACTGCCCAGAGACCCCCCTCTTCCAGTTTGAGAGGAAAATACTTTGGCTACAACTTGAGTACTAAAGAAGATTCTTGAGGGTTCCTTGGAAAACAAGGAGATCAAACCAGTCAATCCTAAAGGAAATCAACCTTGACTATTCATTGGAAGGACCTGAAGCTGAAGTAGCAATACTCTGGCCACCTAATGTAAAGAGCTGACTCACTGGAAAAGATCCTGATGCTGGGAAAGATTGAAGGCAGGTGGAGGGGGTGGCAGAGGATGAGACGGTTGGATGGCATCACCGATTCAATGGACATAAGTTTGAGCAAACTCCAGGAGATGGTGAAGGACGTGACACGACTGAATGACTGAACAACAATAGCGGCAACTTGAGAATTGGTATATTTGTACCCCTTAGCTGTGTCAACACCTGGCAGAGATAGTGAACTATGAAGAAGATGTATCCACCTCAGTGGCAGAAGGGCGGCTCTCGCCCAGGCTCCAGAGATGCAGTTCATGGTCTGGAGCAGGCCTCATGCACACTGCTTAGATTCCTGGGTGTGGAGGTGGGGTGGGGGGTGGTGTTTGTTCCTGTGTGCACAGCTGCTCTCGTGGCTGGGCTCAACCTCTTGAGAATGAGGACACATTGTCACTGGAACAGCAACCAAAGTCTCTTCTAGCCCCTGGGCTCCCCTTTTAGGGGCCACACATTTTTGAAACAACATCAAATGTTGTCCATCATGGAGCCATCACTGTGCTTTGGTTGCTAATCATTTTCTCTTGTTTTCCTCCCTTTTAAACCAAGATAAGATGTTTCCAGTTTTCTTAAGGATTCTTTTGATGAAATAATTCTAATTTATACTTGTGTTTCTGTGGTAGCCTGGGGAGCTGTTTTATGAGCACAAAGCCTTCTTTTGTGATCTTATCCAAGACAAACTTAGGATCCTTCTTTGTTTCAAAAAGTTACTACTGACCAAAATAGTACTTAAAAAATCAGCTTACTGAAAACAATTATAGAAGGGCCCTCTGCCCATAGAAAAGGCTACTCTGTTGTTGGAATCGTTATAATCATTGCTCTTCTAATGTAGGAGTCAGCAAATGTTTTTTTGTAAAGGGTCAGATAGGAAATATTTTTGGCTTTGTGAGTGATGTATTTATTCTCTTTCACAATTAATTACTCAATTCTGCCTTCATAGCCTGGAAGCAACCATAGGCAGTAAATAAGTGAATGGCCAGGGCTGTGTTCCAATAAATATTTAAAAACCAGAGACTGAGCCAGCTGTGGGTCATAGGTCAGAGTTTGCCAACTCTTGTTCTAAAGCATCTTTTCTTTTTAACTGTATTTGAAAAGTTGTAGTTAAATCTGAGATGTGTCATAATTCTTTCCATTCCATGGAGTGGAAACACTGAATATTGGTCAATGTGCTGATCACAGGGCTCACTAGGAGCTGGTATTAAGAGCCTTAAAATTTTTTTCATCTGATGCAGTAATTCCATTTTCAGGAACCTGTCCTAAGATGATATGGCTATTTTTTCCTATATAGTTATTTACCACTGCATTATTTGCTGTGGAAAACCTAGAAATGACTTAATGTCCAATAATAAATTCTCTACTCAAAATAATACCACAGAGCCTTTCAAATAACATTGATAATTAAATCCTTATGAGTTTATATTGTAATATAAAGTGGAAAAATATACACCATGAAACCTCATTTAGTTAAAAGAAATGAGCAGACACGCATAGAAAAAAGATTGACAGAAAATATGCCTAAGTGTTGATATTGGATTGGTCAGAAACGTGCTTCGGGTACAATGAGACGGAAAAATCTGAACGAACTTTTTGGTAACTCAATAGTTTAGAGAGGAAGATTATCTGGGCTTTTACTATATGTATGGTTGCTTGAATTTTTTTAAATTTTTTTAAAGATCACTTTAGTTTTAGAGGCTTTCCTGGTGGCTCAGAATATGCTTGCAATGCAGGAGACTCAGGTTCAATCCCTGGATCAGGAAGATACCCTGGAGAAGGAAAAGGCAACCCACTCCAGTATTCTTGCCTGAAGAATTCCATGGACAGAGGAGCCTGGTAGGCTACAGTTCATGGGGTCGCAAAGAATTGGACACAACTGAGTGACTAACACTTTAGTTTTATAATTTAAAAAATTTTATTTTAAGGAAAAATAAGGAGTTCTTCAACCTTTTAGCCTGAGACAGTGTTGTGTGCATTATTCTAGAATCTTCCTTAGAGAAGCCAAGAGGCAGGGGCTGGGCCAACTCTAAGAGAGCCTCTCAGACCTTTGCTCTGTATTTCAACACAGTTATCTTAAAGCTCACAAAGCGGCTGCCTGGAGCCTGCCAGTCACTTATATTCTAATTCTCAAAGGAGGTTATTGAGCTCCTCTGTTTAAGTCTTTGAATCCCCACAGAACTGTCAAAGCAGACAGGTCTGATCCTGTTTCCAGTGAAGGAGACCAAACACAGAGAAAGGAGGTGACCTGCTCCTCTCCCACACTTGCACACACAGGAGCTGTGACTCCTATTGTTGCTGCCCTGTTCACTTTAAAGTAGCAAACCTAGACAGTGTGTTAAAAAGCAAAGACATCACTTTGCTGACAAAGGTTCATATAGTCAGGTCTATAGTCTTTCCAGTAGTCATGCATGGTTGTAATTACTGAGCTGTAAAGAAGGCTGAGTGCCGAAGAATTGATGCTTTTGAACTGTGGACTTTTGGACTCTTGAGAGTCCCTTGGACAGCAAGGAGATCAAACCAGTCAATCTTAAGTGAAATCAACCCTGAACACTCATTGGATGGACTGATGCTAAAGCTGAAACTCCAGTAGTTTAGCCACCTGATGTGAAGAGCTGACTCATAGAAAAAGATCCTGATGCTGGGAAAGATTGAAGACAGAAAGAGAAGAGGGCAACAGAGGACGAGATGGTTGGATGGTATCACCGACTCAATTGACATGAGTTTGAGCAAGCTCCAGGAGATGGTGAGGGACAGGGAAGCCTGGTGTGCTGCAGTCCATGGAGTCGCAAAGAATTGGACATGACTGAGTGACTAAACAACAACTTCAGATTTGGGCTATGTCATCAAATCTCTCCCAGATTTGGGCTATGTCACCAACAGTTCTCCTTCGTACATTGAATTCAGACAAAATACCTGCTTCCACAGCTGCCTGTTGTGTGGAACATTTCTGGGGCTTCTTTGGTAAAGGGGCCATTGTGTAATGTGAGCCCTCTACCCTGGTGACCAGCTCAGAGAAAAGCTTGTGGCTTTTGTCCTAGAAGAAGGAAGCTGATTGTGTGGGAGGCTTTGGGCACCGGAATGACTGTGTTCAAAGAACGATGAAGCCAGAGAGCCAGAGTGAAGGGACTAGTGGATGTGGAAGTTGTGGTCCAGAAGGGGATATCTGAATGTAAAGCCTCAGAGGGAGCAGTTGTGGATGCCTGTGAGTTCCACAAAACGGTGGTGGGTGTACTGTGTCTGCCATGGAGTAGGGGGAGCAGGCTCAGAGGTGAGGAGGGCAAGGACAGAGGCAGGGAGGTTGGGTGGATCCTTCACATGATGCCGAGCCCATCCATGGTGGTAGCAGGTCTTGGGGGCAAAGAGAAAGAGTATGAGTGATGTGCTGATGTCTAAAATGAAAGAAGAAAGTGACCCTGAGGTTGGAAGACCACAGAGACCACGAGGGCTTGTGGGTGGATGAGGCTGACGTGGTGCGTCTGGGAGGAGCCAGGGTTATGTGAGAGGAGTGCTGACTTGGAAGGGCTCTGGATGCCCAGGAAGATGGCAGACCTGCCTCTGAGCCCATAACACATAGGATATGGGTGAACAGGTTTCTTCTGAGAAGTGATGCCACCGAGGAAGGAGAAGGTCAGGCTTTCTGAAAAGAGTTGAGGATGTCAACATTTGTTTATTTCAGAGTGGACATTCCAGAGGGCACCCTGGAGGAGATTAGGGAGGAGAGGACCAGGGGCCTGGGATGGCGGGAATGAGGACCGAGAGGAGAAGTGACCAGAGTGGCTGGGGGTTTAGGCACTGGCTGCAGGAAAGCAGGATGGGATTAATGGTGGGATCAGCCAGTGATGGCATTGACAAGGAGGGAGTCCTCCTGACCCAGTGGATGAGGTTGGGGGTGGGAGGAGATTCTGGAAGGTGTCAGCATTGGCCTGGTTGATGGTGCTTCTTAGAGACCCACTGGGGACCTGCCCTAGAAATCCAGACCCCTGGTTCGAGGCAGACCCGAGGTTTCTGTGGGTCAGGAAAGAAGTAAAAGCAGTGTGTGTGTGTGTGTGTGTGTGTGCTCAGTCATATCTGACTCTTTGTGATCTCATGGACAGTAGCCCACCAGGCTTCTCTGTCCATGGGATTCTCCAGGCAAAAATACTGGAGTGGGTTACCATTTCCTACTCCAGGGGATCTTTCCAAACCAGGGATCGAACCTGTGTCTCTTGTGTCTCCTGCCTTGGCAGCTGGGTTCTTTACCACTTGTGCCACCTGGGAAGAGCAGTATAAATAGCTATGTCTCCATATTCTGGGGAACCCTATCATAAGTAAACCCAGTTCCCAGGTGTCCATGGTATAGGGAGTGATTCTCAGTCCATCATGCTGGGACTCACTGCCCAGGGCCAGGGGATGGTCTCATACCTCCATATATCTTCCCTGCTATTAAATCTGTCAAAAATCCAGTTTCCATAAGCCCTTCAGGAACACACCTACTACAGAAAGTAGGCATGCTTTCCATTCCTAAGGAGCCTGGAAAGGGGCTCATTGTGCCAGAGGAAACTGTAGAAGCGCACAGAGAAATAAACTCCGAAGGAGTCATCCCTCAGGGTCACAACAGCAGACCATGGAAGTGTGTTTTCTCATTTCCTCGTGTTCCAGGGCTCATATGCTTTGCAGCTGTGATTTATTTTCAGAGCACACTTTGGAATTTTACAGACTTTCAAGCTGGCCTTCTTCTCAGCTGAAGCCATTTGCCATTTGGTAGATGACAAGGCCAGTGACAATTTCCACTAAAACAGCTGTGAAAAGA
>NW_011494753.1:1231504-1242189 GCF_000754665.1 Bison bison bison
GAAGACATCTGATAGACGGGTGTCAAAGCTGGGATGCAGACAGCGCTGAATCACTGACAGACACCAAGGGTCTCCACTGCATGGGAAGTGCCAGAGTCTCTCCCACCCCTGACCAGCAGACTGAGAGCTGGGCCCCTGATGGGCTTGAATTCTGGGGTACCTGTCCTGCTTAAAGATGTGTGGCTCTGTAGTGGGCATGGTGTAATTGCTGGTGTTTAGAGAGCTGAGTGCCCCACACCCTACAGAGCCCTGGTCCACATGGGGTTTGAAGGCTGCAGGGTCCCAGCTGCTGAGCAGAAGGTAATGGGGAAAGAGAGCTGATCCTGCCATTCAAAGCCCCTGCTGCCTCTTCTCTGCTTGGGGCAGTGCGGGCCATTTTGGCTGGGGGGTGCCTTCTTCAAGGACCTTTTGATTTCAAGTGATAGAAACCCATTCAGGGACTTCCCTGGAGGTCTAATGGCTGGGAGTTTGACTTCCAGAGGAGCCTGGTAGGCTGCAGTCCATGGGGTCCCGAAGAGTCTGACACGACTGAGCGACTTTACTTTCACTTTTCACTTTCATGCATTGGAGAAGGAAATGGCAACCCACTCCAGTACTCTTGCCTGGAGAATCCCAGGGACCGGGGAGCCTGGTGGGCTGCCGTCTATGGGGTTGCACAGAGTCGGACACGACTGAAGAGACTTAGCAGCAGCAGCAGCAGCAACAGAGGTAGGGGGTGGTGTGGGGTGGTATGGGTTCAATCCCTGGTTGGGGAGCTGGGATTCCACATGTTTCATGGCCAAAGGACCAAAAAACTTGGAGCAGAAGGGTTATCATGGTAGATTCAATGAAAGAAAAAAGTGTTAGTTGCTTGGTCGTGTATGACTCTTTGTGACCCCATGGACTGTAGCCCACCAGGCTCCTCTGTTCATGGGATTCTCTAGGCAAGAGTACTGGAGTGGATAGCCATTTCCTCCTCTAGGGGTTCTTCCCAACCCAGGGCTTGAACCCTTGTCTCCTGCAGTTCCTGCATTGGCAGGTGGATTCTTTACCACTGAACTGTCTTTGAAGCCCCCATACTAGCATGTTACTTGATGCCAATTGTGTTAAACAGTCCTTTCGTGGATGGATAAAAACGACTCAGTCCAACTAGCATATATAGTCCTGCCTCAGAGCCCATGCAGGACCTGACACAGAAAGCAAAATCCACAGAGGCTCAAATCTCTTCTGTGAAATGGGGTACTATCTCTTACATAAAATCGTATAGCATTTGTACATATCCTTGGCTGTGCCTCACATCACATGGGGTCTTAGCTCCCCAATCAGAGATCAAACCTTTGTGCCATGCAGTGGAAGCTTAGAGTCTTACCCACTGGACCGCCAGAGAAGTCCGCCTCCTATACACTTTAATTCATTTCTTGATTACTTGTAACGGCTATATGTAATAACAGTGTAAATGTACGTGCGTGTGTACTGGGTCACTTCAGCCATGTCCAACTCCTGAGGAAGTAAGAAAGAAAGGGAGGGAGGAAAGAAGGGAAGAAGGAAGAAACAGATATGAAGCTCTGCATGAAGAACCTAGAAAAGATTTCCCAGAAGCTGTGCTGTATGAGGTAGTCCTGAAGGATGAGTTCACCAGGACGACAGCTTGTGTGGAACAGGGAGAGAATTTCTGGCAGGAGGGACCACACCTGCAAATGTGAGAGGGCACAGGGCACTTGCAGAAACACCTGCCTGCTGAGGGCTCTGATGAGGCTATGGTCCACAGAGCTGCTCCCTGTACCGCGTGGAAGTCTAACCACATCTGGTTACTGAGCACCCAAAACGGGGCTAGTCGGAATTGAAATGTGCTGCTCTTGTAAAATGCACACCAGTTTCAAAGATATAGTATGAGAAAAAGCGACATAGCCTATTAATAATTTTTGCATGAATTACATGTTGAAGGATAATATTTGGGGTATATTTTTAGAAGTAATTTTACCTGTTTCTTTTAACTTTTTAAAAACTGCTTCTGCTAGAACATTTAAAATTACATAGGTGGCTCTTAGTATGTTTCTCTTGGACAGGATACTTGGAAGTGTAGGGGAAATGAGGTTGAGTGGCAGACAGGGACCAAAGACTCTCTAAGGTCCTGTGAGCTCCTGTAAGCAATGCAGTTTTAAAATTTTTTCTTTTGTATTGGAGTACAGTTGTTTACAATGCTGTATTAGTTTCAGATGTACAGCAACGTGATTTAGTTCCATATGTATCTGGGCTTCTCTGGTGGTTCAACAGTAAAGAATCACCTGTCAATGTAAGAGACATAGCAAATACAGGTTCTATTCCTGGGTCGGGAAGACCCTGTAGAGTAGGAAATGGCTACCCACTCCAGTATTCTTGCCTGGAAAATTCCATGGACAGAAGAGCCTGGCGGGCTACAGTCCATGGAGTTGCAGAGTCGGTTATGAGTGAGCAACCAAACAACAAATACATATATCTATTCTTTTTCAGATTCTTTTCTCATATACGTTATTACAGAGTATTGAGTAGAGCTCCCTGTGCTTTACAGTAGGGATACATGAAGAGGTCTGGATATACACACTACTACATGGAGCTTCTCTGATGGCTCAGATGGTAAAGAATTGCCTGCAATGCAAGAGACCCGGGTTCGATCCCTGGATTGGGAAGATCCTCTGGAGAAGGGAGTGACAGCTCACCCCAGTATTCTTGCCTGGAGAATCCCATGGACAGAGGAGCCTTGTGGGCTACAGTTCATGGGGTCTCAAAGAGTTGGACATGACTGAGTGGCTAATACACACACACACCATATAAAATAAATAATCAACAGGGACTTAGATCTAGCAATGCAGTTTTAAGCCAAGAGGTGCACAGTCAGATATGTATTGTCTAGACAGCCATCAGCCATGTGAAAGGTGGATCAAGGAGAAAGGATGCTGAGGGCTGGAAGTGAGTCTCCCTTGAGGAATAAATGATGAGCCAGGCAAGATGGCGAGGCTGAGTGTGCAGGAGGTGACGGAGAGGAAGGTGAAATGACATTTAGAATTCTGACTTCGATTGTTGTTGGCTGGAGATGCTTTAGCTGGTGTCTGGGTGGGGTTGATGCTGCCTTTGAGGTGTGCAGTCATCCACTGGTGGTTTAGATCTTGGTGCTTCAGGTGTAGATGTAGGTTCAATAGGGTAGAGGGGATCCTCAAAACCTTGGAGTGGCTAAAATCACACAGGACAGTGGTCTCCAAACTTTTTGGCAACAGGGACCAATTTCATGGAAGACAGTTTTTCCGCAGACCGGGGGTGGAAGGATGGTTTTGGGATGATTTAAATACATTACATTTCTTGTGCACTTTATTTCTGATCTGATGCTGCAGCTGATCTGACTGGAGGGACCAGTCCATGGCCCAGAGGTTGGGGACTCCTGACATAAGGGATAGATACATAGAACAAGCCATAGATCCATGGCTGAGGTTGGAGCCTCTGGGAGAGGGAGGAGCCTCTGGGGGAGGCGAGTGGAGAGTGCTTGTCAGAAGCTAAGGGGAGGGAGGATTTTCAAGAATCATTGTGCCTCAGCAAAAGCAGTCAGATAAGTCAAAGGGAAAGCATGTTTTGGATTTAGCAATAAGAATGTCGTTAGTGAGCTTGGTGAATGCCGTTTCCATGAAGCCGTGGAAGACAAAGCCGACCTGGGGGGACTTGTGATGGAATTGGACAAAGCAGAGACGGCCGGTGTGGACCACTCTTTGAGAAACAAAGCGTTAGGACTGTGTGGATTTCATTGCTTTAAGAATGTTGGGAATTCCAAGAAACAGTTTGCATGGCCCCATGTGTTTTCACTTGGAGAACTCTCCCCTCACCTGCACCCCACAATCAAAGACAAAAGTTCATGCAAATGTCTTTTCTCTCTCTCTGTCTCTGTCTCAGGCCGGATCTTGGACCTGAAGACCGGGACAGTCAAGAAAGAAGGGCAGCAGTCATCCATGAGAATGTGCATGGGTTCCCGGAGGTCCTTCATCTGCAGGATGAGGTCTGTTTGGGGAAGCAGTTGGCTGGGGCTCTGGTGGGGCTACTCCCTTCCCCCCTGCTGCTGAGCATCCTGAGGGGCTCTCAGATCACACCTTCACCCTGGTGACGTCACCTCCTGACTACAGCCCTGTGTTACCTCCTTCTTGGTCTGTCTCACCTGTAAAGGGAGAAGAGGAGTCGGCAGTTGGACATAGAATTCTGGAATTCATGGGAGAGCTTGGGGCTGAAGATACAGAGTTGAGGGTTGACATCAGAGAGATTGGAGAAGACCCTGATCCTGGGAAAGACTGAGGGCAGGAGGAGAAGGGGGCAACAAAGGATGAGATAGTTGGATGGCATCAGTGACCCCTTGGACGTGAGTTTGAGCAAACTCCGAGAGATGGTGAAGGACAGGGAAGCCTGGCGTGCTGCAGTCCATGGGGTTACAAAGAATCAGACACAACTGAGCAACCTAACAACTGCACAGACCGTCTTCCCTCTGTTCAGCCGGCAGGGACAAGCTGAGTGGCTCAGACTCACATGCATTAGTGTCCACCCAGGGACAAAATGCATCAGTTAATGCAGTCCAGCACAGGAAGGGCTTTCCTCAGTGCTTTGGCCAGTAAAGTAAATGCCCATCCTAGCTAGATGGACATTCAGTGTAGCACAGCAAGGTGAATTCTTCATTGTGCCATCTAAGAAGTTGCCTTGTGCATAATTTATTGGAAGCATCAAGTATTCCATTCCTAAGTAGCCTCCAATGCCCCTATTTATTTAATTAATTTATTTGTCTGTGCTGGGTCTTAGTTATAGCAGGATATTTGATCTTCATTGTAGCATGCGGAATCTTTAGTTGCAGCATGCAAACTATTAATTGAGGCATGTGGGATTTAGTTCCCTGACTAGGGATTGACCCCAGGCCCCCTGCATTGGGAGCACAGAGTCTTAGCCACTGGACCACCAGGGAAGTCTAATACCATTACTGTGCTGTGCTTAGTTCCTTAGTCGTCTCCAACTCTTTACGACCCCATGGACTAGAGCCTGAATTTTCCAGGCAGGAATACTGGAGTGGGTTGCCATTTCCTCCTCCATGAGATCTTCCCGACCCAGGGATCGAACCCAGGTCTCCTGTGTTGGCAGGCAGATTCTTTACCACTGTGCCACCTGGGAAGCCCTCCAATACCATTATCACTGACCTATCGACCAGAACCAGGTGGTCCCCTCCCTGCCCTGGTAACCTCTGGGTTGCTTTTCCCAGTGCCACACCCACACTACCTGGATTTACCTATGAAGCAAGAGTACTGCCATCTGCTGAGAGCCTGGCCTTCCCCTCCAAATAAAGCAGCTTAATTTCAGGAAGACACTGGGCACAGCCTGCCAGAGGGCAGAGGGCTGTGCCAGCATCCCTAGGCGGCTACCTCTTGGATGGATCCTGCTGTGAAAACATGCCCATTCTGGCAGCTGCCCCAGGCCTCAGAGTATAATTAGACTCTTGTTTTTGCTGCACCGAACACCAATGCATTGAGGACATCATCTACTGTGAAGTTGGGAAATGGAAGTGCGAACTGAGAACACAGGTCAGAGGTTGGCCACAATGCAGGCTGTGGATGCTTGGAGCCTGGGATGCAGAGACAGTTATGGAGAAGGGAGGCAGAAAAGATGCTGCTTGAAAGGGCAAAGGGACACCTCACACCGCCTCCCTCTCAGAGAAGGACCCATAAAAAGATCTGATTCCAGACTCATTCTCCTCCTGTCTCCAGTTTGTCCATTGCCATCCGCAGGCTCACAGTGGTCTGCTCATTCCTAGTGCCAGAACACTGCAGGAGAGGAGGGACTTTCTACACTGTGAATCTGAAGCTTGAGAAAATGATTCTGTTTGTCAACTGGCAACATCTGTTTTGAGTTGATGCCTCTGCTCGGGCCTGAAGAGACGCTGTAGCTGTCATCACCACCCTTCCCTTGTTCCCTGAAAGCCCCCACATTACACTGAAATGATCTGCAGGGTGGAGCATGGCCAGGATCCTCCGAGTGTCTGTCCATAGGTCTCTGGCTTCTGGGCTGGACCGGAGACTGTCTACCTGTGCACTGAAGAATGGGTCCCCTCCGTTGCCTTCGGTGATGATAGGAATTCATAGACATGCAGCCCTGCTTCTGCACTTTGGAAAGAAATTAGCTATACGGCTCACCTGAGTAAGTGTGGTCACATTAGATAAGGTCCATATACTTGCCTTGAGAGTTGCTTGGATTGCCAGGAGGTCAAACCAGTGAGTCCTAACAGAAATCAACCCTGAATATTCGTTGGAAGGACTGATGCTAAAGCTGAAGCTTTAGTACTTTGGCCACCTGATGCAGAGAGACAACTCATTGGGAAAGACCCTGGTGCTGGGAAAGACTGAGGGCAGGAGGAGAAGGGGGCGGCAGAGGATGAGGTGGTTGGATGACATCACTGACTCAATGGACATGAGTTTGATCAAACTTCAAGAGATAGTGAAGGACAAGGAGGCCTGGTGTGCTGCAGTCCAAAGGGGGTCGCAAAGAGTCAGACATGACTGAGTGATTGAACAACAACAAATATACTTGCCTGCAGCACTGTGGGCTTTATATGCTTGGCTGGCTCTTCACTCGTTCTAATGTGTTTCTCACATCTTAGGTGTGGAAATGCTCCTTTGGACCATCTTCCTCTAAACAGACTAACCACCATGAGGAAGAGGTTCAGGTCAGTAGGCCTTTCAGTTTTTATCTTTATTTTTAAAAATATTTATTTATTCAGCTGTGCTGGATCTTAGATGTGGCACATGGGATCTTTAGTTGCAGCATGTGGGATCTAGTTTCCTGACCAAGGATCGAATCTGGGCCCCCTGAATTGGGAGCACAGAGTACTAGTCACTGGACCACCAGGAAAGTCCCAGTAGGCATGATGGATGTTGGGGGGCTATGTCAGTGGATAGCTTCAATGCACTAAGCTAAGGAATAGCTGAACTTAAAGACAGGCTTAGCCATAGAAAGCACCAAGAGACTCACACATCAGAGTTACTGTGGCTCAGCTGAGAAAGGTTTTGGGTGGATTTATTTTGGATATGCATACTATGAGGGAGGAGGGAAAGGGGGATGGTGGAAGTGAAGATTGAGAAACACAAGGTCAACAGGTGAACCCAGAAGCTTAGGTACTAAAGGAGTCATGGGCATCCTTGCCTCACCCCCAGGTGCTGAAAGCCAGCTCATGATGTTCTTTCTCTAGGAATGGCCTTGGCCCTGTGAAGGAAGGAGAAGCCCAGTATGCTGTGGTCCACTGCACAGGCTACATCAAGGCTTGGCCGCCAGCAGGTAAGGAGAACCTGCATCTTCATTCCTAGGGTACTGAATGCTGGTTCATGTCGCCATGTATCCTGTTAGACATGCATTCTTATAGAAAGAGACTGGAAAATACTCTTATTTTCCTTTGCAGTTAGAATGTGATGGTCTTTGTAATGGAAAAAAGTCTTGCTACTTGAAACAAAGGTTTGTAAAAGAGCAGTCCTGCAAAGGTGATTGGCGCTTCACAAATCCTTTCTGTGATCTGTCACTGAGAGCACTCTGGAAAGTCAGAGAGACATTTGAAATGATAATTGTTTTCAAGTCACTAGAGAAATGCAAATCAAAACACAATGATGAAATACCTCTCACACTCACTAGTATGGTTAAAACAGACAATAATGCCTGTTGGTAAGGGTTTGGAGCAATTGGAACCCTCATCCTTTGCTGGTGGGGGTGTAAAATGAAGCAGCTGCTTTGGAAAACAGTCTGGAGGCTCCTCAAAATGTTGAGCCTGGAGTTGCCGTATGACTCAGCAGTTTCACTCCAAGGTATATACTCAAGAGAACTGAAAGCATATGTTCACAAAGAAAATTGTACCTGAATGTTCATAGCAGCATTATTCATGGTGGCCAAAATGTGGAATCAAATTACATGTGTACATTTATGGATAAATAAAAAGTGGTATACCCATATGATAGCTTCAATGCACTAAGCTAAGCTAATAATAATTCAGCAATAAAAAGCAGTGAAGAAGGAAAGGGTGGGACACACTGAGAGAGTAGCATTGATATATACATTAATACAATACCATGTGTAAAATAGCTGCTAGTGGAAAGCTGCTATATAGCACAAAGAGCTCTCCATTCAATATTCTGTGATGACCTAGAAGGGTGTGATGGCGGGAGTGGGAGGGAGGCTCATGAGGGAGGGGTTATATGTATACTTATAGCTGATTCACATTGTTTACAGAAGAAACTTACATAACACTGTAAAGAATTATCCTGCAATTAAAATTGACTGGCAGATGCCAAGGCTGGAGAGGGGGGAAAAAAAGCAATGAAGTACAGATTCATGTTATAATATGGGTGAACCTTGAAAACATCATGCTAAGTAAAAGAAAGTTAGACACAAAAGGCCACATTACAGTTCCATGTATGTGAAACATCCAGACTAGGCAAATCCATTGAAACAAAAAGTAGATTTGTGGTTTCCAGGTTCTGGGGGGAGAGGAAAATTGGGAGTGATGGCTAATGGTTGGTGGTGGTGTTGTTGTTCAGTTGCTAAGTCGTGTCCTACTCTGTAACCCCATGAATTGCAGTATGCCAGGCCCCTCTGTCCTCCACTATCTCCCGGAGTTTGCTCAAATTCATGTCCATTGAGTCAGTGATGCCATCCAGTCATCTCATCCTCTGCCGCCCCCTTCTCTTTTTGCCTTCACTCTTTCCCAGCACAGGGTCTTTTCCAGTGAGTAGGCTCTTCTCGTCAGGTGGCCAAAGAATTGGAGCTTCAGCTTCAGCATCAGTTCTTCCAATGAATATTCAGGGTTGTGTTTCCTTCTGAGGTGACAAAAATGTTCTAAATTTAGATAGTAGTAATAGCTGTGCAACTGTGCAAATCTACCAAAAACCACTGAATTGTATTCTTTAAGATGGCAAATTTTATAGTATATGAATATTTTATTTTACCTTAATTATATTCCTTCTCTGATGCTCTTCCTTCCTTTGTGGAGATCTGAGTTTCTGATCTATATCATTTCCTTCTTCATGAAGACCTTGTTTTTAACATTCCTTACAGGACAACTCTGCTGGTGATAAATTCTCACCATTTTTGTTTTTCATAGAAAGTTATTATTTCTCCTTCACACTTGGAGGACAATTTCACTGGATGTAGAATTTTAGGTTGGTGGTTATTTTCTTTCCACACTTTAAGTATTCACTTCACTTTCTTGTTTGCATGGTTTCTGATGAGAAGTCTACATGATTCTTATCCTCATTTTTCTATATGTAGTGTGGGACTTTTTTTCTGGCTTCTTTCAAGATTTTTCTTTGTTTTTGGATTTTTGAAGTTTGAACATGATAGTATAATTTGTTTAGTTTTTGTGGGATTTTTTGGTTATTATCGTTGTTGTTTTTTAGTCCCTGTTGCTACTGCTAAGTCACTTCAGTCGTGTCCGACTCTGTGCGACCCCATAGACGGCAGCCCACCAGGCTCCCCCGTCCCTGGGATTCTCCAGGCAAGAACAGTGGCGTGGGTTGCCATTTCTTTCTCCAATGCATGAAAGTGAAAAGTGAAAGTGAAGTCGCTCAGTCGTGTCTGACTCTTAGCAACCCCATGGACTGCAGCCTACTAGGCTCCTGCATCCATGGGATTTTCCAGGCAAGAGTACTGGAGTGGGGTGCCATTGTGCCCAACTCTTTGTGACCCCATGGACTGTAGCCTGCTAGGCTCCCCTGTCCATGGGATTCTCTATGCAAGACTACTAGAGTGGGTTGACATTTCCTTCTCCACAGGATCGCTCCAATGTGGGGATTGAACCTGCGTCTCCTACTTGGAAGATGGATTTTTTACCACTGAGCCACCAGGGAAGCCCTATTGGTTGGTATTTTTTTCTGAGCTTCTTGGGTCTGTGGTTTAGGGTCTGTCATTAACTTTGGAAAATTCTTGGACATTATTTCTTCAAATATTTCTTTTGTTTCATTCTCTTCTCCTTTTGGTATTCCAATTACATGTACATCTTTTGAAACTGGACTACAGTTTGGGGGTATTCTGTTCTGATTTTGTCTTTGCATTTCAGTTTTGGAAATGTCAGTTGATATATCTGCAAGCTCACTGATTCTTTTCTTGACTATGTCCAGTCTACTGATGAGACGTCAAAGGCCTTGTTTTCTGTTACAGTGGTTTTTTTTTTTTTTTTTCTAGGATTTCCTTTTTATTCTTTCTTAGAGTTTCCATCTCTCTGTTTACATTACCCATCTGTTCTTTATTTTATCTACTTCTTCCACTAGCTCTTTGAACATATTAATCATAGTTATTTTAAATTCCCAGCCTAGTCATTTCAAAATCCATGTCATATCTGAGTCTGGTTCTGATATTTAGTTGTCTCTTTGAGCTATGTTTGTTCCTGCCTTTTAGCATACCTTGTAAATCTTTGTTGAAATCCAAGTGCGATATATCAGGTAATAAGAACTGAGGTAAATAGGTCTTTACTGTGAGGTTTTATATTAATCTTGCTTGGGTGTTCTTTGGAAGGAATGATGCTAAAGCTGAAACTCCAGTACTTGGGCCACCTCATGCAAAGAGTTGACTCATTGGAAAAGACTCTGATGCTGGGAGGGATTGGGGGCAGGAGGAAAAGGGGACGACAGAGGATGAGATGGCTGGATGGCATCACTGACTCGATGGACGTGAGTTTGAGT